>NC_080851.1:39863738-40165266 GCF_030435755.1 Ochotona princeps
TCAAGATCTGTTGTGGCACGTGTACAGTAGAGTAGCCATTCATTATTCAGCCAGATAGTCTCTTACTCCATCTCTATACATTGCCTTAATGGAGAAGCCACAAATAAGTTTGATAACAGATATGATGTTAAAGCAAAGACAAAGCAAAGCAAAAATACAGTATCATAGAGTTAAAAAAATATGCCATTGAATAACCAATTCATAGGTGATGGAAAGAAAACACAGAGTTTAATTTTCATAATGATTTTCTTGTATTAGAACATATGGTATTTGTCCTTTTGGGTTTGACTTGTTTCACTGAAGATGATGGTCTCTAGGTGTGACCATCTAATTGCAAATGATATGATTTCCTTCTTTTTATTGGCTGAGTAATACTCCATAAACTAGAGGTACCGCTCTTTATTTAACCACTCCTCTTTGGATGGGCAACCTGATTGTTTCCATGTATTTTCTATTGTAGATTTTGTTGTTGTGAATGTAGGATTACAGCTGCCTCTCATATATGCAGCATTCATTTCCTTTGGGTATATTCCTAGGAGTGGAATACCTGGTTCATGTGGCAGGTTCATTTGCAATTCTCTAAGCACTATCCATACTGATTTCCATAACTGCCGTACTAGCCTGTCCTCCCACCAGCAGTGAAGGAGGATGTCTTCTTCCCACTCCCCTGCAAGCAGGTGTTGTTAGTTGAGTTCTGAATGTAGGCCAGTCTGAATGGTTTTAATTTGTATCTTCCTGACAGCTAGGTAGCCTTAGTATCTTTTCGTATGTCTGTTAGCCTTTGGATCTCTTCTTTTGAAAAAATCTCTGTTCATTTCCTTTGCCCATTTTTCACAGGGTTGCTTGCTTGCTTGCTTGCTTGATTCATTTTTCTGTCCCTGGGTTTCTGAAGCTCTTTGTAAATCCTGGATATTAGTCCCCTATCACCTGTGTAATGTGCAAAAATTTTCTCCTATTCTGTTAATTGCTTCTTCATTTTGTTAATCATTTCCTTTGCTGCATAGAAGATTTTTAGTTTGATATAGTCCCATTTGTTTATTTTATCTTTGACTACGTATAATTTTGGGGTCTTTCCTAAGAAGTCTAGTTCCATTCCTATTCCTAGGAGAGAGCTTCCTCTATTTTTATTTAATACTTTGATGGTTTCTCGGTGTATATTTAGGTCCTTGAACCATTTAGAGCTGATTTTTTTTGTATAATGTGGCAAGTGCAGGTCTTGTTTCTTGATTCTGCGGGCTGCTATCCAGTTGTCCGAACAGCATTTGTTGAATGGCCAAGAATTTTTTTCCTGGATTGTTTTCAGTTTTCTTGTGAAAGAGTAGTTGGTAATGCATGTGTGTGTTCCCTTCTGATGTTTCTGTTCTATTTCATTAATATCCTCCTCTGTTTCTGTACCGGTACCAGACTGTGTTGATGACCATTGTACTGTAGTATGTCTTGAAGTCTGGAATTGTGAATCCCTCTGCTTGATTTTTCTTCTTCAGGATAGCTTTGGCTATTCGTGGTCTCTTGTGTTTCCAGACGAATTTTTGTATCTTGTATTTCTGAGAAGTATGATGTTGGGATTTTGATTGGGATTGCATTGAATCTGTATATTACTTTTGGTAATATGGACATTTTGATGATGTTGATCCTGCCAACCCAGGAATATGGTAAAATTCTCCACTTTTCAATGTCTTCTTCTATTTCCTTTTAAAATGTTTTATAGTTTTCATCATAGAGGTCTTCCACATATTTGGTTAGCTTAATTCCTAGATATTTAAGATTCCTGTCTGCTTTAAGGACTGTACTTACAATTTCCTTCTCAGTCATGAAATTATTTTTGTACACTAGTGCCATTGATTTGTGTTCATTAATTTGTATCCTGCTATCCTGCCAAAGTCTCTTATGAGTTCCAGTAGTGTCTTAACTGAGTTTTTTGATTCTCCTATGTAGAGGATCATGTCATCTGCAAATAGATACTTTCAGTTCCTCATTTCCAATTTGAGTTCCTTTGATTCCATTTTCTTGCCTAATAGCTTTGTTATGAACATCCAATACTATATTGGATAATAATGGTGACAGTGGACATCCCTGTCTAGTTCCAGATTTTGGTGGAAAGGCTTTCAGTCTTACTCCATTTAGTGTGATGCTGGCATTGGCTTTGATTGTGTTGTAGAATGTTCCTTCTATACTGATCTTGCTTAGAGTTTTCATCATTTAGTGGTAGTGGATCTTATCAAATGCTTTCTCTGCATCTATTGAGATGATCATATTTTTTTTTCAATTTGTTGATGTGATGTATCACATTTATTGATTTACGAATGTTGAACCTTTCCTGCATGCCTGGGCTGAATCCCACCTGGTCCGGGTGAATGATCTGCCTGATGTACTGTCTGTTCCTGTTGACTAGTATTTTCTTGAGGATCTTTGCATCTTTGTTCATGAAGGATATTGGTGTACAGTTCACTTTTTCTGTTGCTTTTCTATCTGGCTTTGGTATTAAGGTGATATTGGCTTCATAGAGCTTATAAGGATTGCCTCCATTTCTATTGTTTGGGAAAGCTTGTGGAGGATTGGAGTAAATTCCTCTTGAATAGTTTTTTAGAACTCAGCAGTGAAACCATCTGGTCTAGGACTTTTCTTGGTTAGAAGGGCTTTAATTTTGCATTCAATTTCAGTTCAATGTATAAGTCTATTTAGGCTGTTAATTATCTCTTGATTTAGTTTTGGTGGATGTGTATGTCCAAAAATCTGTCCATCTTTTCTGTGTCTTCTGATTTGTTTGCATATACTTGCTTGTAATAGTTCCTAATATTTTCTTGTGTGTCTGAGCTATGTGTTGTTAGATTTTTCTTCTCATCTCTGATGCTATAGATGCTCATCTTCTCACTCCATTTTTTGATTAGTTGGGCTAGTGGGGAGTCTATTTTGTTGATTTTCTCAAAAAACCAGCTCTTTAATTTATTGTTCTCATAGATAGTTCTTTTGGTCTCTGTTTAGTTAATTTCATTCCTTATTTTGAATATTTCATGTTTCCTACTTATCTAGGGATTACTTTGCTGTTGTTTTTGTATCCTTCAATTGTAAGGTTAACTCATTTATTTGGTTCCTTTCCAGTTTCTTAACATAAGCATTGATTGAGATGAACTTTCCTCTTAACACTGACTTTGTGTCCCAAAAGTTTTGGTTTGTTGTGTTGATGCCTTCATTTGTTTCAAGAAATTTTTAAATTTTCCCTTTGATTTCCTCTCTAATCCATCAATCATTTAGTAACATATTAGTCAGTCTCCATGTGTTTGCAAGTCTTCTTGGGTGTTTTGACTTTGGGTCTCTAGCTCCACTTCATGATGGTCTGAGAAGATTCATGGTATGATTTCAATTTTTTAAAAATTCAGTGAGGCGGAGGGCTGCGGGAGAGGACGTCTAGCTCGGATCCCGAACCCAGTCCGCCATGTGCCCATGGCTCATGGCGGGCTGGGCCCGGACATGCCTGGGTGCGGCCTGCTTCCTTCTGGGGTGAGTACGCCGAGGGGGGAGGCCTCCGTGACTGGGCATGTCCGGGACCCACCCAACATCCTCATTGGGTGGTGGGTGAACGGGATTGGGGAGGGGCGCAACCTCGGGCCTGCAGGATTTAACTTCCGGCTGCCAGAGGCGAGCCGAGGGCTGCGGGAGAGGACGTCTAGCTCGGATCCCGAACCCAGTCCGCCATGTGCCCATGGCTCATGGCGGGCTGGGCCCGGACATGCCTGGGTGCGGCCTGCTTCCTTCTGGGGTGAGTACGCCGAGGGGGGAGGCCTCCGTGACTGGGCATGTCCGGGACCCACCCAACATCCTCATTGGGTGGTGGGTGAACGGGATTGGGGAGGGGCGCAACCTCGGGCCTGCAGGATTTAACTTCCGGCTGCCAGAGGCGAGCCGAGGGCTGCGGGAGAGGACGTCTAGCTCGGATCCCGAACCCAGTCCGCCATGTGCCCATGGCTCATGGCGGGCTGGGCCCGGACATGCCTGGGTGCGGCCTGCTTCCTTCTGGGGTGAGTACGCCGAGGGGGGAGGCCTCCGTGACTGGGCATGTCCGGGACCCACCCAACATCCTCATTGGGTGGTGGGTGAACGGGATTGGGGAGGGGCGCAACCTCGGGCCTGCAGGATTTAACTTCCGGCTGCCAGAGGCGAGCCGAGGGCTGCGGGAGAGGACGTCTAGCTCGGATCCCGAACCCAGTCCGCCATGTGCCCATGGCTCATGGCGGGCTGGGCCCGGACATGCCTGGGTGCGGCCTGCTTCCTTCTGGGGTGAGTACGCCGAGGGGGGAGGCCTCCGTGACTGGGCATGTCCGGGACCCACCCAACATCCTCATTGGGTGGTGGGTGAACGGGATTGGGGAGGGGCGCAACCTCGGGCCTGCAGGATTTAATTTCCGGCTGCCAGAGGCGAGCCGAGGGCTGCGGGAGAGGACGTCTAGCTCGGATCCCGAACCCAGTCCGCCATGTGCCCATGGCTCATGGCGGGCTGGGCCCGGACATGCCTGGGTGCGGCCTGCTTCCTTCTGGGGTGAGTACGCCGAGGGGGGAGGCCTCCGTGACTGGGCATGTCCGGGACCCACCCAACATCCTCATTGGGTGGTGGGTGAACGGGATTGGGGAGGGGCGCAACCTCGGGCCTGCAGGATTTAACTTCCGGCTGCCAGAGGCGAGCCGAGGGCTGCGGGAGAGGACGTCTAGCTCGGATCCCGAACCCAGTCCGCCATGTGCCCATGGCTCATGGCGGGCTGGGCCCGGACATGCCTGGGTGCGGCCTGCTTCCTTCTGGGGTGAGTACGCCGAGGGGGGAGGCCTCCGTGACTGGGCATGTCCGGGACCCACCCAACATCCTCATTGGGTGGTGGGTGAACGGGATTGGGGAGGGGCGCAACCTCGGGCCTGCAGGATTTAACTTCCGGCTGCCAGAGGCGAGCCGAGGGCTGCGGGAGAGGACGTCTAGCTCGGATCCCGAACCCAGTCCGCCATGTGCCCATGGCTCATGGCGGGCTGGGCCCGGACATGCCTGGGTGCGGCCTGCTTCCTTCTGGGGTGAGTACGCCGAGGGGGGAGGCCTCCGTGACTGGGCATGTCCGGGACCCACCCAACATCCTCATTGGGTGGTGGGTGAACGGGATTGGGGAGGGGCGCAACCTCGGGCCTGCAGGATTTAACTTCCGGCTGCCAGAGGCGAGCCGAGGGCTGCGGGAGAGGACGTCTAGCTCGGATCCCGAACCCAGTCCGCCATGTGCCCATGGCTCATGGCGGGCTGGGCCCGGACATGCCTGGGTGCGGCCTGCTTCCTTCTGGGGTGAGTACGCCGAGGGGGGAGGCCTCCGTGACTGGGCATGTCCGGGACCCACCCAACATCCTCATTGGGTGGTGGGTGAACGGGATTGGGGAGGGGCGCAACCTCGGGCCTGCAGGATTTAACTTCCGGCTGCCAGAGGCGAGCCGAGGGCTGCGGGAGAGGACGTCTAGCTCGGATCCCGAACCCAGTCCGCCATGTGCCCATGGCTCATGGCGGGCTGGGCCCGGACATGCCTGGGTGCGGCCTGCTTCCTTCTGGGGTGAGTACGCCGAGGGGGGAGGCCTCCGTGACTGGGCATGTCCGGGACCCACCCAACATCCTCATTGGGTGGTGGGTGAACGGGATTGGGGAGGGGCGCAACCTCGGGCCTGCAGGATTTAACTTCCGGCTGCCAGAGGCGAGCCGAGGGCTGCGGGAGAGGACGTCTAGCTCGGATCCCGAACCCAGTCCGCCATGTGCCCATGGCTCATGGCGGGCTGGGCCCGGACATGCCTGGGTGCGGCCTGCTTCCTTCTGGGGTGAGTACGCCGAGGGGGGAGGCCTCCGTGACTGGGCATGTCCGGGACCCACCCAACATCCTCATTGGGTGGTGGGTGAACGGGATTGGGGAGGGGCGCAACCTCGGGCCTGCAGGATTTAACTTCCGGCTGCCAGAGGCGAGCCGAGGGCTGCGGGAGAGGACGTCTAGCTCGGATCCCGAACCCAGTCCGCCATGTGCCCATGGCTCATGGCGGGCTGGGCCCGGACATGCCTGGGTGCGGCCTGCTTCCTTCTGGGGTGAGTACGCCGAGGGGGGAGGCCTCCGTGACTGGGCATGTCCGGGACCCACCCAACATCCTCATTGGGTGGTGGGTGAACGGGATTGGGGAGGGGCGCAACCTCGGGCCTGCAGGATTTAACTTCCGGCTGCCAGAGGCGAGCCGAGGGCTGCGGGAGAGGACGTCTAGCTCGGATCCCGAACCCAGTCCGCCATGTGCCCATGGCTCATGGCGGGCTGGGCCCGGACATGCCTGGGTGCGGCCTGCTTCCTTCTGGGGTGAGTACGCCGAGGGGGGAGGCCTCCGTGACTGGGCATGTCCGGGACCCACCCAACATCCTCATTGGGTGGTGGGTGAACGGGATTGGGGAGGGGCGCAACCTCGGGCCTGCAGGATTTAACTTCCGGCTGCCAGAGGCGAGCCGAGGGCTGCGGGAGAGGACGTCTAGCTCGGATCCCGAACCCAGTCCGCCATGTGCCCATGGCTCATGGCGGGCTGGGCCCGGACATGCCTGGGTGCGGCCTGCTTCCTTCTGGGGTGAGTACGCCGAGGGGGGAGGCCTCCGTGACTGGGCATGTCCGGGACCCACCCAACATCCTCATTGGGTGGTGGGTGAACGGGATTGGGGAGGGGCGCAACCTCGGGCCTGCAGGATTTAACTTCCGGCTGCCAGAGGCGAGCCGAGGGCTGCGGGAGAGGACGTCTAGCTCGGATCCCGAACCCAGTCCGCCATGTGCCCATGGCTCATGGCGGGCTGGGCCCGGACATGCCTGGGTGCGGCCTGCTTCCTTCTGGGGTGAGTACGCCGAGGGGGGAGGCCTCCGTGACTGGGCATGTCCGGGACCCACCCAACATCCTCATTGGGTGGTGGGTGAACGGGATTGGGGAGGGGCGCAACCTCGGGCCTGCAGGATTTAACTTCCGGCTGCCAGAGGCGAGCCGAGGGCTGCGGGAGAGGACGTCTAGCTCGGATCCCGAACCCAGTCCGCCATGTGCCCATGGCTCATGGCGGGCTGGGCCCGGACATGCCTGGGTGCGGCCTGCTTCCTTCTGGGGTGAGTACGCCGAGGGGGGAGGCCTCCGTGACTGGGCATGTCCGGGACCCACCCAACATCCTCATTGGGTGGTGGGTGAACGGGATTGGGGAGGGGCGCAACCTCGGGCCTGCAGGATTTAACTTCCGGCTGCCAGAGGCGAGCCGAGGGCTGCGGGAGAGGACGTCTAGCTCGGATCCCGAACCCAGTCCGCCATGTGCCCATGGCTCATGGCGGGCTGGGCCCGGACATGCCTGGGTGCGGCCTGCTTCCTTCTGGGGTGAGTACGCCGAGGGGGGAGGCCTCCGTGACTGGGCATGTCCGGGACCCACCCAACATCCTCATTGGGTGGTGGGTGAACGGGATTGGGGAGGGGCGCAACCTCGGGCCTGCAGGATTTAACTTCCGGCTGCCAGAGGCGAGCCGAGGGCTGCGGGAGAGGACGTCTAGCTCGGATCCCGAACCCAGTCCGCCATGTGCCCATGGCTCATGGCGGGCTGGGCCCGGACATGCCTGGGTGCGGCCTGCTTCCTTCTGGGGTGAGTACGCCGAGGGGGGAGGCCTCCGTGACTGGGCATGTCCGGGACCCACCCAACATCCTCATTGGGTGGTGGGTGAACGGGATTGGGGAGGGGCGCAACCTCGGGCCTGCAGGATTTAACTTCCGGCTGCCAGAGGCGAGCCGAGGGCTGCGGGAGAGGACGTCTAGCTCGGATCCCGAACCCAGTCCGCCATGTGCCCATGGCTCATGGCGGGCTGGGCCCGGACATGCCTGGGTGCGGCCTGCTTCCTTCTGGGGTGAGTACGCCGAGGGGGGAGGCCTCCGTGACTGGGCATGTCCGGGACCCACCCAACATCCTCATTGGGTGGTGGGTGAACGGGATTGGGGAGGGGCGCAACCTCGGGCCTGCAGGATTTAACTTCCGGCTGCCAGAGGCGAGCCGAGGGCTGCGGGAGAGGACGTCTAGCTCGGATCCCGAACCCAGTCCGCCATGTGCCCATGGCTCATGGCGGGCTGGGCCCGGACATGCCTGGGTGCGGCCTGCTTCCTTCTGGGGTGAGTACGCCGAGGGGGGAGGCCTCCGTGACTGGGCATGTCCGGGACCCACCCAACATCCTCATTGGGTGGTGGGTGAACGGGATTGGGGAGGGGCGCAACCTCGGGCCTGCAGGATTTAACTTCCGGCTGCCAGAGGCGAGCCGAGGGCTGCGGGAGAGGACGTCTAGCTCGGATCCCGAACCCAGTCCGCCATGTGCCCATGGCTCATGGCGGGCTGGGCCCGGACATGCCTGGGTGCGGCCTGCTTCCTTCTGGGGTGAGTACGCCGAGGGGGGAGGCCTCCGTGACTGGGCATGTCCGGGACCCACCCAACATCCTCATTGGGTGGTGGGTGAACGGGATTGGGGAGGGGCGCAACCTCGGGCCTGCAGGATTTAACTTCCGGCTGCCAGAGGCGAGCCGAGGGCTGCGGGAGAGGACGTCTAGCTCGGATCCCGAACCCAGTCCGCCATGTGCCCATGGCTCATGGCGGGCTGGGCCCGGGCGGCCAGTGCGCCATTTGGCGCCAGGCTGTGCCTACTGGCCGCCCGGCCGGGGAGCTCTGGGGTATTGGACATCTGAATCGCTGCTGAGATAGCTCTAGAGTGACCCCACTGTTTCTGGGATCTGAGTCAATCCTAAAGATTCCCAATGCCAGTAACTCTTCCTTTGAAGAACTTCCAATCCCTTAATAATGCTGAGCTTTGAACACCTATCAAGTAAAAGATAAGCTCCGGCTTGTGTAGCAGGCTGGCACCTAATGGTCCTCGGAGCAACCACGTGCAGGTGCGTGATTTACGGCTAGGAACGGTCCCAATCTGGGATGCCACAGCTGGGATGAGGTTCCCACCAAGGGGTGTATGTGCTGGAATGGGGGCTGCGTTCTATCTAGGAAACAGTTGCAGTCACCCGAGGCACTAGTGTGGGCTGGGATTGGATGCACCAGGCCGGTTCAGATCCCAGCACCATCTGGTGTTATGGAGAAACAGGGTAGATGTGGGACTGACTAGGCTGGGTCTCAATCCCCTTCTGAGCCATGTGTGAGCTGTATGTGGGTATGGACGAGCCATGGCTGGGCTGAAACATCCAACAACAAGAGTCAGAATGGGGTGAAAGCCAGCCAGGAAAAGCCACTGTTCCTGCTAGGACAGGAGGTGAACTGAGTAGGGTTGGCTCAAGAACCCCCTGGCAAGCGCAAAATCTGGCATTGGGAGGGGTTCTGATGGAGGAGCCTGGGCAACTCCTCTGGCAGGACACAGTCCCTGCAGGTAAGCGCGAGAAGCATGATTGGAAACAGCCCAGAATAGGCCATGGAAAGTTTCCCACTGGCATGCATTCGGCATGGGTCAGGAGCAGGCCAGGCTGAATCAGTTCATGTCATCCTCTGGCAAATCCGATCACCAGAACAGAGTGTGGAATGGGCCGGGTTTGGTTGCGACAAAACCAGTACACATTCTGGAACGCCAGGGCGTGGTTGCCTGTACTGGATATGAATGCAACACCCATCCAGCACACGTGAGATCCAGGAAGGGAGGGGCAGAGCTGGCGGGGGGGTTAAGGGGCTGGTCCCCTCGCTGGACAACCACTCCCACTGGAGAGTGTTGGCTGGGATAGAGACAGACACGACTAAGCAAGGCTACAACACCTGTGCGCTGCATGTGGACAAGATCAGGGCCACAGCATCAGCTGGCAGAAGCTGGCACTGGGGACTAATTCTGTCGAGTCAAATCACAGGACCACCTAAAGAGTGCATAAACCGGGACAGAGAGACCTGGGAGGGAAAAAGTGGGTTCCCCCTTCTTGGGTCACTATTCCCGTGGGAGGGCATGAAAACTAGGACGGGGGCTGGGATGGCTAGACAGAGGCACTCAACAACATCTGTGAGGGCTGGATGGTTGAGTCGATTAGATAGAACTAAGCTTTAATACCCATTGACAAGTACCAGAGCCAAATGGGATGGGGGACAGACTGGTCTTCTGCTACACAAATTGGCAAACCAGGGTAGGGGGCAGGCTTGGTGGGGGTTATTGTGAGTCGCCCCGACTAGGCTGCAGCTCCCACTGGTTGATGTAAGGGCCGAACCAGACTGGACTGCAACACCCATTGGTTCCAGTGCAACTCGGGACTGAAAACAGAACCAACACAGCAATTGCAACCACCAGCTGATCAGGGTGATGGACTGTGCCGGGCCCTGTGCTTGCTAGAACATACAAGAATCTGGTCTGGGAATACCTCAAAGTATCTTTGGAGATCTCCCCACTTGAACTGCTGGACTCAGAATTCTAACCAAGAAAAGACAGAAGACAGAATAGGACAATCATTCATCTCAGCTACATGTTGGCAGCGAAATATGGGACAAATGGAGACTTCATGATGGACCATATCAATCAGTGGACCACCTCATCGAGCGAAACTGGCAGTGACTCATAACTGGAGAACTATTAACTCCACTTGAGCACATATCTCAGAGCATGCCCCACATCTGGGACTTGGGGTGGGCGGGAAACCGGGTGGGGCTTCTCCCTCAATACCCCCTTTTACCTCAGATACATGATGGAAACAATATGGACATAATAGCATTGCCCACCTCCCTATCCCCCTGAACCTTTTTTTTTTTTTTTTTTTTCCTTCTCTTTCTTGATTTTCCTTCAACTATAGTTAACTATGTAAAGATTGTCAACAACAATACAATAAAATGGATTATATATATAAAAAAAAAAAAAAAAATTCAGTGAGGCTTGTTTCGTGGCCTGTGACATGGTCCGTTCTGGAGAAGGTTCCATGTAGTGATGGAAAAAAAAGTGCATTCTCTGTAGGATGAAAGTTCTGGTAGATATCAAGTAAACCCGTTTGTTCTAGAGTTTGGATGATTCTGTTGTTTCTTTTCTGAGTTTCAGTCCCATCAAACTGTCCATTGATGTTAATGAAGAATTAAAGTCCTCCACTATGAATGTATTGGAGTTTGTTTCTCCCTTTAAATCCATCAATATTTGTTTCACATAGTCAGATGCCTTAGCATTTGGTGCAGGTGCATTTATTATATTGATCTCTTCTTGCTGAATGGATCAGTTGATCATTAGGTGGTGTCCTCCTTCATCTCTTTTGATGTTTTTCACACCAAATCTATATCATGTGATATAAGAATGGCCTCACCCACACGTTTTTCTTTACCATTTGCTTGGAATATCTTTTCCATCCTTTCACTTTCAGTTTCTTCTGATCTTTGTTGGTGAGATGTGTCTCCTGCAAGCAACAGATAGGTGGAGTTTTTTGATCCAGTCCTCTAATCTGTAGTGTTTGATTGATAAGTTTAAGCCATTTACATTCAATGTTAATATGGATAGGTTGCAGTTTGGTTCTGTCATTTTAGCAATGGGTTGTTATTTGATTTAGTCTTCTGCTAGTCTTTTAGTGGAATGTTCTCCACATTTGCCTTTGGTTTTGGTAGTTGCTATTCCTTTTTGCTTTCACAAGAACATCTTTCATATCATTTGCGAGGCAAGTCTAGAAAGCAATTTCTTGCATTTATCTTTGCTGTGGAATAATTTTATTTCATTTTCAAAGACAAAGGAGAGTTTTTCAGGATACGTTACTCTGGGCTGAAAATGTTTCCCTTTTTGAATCTGGAATAAGTCACTCCTTTCTCTTCTGGCATTTAGTGTTTCCTCTGAGAGGTCAACTGTGAGTGAGGGGGTTCCTCTATAGGTCATTCAATTTTTTTTACGTGCAGATTTAAGGGTCTTTCGTTATGTCCAACTGAAGAAAGCTTGATTACATGTGTCGTGGTGAGGTTTGTTTCTGATCAACTCTGTTGGGAGTGTTATGACCCTCCTGTATATTGTTTCCCGATTCTTTTCCAGCTTTGGGAACTTTTCATTTATTATTTCTTTGAATACATCTTTAATACCAGCTTCTGTTTCTGCACCTTCTGGAACTTCCATTAACTCTTAGGGGTCCTTTAATTGTATCTTTTGATTCGTGGATACTTTTTTGTTTTTTTTTTTAGTTTGACCTTGCTCTGCTTCCAGCTTTTTGATTGTTTCCCCCTGTTGACAGGAAATATCTTCCAATTCTGAAATTCTCTCTTCGGCTTCATTCATTCTATTTTTTGAGAGTCTCCACTGTACTTTTAATTTGCTCCACTGTGTACTTAATTTCTGATATATCTGCTTTCATTTGATTCATTGCTGTTATTTACTTTCTAATGTATTCCTTAAATTCCTTGTGCTTTGCATTGTTTACAAAGTTTATGAGTTCTCTGACTTCTATGTCTCCCATTTTTTTCAGGGTCTTCCTCAGTTAACTCTGAGGGTAGTCAAGGCTTTTCCTCCTTTGCTGGAGAGTCTTCAGTAACAATCATAGTACCTCTGTGTCTTCTTTTGCCATTTGGCATTGCATTTCTGGTTGGCAGATTCATCTCCTTAGTGCAGATTTCTAAGATGTATTACCTGGCTGCCACAAGAGTTGAGCCATGGCTGCCGCTAGATCCTTGGCTGTCGCTGGGGTCTGTATTGTTCACCAGCCACTGGTAGGGATTGCCGTTCACTACAACACTGCTCCAGCATTGTTGCCATTTCCCCTTGTCAAGAGGGTCTCCAGGTACCCCCTGCGAACTGCCTGACCCCTTTTTTCCCTTGTAATCTGTCTCTTGTGGTTCATCCTAATGGTTCTCTGTCATCCAACACTAATTTTTCTGTCAGCTGGTTAGGTAGTCAGGATGTTTGTTGGCTGTTGCCATGCCACCTTGTGGGTGACAGGTGCTTTCACTTTCCTGGGTACTCACCTTTCCTGCTGTGGGGCAGATATGGGGCTGGTATAGATTAGATAGTTCTGACAGTGGAGTGGCTATTCAGAGTGTTCTGGCTGGCAAAGGTCCCCCACCGCCTTGTGCTTTTGCGGCCTCTGCCTGCCCAACTGGTGCCTTGAGTGGGAGTGGTCCAGCTCATGCCACACTGTGTGTGATCAGAAACTAGCCTTTCTACACTCCGAGGGCACTACATCTTCTCCCAATTGTGATGGGTCTGTGATGGCAGGTTTTGTGTTTGTTCCCACGCACCCACTGCCACCAGCCGGGCGGTTCACTTTGCTGCATCACCAGTCTTGTTTTCCCCTGGAATCTGCCCTCCATTTCTGGGTTGCCAAGAGAAGCCTTAGTCTCTGAGAGAGACCTTTATCCCCTAGGATCCTCTGTTTGGGGGATTTAGGTGTCTGTCTGAGTGGCCCCAATCCAAGAGAGCATTCAGGAGGGGATAGGCTCAGATTCCGCCACATGAGACTTCAAACAGTGACTCACCAGTTCCTCTTTTTATGTTTTTCTTTGTCTGCAACAGTGTTTACCCTAGATGGTGCCTGCTTCCACCAGTTCAAGTTGCCATTTGCTGTCTTGGGAGGTCTTTTTTTTTTTTTTCAGTCCTCAATGTCTGTTCGTCCCCTGCCTTGATCATGCCAACTCCGGGGAGTTTCAGATGACTTTTCCAGCAATTCTGCTCTTCCTATTCTCTACTCAGCCAATATTTATCTCTATTTCTGCATGTGCTTAGCTACACTAACCTCTACGCTTGGCTACCTTCCTAGACTCTGATGATTAACTTTCAAATTTCAGGTATACTTTGATGAAATCAGTGAGCCAAATCACAGCACTTTTTATTCATTCTGTAATTAAATTTTGGCAGCTTTCTTATACTCATTTTTGTGTGTGTGTTTTTATTTTTATGATCTTTTTTGACACAGAGAGATTCCCTGTTCTACCTCTGCTTTCTTCCTCAACACCTTCCTTCCATCAATTTCCCCCATATTATTACAGTAGTACAGTCCTTCCTTCAGGAACAATTACTTGTCAGCACTCTGCTTTTTAACATAGACATCCGTATCTATTTTCAAGATAAATTTATTGACTACGTTCTCCTTTTGTTTGACTGTATTGATAGATACTGCAACTTATCTTCTAATCTTCTGTATGTTAATCTTCATTATATAATTCTTCCTCTATGTATAGACACATATATATGTGTGTATATATATATATATATGTATGTGTGTATATATATATATATATATATATATATATATATATATATATATATAAATATGTGTGTGTGTACACACACTCTGGGCTTACCTGTATATCTGTTTAGTGTTTTGCCTGAAAGTTGCTTTGTATCAGAGAAAAGACATGTTATTTTCCATTTTGGGACTGGCTTAATTCACTGGGTATGATGATCAACTTTTGCAAATAATGGAATGTTGCAAATGGTAGAATCCCTTCCTTAATGGCTATATTGTATCCCTGAGGTAAATGTAGCAGTTTTCTTACTCATCCCTCTTTCAGTGGGAGTCTGTATTGTTTCAGTGTCTTTGCTGTCATAGATTCTGGTGCTATATATAGGGAGGAAGGTTGATTTGCCATGTACAGATATCACTTCATTTGGATATATTCATAGGAATGGGACACCTTGGACATATGGTAGATCAATATTCAATTGTCTAAGCACTCTTCACACTTTCATAGTAGGTATACTATTCTGTGATTCTACCAACAGCAGGGCAGGTTATTTTTTTTCTCCTTATACTCAGCAGCAAGCATTGCTAGTAGGTTGCTGCAGATGCAGGAGCCTTGTTTTGGTCTTCCAGCTAGGGGGCAGGCATACAAATATGACAATCACTTTTACTTATCTCAGTGTATTTCAAGGGAGGTTATCATAAGTGAAGCATGTGGGAAATGATTCAGCATCTATAGAGGGTACTGGTGTTGCAGGTATCTCCTTAAAGGCCACAACACTGCTGAATCCCTCTTTCATGATTTGTGGTGACTTTATACAATGGAACCAGCACAAATAGTAAGTGTATTGAATGTATTTAGAACCCAATAGGGAACATTAATGCTCTGTTGAGTTTAAAATGTTGGGAGTTGTTTAGGCTCATTCAGCCACCTGTTATAACACCTCAACTCTAGCTTTGGATTCAATTCAAAAAATTTTTTTAAAATGTCTATTCATCATGGACTTCTGGACATATGCAATTCTTCAGGATATCAAATAAGATTAAAATTGTCAAAATGCATCAGCTGACGTATGGCTGCCATGACTCAGATAGTAAAACATAAAGTAAGTTCTTCTTATTAGGCTCATGTGAGAAAATTAAGTGAGTTGAATATTAAATTAGGTGAAGGAACTTTTTGACTCTATCATGAAAACATTAAAGAATGTTGTTGATTAATGAATTTTAAACAGTGTTGATTTAAAATTCTAAACAGAAAATGGTGCTTTTTGTTGTTTTAAAAAGGTGATCCTGACTATGTGTGTTCTTTCAGTGATTTCACACCCCCAAAATTGGATTGTTGTGAATTGATACTAATACTAATGTGTCATTCCTGCCCATAAACTGTTTCCTAATGGGATTTAATGGATGTTGCTGCTAGTAACCATTTAGTGTGCAAATACAATCGATAGTATAGGTAAAATGTTAATTTTAAATTCTTGAAAACATATGGTGTATTTTAGCTTCATTGATTTTCTATATGCTGGCTGTCTATTTCTCATTACCAGTTTGGTGCTTTAGTAACACATTTCCAAATTTAATACTGGAGAAAATGAAATGAAAGAACGTAATAGTCAGGTGTGCTGCTTTAAATATTTGAAGTAAGAAACAATCATGTATTGGTCATATCATTAGGGTGTCTTTTGCATTGATACTTTAGTAGGCCCTTTCAAAACCAAGGAGAGTATACAAAGGCCTCATCTCTAGAGGGACAGGTGTCAAAGGATTTCTGACTGTCTGCACCTTATGCTGTCTTTAAAAACATTCTTCTCTCCCATATCCATGGTCATCATAGTTTCATGTACTTCCAAATGTGGTGGCTTCTACCATCGCTTAATGCTTGCACAACACCTGATATGGTGAAATGCTTCCTAAGTGGCATTTAATATAGTATGTGGAATATAAAACATTTACTGAGCCCCTGAGTTCCATAGTTAATTCACTAAAGGTCATAAAGGTCCAGAGTCATCTGCTTGGGATTTCAAATATTACATCAATCAAGATGGATAGTGTAGTATCAAAGAACCACTATCTGTGAGCCCTGCAACTGGATCAAATCACAGTCACATATTGCATACTGTTGTTTGTGTCAGACAGTGTATGTGATGGTGGTCCCAAACATTTGTGTTACCTGGTGACGTGATAAGTATACTAGTTCAAGTATATTTTCAGAATTTGTCCTTGTTTTTCAGTGCCACAAGGCTTGACTTCGTTTCTCTGTTTCATTTGCATTTTTATTCAACAGGAATTTTAGAACCCTCTGTATCCCTGTTCAGTCCTTAAGATCAGGCTTTAAGACATTTTCTGGTGCAGTCTAAGGGCTCCATAAGTAATTATCACTGCAAGCAGTATGCACACTAATAGAAATAGGCAGCACTGATTATACTTTGGGTGTAATATAATTTTGCAAGGCAAAATTTACTTTGGGTGTAATATAATTTTGTTGCTTTCTGGTCTGACCTGGAAGCCTCGTCAAGATTTTAAAAACTGGTTTGAAAATGATGTATTCATTTACTTATTTGAAAGTCAGCATTGGAGAGAAAGAGAGAGAGAGAGAGAGAGACCTTGCACCTGCTGGTAGATTTCTTCAGATAGCTACAACAGCCAGGGCTGTGCCTGGCTGAGGCACTGCATGTGGGATTCCCACATCATTAACCACCAATCTAAAATGACTGGAACCCAGTTTATTGTGGCTTACTCCAGTGTAACAAATATAATGCTGCTTTATATAGGAGTCTGGATGAATATTTTATGTATTATATGTAAGAATATTTTAAGAGGTGTTGCTTTGAAATTTGAGTTTGTAATGTTAATTCTATATCAGAAATGCTTGCATATTAGTTTTCATGTTGTGTTTGCAGTGATAATTATGGATATTTTTATGGGAGGCTCCAGTTGTGGTACAGTTAAAAGCATATAAGTCTTTTTTTATGACATGCCTTGAATATATTATGAATTTTCACTTTTGCTTTGAGGTACCTGATGGTCGAGGAAAACTGCCAGCTAGATCAAAGGGCTGATGTGTCACTTGTTGATGAAGATTGGAACTATACAGCAACAGAAATCTTGATGTATAGGTATTAAATGCCTTTAGTCTTGTGGATGAAGCATATCTAAATTTCATTTCCAGAAAATAATGTTAAAGGATCTAGAAACAAGTGGGACACTTTTGTCTGTCAGTTCAAGTTTCTTCATATTAAATCTAGTTTTTGCCTTGAATCCTTCTTCCGTTGGACTAAGGAGATAGTGGAAAGCTTAGAGACAAAGGGCAAGAATTGTCTGTATATGGAGAGTTTTGGTACTTTTTATTTAGGTAGATTAAGGTTAATGTTTACAAAAAAAAAACTTGGAATGATGTATTTACTTGAAATGCAGAATTAGAGAGAGTGTGAGAAAAGGTAAAAGACAACAGAGAATAAGGCAGACAGTGAAGCTTCCATCTGCTGGTTCACTCTCTCAATGGTCTTAACAGTCGTGGCTGAGCCAGGTTGAGTTCTGGAGCCTGTAGCTTTCACTTGTTTCCTACATGATACAAGGGTGCCAAGCATCAGGCTCATCCTCCACATTCCCAGAAACATTGTCTGGGTGTTGGTATTTATGTGAGCAGCTGAACTAGAACAGTTGCCAGTATGGAGTTACTGTGACACAGGCAGTAGGTACAGCCCATGGTCTCATGGTGCTGCTCTATCTTACTAGTATTTTTAAGGTAACCAGAACTTTATGGGGGATTTCATTAATATCCTATGATTATATTAAGATTATAGATAGCTATATAAGGGTAAGTCTGTGAACATTGTTCATGTTAATACAAATATACACTATACTACACTTAGTATAAATCTTGAGCTTTGTTTTAGGCTAGCATAAATAACAGAATTAATGTTAGTATTTTTTAAATGGGCATAAAGACTCAATATTTTGATTACATTTAAATATTGGAGTAATTCTTTGTTCTTCACAGAAACAGAATCAATGATCTTGAAATAGAACTTCAAAGAACATTTCATTATTACCAGGAAGAGGTAGGTGTGTGCCTGTGTGTGTGTGCACACATGCGTTTACTTGTTCCTGTGAATTTATGTTGGATAGAAAGGGAAAAGTGATTCCTTTACTAGTTTTATATCTTTCTTCAGGTGTTACATGTGGTTTTCAGATACTTCCATATTTCAGTGATTCACAGAATATGAGATAAGAAATTTTAAAGGTCATCATGTCTGCTGTTTCTTTGGAAAAGTGGAATTACATTGCAGACATAAAAGTAGATTTTAAATCACTGATAAGGTGTCACATTCAGCCAGGTCAGTTATCTGTTAATTGATAGTTCCTGTTGTGGCTGATTAGTGACCAGAGAGAATAAAGTAAAAATTTATTGTATAAATTTTAGCTGTGTTTAAGTGTACTTACAATAGATGATGGAAATTTCCGTAAAAGGGTGTTTACTGACGGAAAGTGTTCTTGGATTGTTTCTTAGCTTGTGAGTTACTTCCTTTGTTATCAATAGATATGCTTTTTTTTTTTTTTAAGAAAACTAATGTTTCAATCACATTGTTTCAGATTGTTTCTGTTCAGAAAGAAACCCACAATAATTGGGTAAGTTACAAATGCCCTTTTTAATCTTCTTCAAATTGTGTATTTCATTCAAAGAGTTAACATTGGGGAGTTAAGTTTATGAAACGTAGTGTGTAAAAGATTTGGCCAATTTTGTTTGCATCAATAATGGAATTATGTTTACTGTGAGCTTTAAATTCTAAGTTGTATCCTGGTTGTTCTCACAGTCTTGTTTTAGTATTTTTCTTCTTCCAAAGTAGAGGAACTTGGGGCATGTGCTCATGTTTATGTATTTACATTTTGGGACATTGGATTGCTCCTTTTTATCTAGAAGAGCCTGAAAGGTCTCTGGATCATTTTACTCATTTGTCAAACAAATGGGATTAGAAAAAGAGCTAGCTAAAGCCCTTTCTAGTTGTAATATTGAGGGTTCTCTTAAGTGATTCTGAGTGTTGGTACAAATTAAGAAAAGGGTCATCTGGGGAACTAGTTGTGCTGCAGAGGAATTGCATGATGAGGAAGTGAAGTGGCTGTAGACTTTGAACAGTTAGAAGGAAGAGCAGAGCTAGAGCTGTTGACAGTAGCTGTCTACTGGGGAGTGCCTGTCACAGGGAGGTGGAGACAGCATTCAGGGATGTTTGTCAAGTGCTTGACACTGATAAGCATTAAGTCAGTGTTAACTGGTGTTACCATTGCTATTATAGTGAAGACTTGCAAGTCTGAGAGGAGCATAGAATGAGAGAGTGGTGTGTTGACTGTCAGGTCCCTCCCCTCTCTGACATTCTGTTTGTTTTGGTTTCCAGAGTTCAAGTGAAGATTCATTAGTGAATGAGCTAGCATCATTATAGATTCATTTTTCTTCACCATTTTTCACCATTTTCTAAATACTTATACATGTTAATTTTTAAAGCTAATTTTTAAAATTCCTGTTATACTCGGCAAAGTACTTGAAAGTATTTTGCATACATAGTTATGAAATCCATTTAATATCTGTAATTGGATTTTATAATTACAGATGTTATAGATGAGAAAACAGCCCAAGGACGTATAATGATTTAGATTCTTGTCTTTTACAGTTTCTATTAGTTTGCATTTAATATTTATTTAGTACGTGTGACTTTATGTTAAAACATTTAGAAAGTGTGTTCCCTACTTCTGGCCTAGAAAAGCAGTGGAGGTTGTCCCAGTGCCTTGGAACTCTGCACCTACATGGGGAACTGTAAGGAAGCTCCTAGCTGCTAGCTTCAGACAGCTCAGCTCTGGACATTGTACTTCTTAGGGAGCAAAACCCTGGATTGAAGATCTTTTGTTCTCTGTTCATTTCTCTCTGTAAATCTGCCTTTCCTAGAACATTAAATAATGTGTGGATACTTTGAAAGCACCTACACATTTGATTAAGCTTGCTTTTTTTCCACTTTTTTACCTTTATAATTTCAACTGTTACTTTCTTCATTGACCACTGCTTTGTTCCATCCTGTTGGATTAACTTTATTTGCTTTAAACTTACATAGTAGTCTCTTTCATGTGCTGTGGTGAATACAGTGTTCTTTATTGAGGTCATTTTAAATGTATTATTCACATACACAAAATTAAGAAATTTCATATATTTCACATGCATGATTTTAAAATATGCTTTCTACATTATTCTTGTCTCCTCTCTCCTTCCTACTTTGTTATTTTTGCTTTAGTTTTAAAAATTATATACTTCCCATTTTCTTTACAATCATAAGCTTTACCTTTCGTTTGTTAATTGAATAATGCAGCCTATGATAATTAGACACTTAATGTTCTTCAGGAGAATTGACCATGGCTATACATGATAGTGAAATAACAAAATATCTATATATTTGTTGCACTCTGTATGTTTTTATGCAAAATTAGGGAAAGAATAAATGTCTCTTGGTGACAGAAATAACAAGTATGCGTAATGGTCACCAATTCCATAATATTTTTGTGAAAGACAAAGTTTAATGTGTGACTGCTGTTCCATTATATGTGTGCATGAAATGAGCCTAAAGACTTGAAAAATAATTCAGTGGAGAAAGACAAGGAGAAAGAAGTGGAAAAAGAAAGAGGCAGGGAGAGAGAAATAGGCATGCAAAAGCGAAGTCATCATTTTGTTTAGATCTCTGAAAGTTAATCTACTTGTGCAATTTTCTGAGACTACTGATGCTCAGCTTGGAACTCAGTCCATGTCTTTCATGCAGGTGGCAAGGGATCCAGATGCTTAATCCATTGCCACTGCTTTCCAGTGTTTGTGTGTTCAAGAAGCCAGAACCAGTAGATGGAACCATAAACTGAACCCAAGTTCTCTAAAGTGGGACATGGCTGTAGTGGCAGCTTGCCTTCAAGGCCCAACAACAGCCCTTACTGTGATCATTCTTTGTGTCTTTACCCTGAGATAGTTTCAAGTTCCATGAATGAGCGAATGTCACTTTTTCGTCAGCAGACCTCTTAGAAGGCTTTGAAGATGTGAGTGCTCAGTGTTTGAACACAGTGTTTTGGAGTATAACATAGTCATTGGCTGAAATTTGTCTTAACCTTTGAGAATAAGCTGTAGACTCAGAACTAGGTGTTCAGGTCATGTGGCAGTAAAGATGGTGCTTAGGATACCTGGTCCTCTGTTGGGCTGCCTGGCTGTGTGGCAGATGAGGAGTAAACAGGTGTATGGAAAAAGTTTCCATTGCCATTCAGATAAAAGAATAAGAGAAGTCTTAACTATTGGCTGTGACTTTGTATGTATTTATTTTTGGCACCATGTCTTGATATTAGTAGTCTATTGCCTATATAGTTTTCTGCCTTGTAATTAACAAGTAGCTATCTTACAGTATTATACAAAACATTCAGAAATCATTGTTTCCATATTATTATTAGTTCAAAAATTTGGTGATTGTAATAACAGGATGATTGTGACATAGTTTTCAGAAAAAAAGTGATGACATCATTTTGTGTTGGGGAAGGATTTTTATATGTAATCTTTTTGGATGGAAAGTACTACAAATAATTTGTGAATGTTTGTTCTTTGGCCAAGTTCCTTTCTACCATTTGATGAATCATAAGTTAAATAATAAATTTGTTATTGTGTGTCCTTACTTGTGTGAAAATTTGAATTGTGTGATTTTCAGTTGTATATTACGAAAGTATGTACTAAGTGATTTTACCAACCTTTATGTGACGAACTGCTTTATTTTGATAGTTTGGTTAGTCAGATTTTCTAGGTAAATACTGCATCTAACCTCCATATTCCCCAGAATGCATTTAACTTTTTCATGTTAATTTTTTGTGGTTATTGAATATGGTTGATATTTACCATGTTGTGTAATTTTTTTGTCAGTAACATACTAAATTTTATCTTTTGTGAAATAAATGGGTTAGTATTTACACAATAGTATGTACTTAACGGAAATGTGGCATGCTTTGATTATATTAACTGTTAAAAAAAATAGCCTTTAGCCACAGGCTGTGACACTATTTTAAATCTTTATGATTTCACAGAATTATAGGGAGTTTTTTCTAAAAATGATTGTCTTGAGGCAAATAAGCAAAGCTGCCATTGATAATGACTTTGGGTCTCTTATTTCCATTGTCATAGCTCATAGAATATTTCTTGATTAATCAAACATCCTTCATCTGACATGGGGAGCTTAACATTCATTTACAAGTGCACAATTGGCTTCAGTTTTATGTTCACATTATTCTCTAACTCATTTCCTGTTTCAATAAATCCTTAAAATGAAAATGTTTTATTTAGATAAGATTTTTAATAAAAATGATATGTGCATTGACTATGATATCTGTACACTCTCGCTAAGATGCTGTTGCTCATTTTAATCTAAAGTTTGCATATCTTTAAGTTGGCAGCTTGTATTGCTGAAAGAAGCCTGAATGACTTGAAGCAAGAAAATAAAAGGAAAATGTAAGTATATCAGTGATAACACTTGAAAACTTTGGCTACTTTATTCTGCTTTATGAAATAGTTAATTTTTTTGTAAGCGTAAATAGGAAAGGGTATGGTGAATCTTGCATATTTCATTTTGAAGTATTTACTCATTTTGTGGCTGTTGTTAAGTTCTTGGGTCACTGGAATATTATTTGAAAGATTAAAGCTTTCCTGCAAAATTTTAAAGTTTTCCATCTTTGATGTGTATATGAACGAAGTTAGGTAGCTAGTTCATTGTCATTATTTTGAAAGCACATCAAAAATATCCAAACCAAGTGGAAAAGGCAATTAAAATTTGTGCATTTTGAAAGTGAAATTCCAAAGATATTTCCATTATTCTCTAAGTGGTATAAAGAAAATGAAAAAAAAAATTCACAAATAACAAAAAATATGTTGATAGCTCCAATAAACAGAATGAAATAAAGCTTGGAAATTCTAGTCCTATATTGCACATTCAGTTTTTGTGATTACTAGATATTCTCAGTTTCTGATTGAATTTGTTCATTCATCTCTTGGGATATTATTTGATCCTAAACTATTTGGGGTGGGGGGAACTGTTGAAGTAATATTTATACTTCTAAGGCAGTGTTATTTCTATTATGTGAATATTCAGTATATTTTTGCTTTAAATATAGTGATACTGTCAGGGCAGGTCAGGGAAATAAAGAGGACATGCATGATTGCATTATTCTTTACATGCATCTCTGATTGCACACACATCACTGATTCAACTTTCTTGGGTAGATTGCTCCTGCTGTTGTTGGGTTTTTGACCCTGAGTATAGCAGCAACCTCATTTCTTGTCTCATAGGAAAGAATTTTCGTGCGGATACAATTTAATTTTAAAGCAAGATTTATTAGAAAAGTTGAGAAAGGAAACTCCCGTCCTAGTGACGGGAGGGGGCTCTGAGATAGAAAGGACCCTTACCTCCTGCCAGAGTAGCAGGAGAAGTGGAGAAAAAAGAGACCCTAGTCCTCTGCCATAGTGGCAGGAGGAAAAATGGAAAAAGAAACCCATATTAATGGTGGAGAAAGCATCTTTTAATGGTTTACTTCAAAGGGGCTCTCCAAGGAAAAAAGGAAATTCCTGGTCCCCCTGGTATCTGGCTTTGGGGCAAAAGACCAGACAGGTGTCAGACATTGGACATTCCTAGCGATGAGTACTACTTCCTCCAGTCCTTCAATGATAAGGAGACCAGTCTGAGGCCCTCCCACACATTGGCCAGATAGTGACTGATACTTCAGGTTGAGGAATTGATACGCTAAAGCACCTTTGTTCCTTGGAAGAGACAAGTTCTGGTGAATCCAAGAAATGGTGGGGGGAAATAATCTTTTATATTTGAGTAAAAATGGCTTGAGGACCAAGAATACTCTAACTTACTACTACCCAGTCTAACTCCTCTCACACTGCCAAGTATTCCTTGACTCATCAAAGAGGGTTCATTTGCTTGGTTGATCAGAGTGACTGCTCAAGCCATCCTTGACTTCTGGTTTTATATTGTGTTTTAGTAAGCTTTTAATGACTATTTGAAGTACTGACTAGTAATAGCTTAGGAAGGAAGATTTATTTTGGCCAACAGGCTCTAGATAGGCTATGCAAAATTGAGTCCAGAACTGGTGAGGGTGGAGAACAGTGGAGAGCCCATTCATTACACAGCAGACAAGGACGCAGAGAGCGATGTGAAGCATACTCTGCCTCTGTAACCTACCTGCCCTCTCTTGAGAAGCACCTCCCCATGGTGACCCGTTAGTGCCTTGGGATTTCTCATTAGGCTCATGCACAGCCTAGTTGCCATGAATAGATGTAATCTCCACCATCAATTCATTATTGTTAGTCATTGAATATTGGAATATAAATGGCATGAATTTAAGGATCTAAATTGTAAATTCTGTATTTATTCTATTGCTGAATATTGGCAGTTTTCTTATAAACCTTATTCCTCTATTTTAGTGGTTTTTTGTTTTCTGTGATGATTTTTCTTTCAGCTTTAAGAAGTCTCCCATCCTCTCCCATTCCTCTTTCCCCATTCCTCCTAACCGTTTCTCCCCTAGGTTCACAATGTTATAGTCCTTCAGGAGAAGTCACAAGTCCATCATTCTGTCTTAAAATATATATCCTGGCACAATGGGAATTTACCCATGTGGGAGTCCATCTTTTATTCAGGAGACGCATACAGGAATATTTATTCACTCCCAGTATTCTAGTCTCCATTATGCAGTTGATATACGAGAAAAGACACACACACACACACACACACACACACACATATATATATACACTCATCTGTTTACCAATATATGTATTTGTTTTGTGTAGTTGCATAACATTGCCTTATTTCAGAGAGAACATATTGTATTCTTTTCCTTTTGGAACTTGTTTATTTCACTAAGCATAGTGCTCTCCTCTCCAATTACAAATAGTAGATTGTTGCTATTGGTAGATTTTCACTATTTTTTATGGGTATATATGTTTTGATGAAGTAAATATACCACTTTTGTAACCATCGCAGTTTCTATGGATATAAGATTATTAGTATATGATTGCTATCATGGATTATGCTGCTGTAAATATAGGTATGCAGGTCACCTTCTCATATTCCGATTTCAATTCATGTGGATATATTCCCAGAAGTGGGATACCTCAATCATATGGCAGATCAGTTTCCACTTGCCAAAGCACTCTCCATACTGATTTCCATAGTAGCTTTACAAGGTACTCTCCCCACCAAAATGGAGCAGGTGTGCCTTTCTCCCTCAATCTTATGAGTGGTGGTATTAGTAGATTTCTGTGTGTAGGTCTTTCTCACTGGAGTGAGGTGGGACCTCAGTACGGTTTGTATTTGCTTTTCTCTAATGGCTATGGAGCGTGAACGCTTTTTCATATGTCGTCCAGCCATTTGAATTTCTCCTTTTGACAAATTCCTGTCCTTCATCCATTTCTTAATGGAGTTGTTTGTTTGGCTGTTGCTTGAGTATCTGATGCTCTCTGTAAATCTTGGATGTTATTCCACTATCTGTTGTATATTGTGCAAAGATTTTTTTTTTTTCCATTTGGTTGATTTACAGACTGCTTTTCCCTGTGCCATATAACTTCAAGCACACTGCACTGTCCCAAGTCAGAAATGTCTATGCAATTGTTTGCTCCACAGATAGATGTAATAGGGAAGTGAGAAGTTGAATCCAGCAGCTTCAAGTGGATTTTTCCATGTGGATGGCTAGGGTACAAACAATTAAGACCACTACCTTCAGCTTCTCCCAGAAATTGAAAGGGAGCAGGATCTCAAGGGCAACATCAGACAAGGACCAGGAGCCATGTGGGTATCAACATTGCAGATGTTATCTTTACCTGCAACACCACAATGCCCAATCCATATTTCACGATTTGTGTTGACTTTATATAATAAATCCAGTGCAAATAATGACAAGCCTACCATGTATATTTGGACAGTGGTGGAAAACATTAGTGCTCATTTATTGTATAGTTGCAACATTTCATCTCCAGCTTTGATACAGCTGACTTTGTAATAAAAATAAATCTTTAAAAAAATTGCAAATTATCATGGAAGTTTTGGGATTTTCAGGACATGAAAAATAATGTGGATAAAATGGCAGATTTGTGGTGTACCTGCAGTGTTAGAAAACATTGAGCTATTCTTGTTAGGTTAAAATGAAAAATATTCTACAGGTATGGGATTAGAAGAGTGGATAGAGAAATCCCAGAGCCTGTGGTACTATGCCATAAAATAATAAAATAAATAAATGAACTTTTCACCTCTGACAATGCAACTCACAACAAAGTATTGAATGCCCCGTATGTCACTGAATAAATGAAAACAAAATCAAAAACCTTCTTGAAGAAAATGTTGCTAGTGTATGACCTACATGTCACTGAGAAATTAATAAGAAAAAGGTTTTTGAAAGAAATGAAAATAAAAATAAAAATATTAAAACCCATGAGATGCAGCAAAACGAGTATTAAAAGTGAAATTTATAACATCTGGGCTTACAAAAAAATAGAAATATCTCAAATAAATGACCTAGCGTATCTTCAAGGACTTATTGAAAAATAAAAAAGTGGGCCAGCAGAGTGGCCTAGTGGCTAAAGTCCTCGCCTTGAACGCCCCGGGATCCCATATGGGCACCTGTTCTAATCCTGACAGGCTTGCTTTCCATCCAGCTCCCTGCTTGTGCCCTGGGAAAGCAGTGGAGGATGGCCCAGTGCTTTGGGACCCTGCACCCATGTGGGAGACCTGGAGGAGATTCCTGGCTCCTGGCTTCAGATCGGCATAGCACCTGCCATTGTGCTCACTTGGGGAGTGAATCATCGGACGGAAGATCTTCCTCTCCATTTCTTCTCCTCTCTGTATATCTAACTTTGTAATAAAAATAAATAAATCTTAAAAAGAAAGAAAAATAAGAAGTGATCAAGAAGCTAGAAATGATTAAGATCACAGGAAAAATAGAATTGAAACTAAGAAACTACAAATTGCAACAGGGAAGTACCTTTTTTTATGAAGATTAACAAGACAGTGTTGTAGCAAGATAAGCAAAGTAAACAAAAGAGGAAAAAAATAAAATTAGAGACAAACAAATATCATAAACTAATAAGATGATCTCTTCTTGATGGATGGATTCCTTGCTCATTGTGTGGTATCCTTCATTTCCTTTAATATTATTCATGTCAGTTTGCATCTATTTTTGTTGATGAGATATGTCTGCCATAGGCAGTAGATAGATGGGTTTTGCTTTTTGATCCAGCCTGTTAATCACTGACACTCTATTGATCCATTTAAGTCATTTATATTCAGGGTTAATACCAATAGGTAGTAATTTGGTGTTGTCATTTTAACAATGCATTGTTCATTGTTCAATTTAGTCTTTTGTTTTATTAGGATATGCTCCATGTTTGCCTTAGGTTTGGGCAGATGCTATTCGTTTCCTCTGTCAATAGAACAACTTTCAGTATTGTTTTTGGGCAGGTCTGGAAGAGACAAACTCAGGTTTTCTCATTGTGGAAGAATTTTATTTTCAAAAACAAAGGAAAGCTTTGCTGGGTACATCATTTTGGGCTTACATTTTTTTTTCCTTTTAGAATCTGAAATATATCACTCATCTCTTTTGGCCTGTAGAGTTTCCTATGAGATGTCAGTGGTGAGGCTGATTGGGTTGCCTCTGCATGTTAATTTCTTTTTTCACCTGCATATTAAAGGATCTTTACTCTGTTTTCTACTGAATAGAACTTGATTATCTTTTATCCTGGCCAAGATCACTTTTGGTCAAAGATTCTGAGAGTTCTGTGCCCCTCCTGTATTTTGTTTCCAATTCTTTCTCCATATTAGGGAAGTTTTCATTTATTATTTCATTGAATACATTTTTAAATCCAGTGTCTCTGCACATTCTTGAGTTCCCATAATTCTTATATAGCCTTTTAATACTGTGTCTTAGCCCCAGTGCAATAGTGTAGTGGTTAATGTCCTCGCCTTGCATGCGCCAGGATCCCATATGGTCACCACTTCTAATGCTGGCAGTCCTGCTTCCCATCCAGCTTCCTGCTTGTGGCCTGGGAGAGCAGTTGAGGATGGCCCAAAGCCTTGGGAGCTGAAGCCACGTGGGAGACCCGGAAGAGCTCCTGGCTCGTGGCTTCGGATTGGCTCAGCTCCAGCCATTGCGGTCATTTGGGGAGTGAACCATCAGACAGAAGATCTTCCTCTCTGTCTTGCCTCCTCTTTGTGTGTCTGACTTTGCAATAAGAATAAATCTTTTAAAAATAGTGTGTCTTAATTCTTGAATATTTTTGTTAGCTTGACTCTTCTCCTCTTCCAGATTTTTAATTTCTGTCCCCATTGTTAAAGAAAATGTCTTTCAATTCTGACATTCTTCTGCCTCATTCTATTATTGAAGCTTTCCACTGAATTTTTAATTTGCTCTATTGTGTTCTTCATTTTAAATTATTTGTCTTGATTATGTTTCAGCATTGCTATTGCCTGTAAGACTTATTCCTTAAGTTTCTTGAATACTGTTTTTGCTTCTCGCTGTTTTTCTTTATACCATTTTTAAAAATTCTTTTTTCACCATTTTTGGGATTTCTTCCTCAGTTAACTCTGAGGTTCCTTTGTAGGGGAGACATCAGTACTATTCATTGTGCCTCTGTCTCTTCTTTTGCTTTTCAGCATCGCACATCTGGCAAGCAGATACCTCTCCTTAGGGGACACTTCTAAGCTGTTTGCCCACTGGTCTACAGGTCAATTTTCCTTGTTGCATTTAGTACCTGATTCTTTCTTCACAGTCACCTGTGCTACTTCCTCCAGTGAATTTCAGTCTCAAGTTCTTGTGTTAGACTTCCACCATGGTCTCTGTAGCCCCAGCTCTCAGTTCTCCACTTTCTACCCCGCTATGATCCTGTGCTATGGCTTCACCTTTGCCTCTATAGCCTTTTTTCCCACTCTCAGGTAGAACTGTGCTTGTGAGTAAAGAGTCACCAGCTATCCTAAGTTACAGGGTTGCCAGCAGTACTGCTCTTGCTGAAACCTGCTGACCATTAGATCTGAAGGCCACCAAGATCTATTTTGGGTGGAACCTATGATATACCATTTTGTTATTATTTTCCCTGTGAAACTAGTACAATGCATTGCCCTGGAAGTGAATTCTTCTCTGGCTCAGTGACTGCAAGCCACTGTTGTTTCTTCAGCTGCTCAGCCTTATCCTCAGTACACCAAATGGCAACCCATGTGGCACTCATTGGAGTCTGGGCCTTCTAGTTGATAGATCTGGGACTACCTAGAGCTATATTGGGTGGATTATGTAGAATGCCTAGTCAGTACTCTTTTCTTTATGGAACCAGCGCAATACATAGAGCCACAAATTAGTTTGTTCCTGGCTCAGTGCATAGACAGCTCTCATTGATCTTCAACCACAGTCCCACATCCTTTCTTCAAGTACACAAAAAGGCACGTGATGTGACAATGGTGGGGGTCTGAGCCATCAAATCCACCCTTTTATGCACCTGACTGATTGGGCTCTGTCACTACCTTCTGCTCATGGTGAAATCAAGCGTATCAGCAGAATGGGCAGTTCTCTGCCTGGATTCAACTCTTGAACTTGAGGTGAACTTCCCTTCCAACAAGGCTGTTGGTGAATCTGTGATTGCTGAACACTAACTGCCACTGGGGTACTTGGTCACTGCACCACTGCTCCACAATCTCTCCTCTGCTTTCCCATGTCCACAAGTCTGCAGATGTGTTTCTACTATTGGTCTGGGCTCTCCTATTTCCTGGGATCCAAGTCTGTATGCCTCACCCTGGTTAATGATTCTCCCTCTCAGATAATGTATCCGTAATCCATTCCTCAGTCTTGTTTCCCCACTACATTCTTCTGAATTTATCATTGGAAGAGAGCGCAAAAGCATTTTGTAAGTTACTGAGTTTAATCCTGGTGTTATGCAATCTCGAGGAAATGGTACTTTTTGTTGTTTTAAAAAGGTGATCCTGACTATGTGTGTTCTTTCAGTGATTTCACACCCCCAAAATTGGATTGTTGTGAATTGATACTAATACTAATGTGTCATTCCTGCCCATAAACTGTTTCCTAATGGGATTTAATGGATGTTGCTGCTAGTAACCATTTAGTGTGCAAATACAATCGATAGTATAGGTAAAATGTTAATTTTAAATTCTTGAAAACATATGGTGTATTTTAGCTTTATTGATTTTCTATATGCTGGCTGTCTATTTCTCATTACCAGTTTGGTGCTTTAGTAACACATTTCCAAATTTAATACTGGAGAAAATGAAATGAAAGAACATAATAGTCAGGTGTGCTGCTTTAAATATTTGAAGTAAGAAACAATCATGTATTGGTCATATCATTAGGGTGTCTTTTGCATTGATACTTTAGTAGGCCCTTTCAAAACCAAGGAGAGTGTACAAAGGCCTCATCTCTAGAGGGACAGGTGTCAAAGGATTTCTGACTGTCTGCACCTTATGCTGTCTTTAAAAACATTCTTCTCTCCCATATCCATGGTCATCATAGTTTCATGTACTTCCAAATGTGGTGGCTTCTACCATCGCTTAATGCTTGCACAACACCTGATATGGTGAAATGCTTCCTAAGTGGCATTTAATATAGTATGTGGAATATAAAACATTTACTGAGCCCCTGAGTTCCATAGTTAATTCACTAAAGGTCATAAAGGTCCAGAGTCATCTGTTTGGGATTTCAAATATTACATCAATCAAGATGGATAGTGTAGTATCAAAGAACCACTATCTGTGAGCCCTGCAACTGGATCAAATCACAGTCACATATTGCATACTGTTGTTTGTGTCAGACAGTGTATGTGATGGTGGTCCCAAACATTTGTGTTACCTGGTGACGTGATAAGTATACTAGTTCAAGTATATTTTCAGAATTTGTCCTTGTTTTTCAGTGCCACAAGGCTTGACTTCGTTTCTCTGTTTCATTTGCATTTTTATTCAACAGGAATTTTAGAACCCTCTGTATCCCTGTTCAGTCCTTAAGATCAGGCTTTAAGACATTTTCTGGTGCAGTCTAAGGGCTCCATAAGTACTTATCATTGCAAGCAGTATGCACACTAATAGAAATAGGCAGCACTGATTATACTTTGGGTGTAATATAATTTTGTAAGGCAAAATTTACTTTGGGTGTAATATAGTTTTGTTGCTTTCTGGTCTGACTTGGAAGCCTCGTCAAGACTTTAAAAACTGGTTTGAAAATGATGTATTCATTTACTTATTTGAAAGTCAGCATTGGAGAGAAAGAGAGAGAGAGAGAGAAAGAGACCTTGCACCTGCTGGTTGATTTCTTCAGATAGCTACAACAGCCAGGGCTGTGCCTGGCTGAGGCACTGCATGTGGGATTCCCACATCATTAACCACCAATCTAAAATGACTGCAACCCAGTTTATTGTGGCTTACTCCAGTGTAACAAATATAATGCTGCTTTATATAGGAGTCTAAATGAATATTATGTGTACGTGTAATTTCTTTTTTTTTATCTTTTAAATCTTACTACCCTGCCAAATTCATACACAACTCTGGAGACTTTCGTGATAGCAAGATTATTTTAAGAGGTGTTGCTTTGAAATTTGAGTTTGTAATGTTAATTCTATATCAGAAATGCTTGCATATTAGTTTTCATGTTGTGTTTGCAGTGATAATTATGGATATTTTTATGGGAGGCTCCAGTTGTGGTACAGTTAAAAGCATATAAGTCTTTTTTTATGACATGCCTTGAATATATTATGAATTTTCACTTTTGCTTTAAGGTACCTGATGGTCGAGGAAAACTGCCAGCTAGATCAAAGGGCTGATGTGTCACTTGTGGATGAAGTCTGCAACTATACAAAAAAAGAAATCTTGATCTATAGGTATTAAATGCCTTTTGTTTTGTGGCTGTAACATGTCTAAAACTCATTTTTATTTTTAAAGGATTGCCTAAATGATAGCAATATTAACATTAGTGAAAGAAGAAAAATCAGATCTCTCATTTAATTCTTATAGTGTGCTTTTATGAAGTCAATTTTATCAGGCAATTCTCTTGGTGTTTTAATTAATATTTTGAAATAGTATATTCCCGTAATTTCATATTAATAGTCGAATAATTACTTTTTGTTCATAGAAAAAGAGTTGAAGATCTTGAGCAAGAAATGGATAGAACCATTCGTAATTCCCAAAGATTGGTATGTATGTGTGTGTGTGTGCATTCATTCATTCATATAGTTTTTTATTATCAGTGTGTTTATGTGGATTGAAAGAGAAATGGAATACATTGACCAGTTGTATGCGTTTCTTTTGTGTTTAGAGATATTTTCACATTTTCAGGATTTCAAATAATGCGAGATAAAAAAAATTTTAGAATTGTATCTGCTTGGAAAATTAAACACATTGCACTCAACAAAGGAAAGATTTTAAAACATCAGTGGGGTCTCATATTAAAGCAGGATAGTTATCTGTGAAAAAGACATCTGTTTTTCTGGACAATTATTCCAGGAGAACATAAAGTAGAAGTGTACCATTTAAAATCGTTAATTACCTTTACATGTGAAGCACAATAGATAATATGGCCATTGAGGTTTACATTAGAGGTGTTTGTGACTTTGGAGTTGCTTGAAGTATTTTTTTCAATTTGTCAGGTATTTCCAGTGTTTATGATAAATGTACTTCTTATATTATAAAAACATTGAATTTTTTTGTTTTTTAGATACTTTCTTATGACAAAGAAGCACAAATCAATTGGGTAAGTTTCACACTGCCTTAAATGTTTTGTCTGTGTTTAATTAAATTTTGGTTTTCTGTCAAGAACCTAGGCATGGCAATTGGTGGAAAAGCGCTATGTTAAAAAAAAAGATAGTAAAATTATGTGCCTCTGATAAATAATGCATTGTTACATCACGGTTATTTATTCAGTCTACTTTCAGCACAATCCTACCTCAGAAAGAACTTGTATTCTGCTAGGGGTTTAGAGGAACTTGGTGTATATGCTCCTGTTTATGCATGTACATTTTGGAACATTGGATTGCCCCTTGTTATCTAGAAGAACCAGAAAACTCTGTGGATCATTTTATTCATTTGTAAAACAAATGGGATTAGAAAAAGAGCTAGAACTGAGAGTTCTATTAAGTGATTCTGAGTGTTGGTACAAATTAAGAAAAGAATCATCTGGAGAACTCGTTGTCTGTGCTGCAGAGGAACTGCATGATGAGGAAGTGAAGTGGCTGTAAACTCTGAGCAGTTAGAAGGAAGAGCAGAGATAGAGCTGTTGACAGTAGCTGTCTACTGGGGAGTGCCTGTCACAGGGAGGTAGAGGCATCATGCCCTGTAGTTAAATGTGTTGCATCTGAAATCAGTCTGTCTTGGTTGTATGCTCTCTTTATGACAATTCCCTGTTTTTCTTACCTATAAAGTAGAGATACTAATAGTACTCATTTCTTGATTTATTGTGACGATTAAGAAATATATGGATGTTTGTCAAGTGCTTGACATGATTAGGCATACGTGTTACCATTGTTGTTACCTGAAGACGTGTAGATGTTAGGCAAGTCTGAGTGGAGCATAGCATGAGAGTGGTATATATTTATTTACATTGTCCTGACTCAGTTACACCGGTTGTTAGATTTTGGAGATAAAGCAAAGGTCTTGAGCTCATTTGTTAGTATCTTCACCTAAATAACTATAACAACCAATGTTCAGATGATGCAGAAAGGTGCCATAAAGTCATCCTCAATATCACTGTCATTGGATAAACTTTTTTTAGCACTCTTAAACATATATACACACATATACCAACACATGAGCATACATACATATATACATGCACATGCACTTTTTGAAAACTTTGTAATGTTTATATATCGAATTGACAAGTGGAGGGAGGGATAGACACAATTAACCTTCAATCAGATGGTACCCTTTTTTTAAGGATTTATTTATTTTTATTTATTGGATGAGCTCATCTTAGGCAATTGTGGACAGTTGGGGACTGAATGAGTGGGCAGAAGTGCTGTGATCTTTTTAAAATGTTTTAAAAATTTTATCTTCCACATAGTTTACATATTTCATAGTTTTCAAATATATGGTTTTAAGAACATGATAAAGTTCCCCTTTACCTTTCCTGCATTGTTCATCCTTTCTTATTTTTGTTTCAATCTTTTCATTTTCTTTAAATGTGCAAGATTTCCCTTTCCTTAAATAAATATTTGAATATATGTTAAGTAGAAAAATTGCTGTTTACGAGGAGTTTAGACAAAGGCAATAAGTATTTGTTCAAAAATATATTATTATTTTTGTTATTATGTATATTTGTGGGATGTTGCCCCTGGATCTCTGCCTGCTAAGGCCATGCTGGAGGCCACAGGTATGTGACACACCATATCCTTGGCTGAGACCTCAAGCTGGCCTGTTCACTGGACATGCAGCAAGAATGATGAGCTGAATCCCAGTCTCTCTTCTCTGCCCCTTTAATGAACTGTGCTAGGACTTCCTTTATAAACAACTCTAGGAAGTCAAATGTTACATTCATCCTGCTTTTCAGCAGGTAAAGAGTTTGCCCTGAGACACAGCCAGCTTTCTGTGCTTCCTGACCTTCAACTTTATTGGAGGGATCAAAGAGACAGGCATATCTAGCAGCCTGTCACAGTATCGTGGTTGGGTGGAAGTATTGTCAGGACCACCTTTCTGCCTGCCCGTTTTCCTACTCTTTATAAGCGTGTGACTTCTTTCAAATAAACTGACATCCCCTACTATCAGTTTGTCTCCATTGTTTCTGCTGCAGAGGATCACTGTGACCTCATCCCCGAGATTAGTTACTCCATAAAGTGAAAACATGTCTTTTGGAAACTGATTATTAAAACTGAATGTTCCGCATTTGCATGCATTTTGTTGTGAAAGATGTTTAATTTGTGTATGTGTATGTCTGTGTGTGTATGTGTATGTGTGAGTATGTGAGAGAGAGAGAAAGAAAATGTTGTAAAGTATTTGAGGGCCCAAGGATATAAACATTGAGTAAATTCTCATCTTGCATGCACCAGGATTCCATAACGGTGACAGCTAATGACCTGCTTGTTATACTTCCTATCTAGCTCCCTGCTTGTGGCCAGGGATAACAAAGCAGTAAATCCAAAACCCTTAGGATTATACACCCATGTGGGAGAGCTGAAGGAGACTTCTGGCTCCTGACTTTGGATGAGCTCAGCTTAGGCAATTGGGGACAGTTGGGGACCGAATGAGTGGTCAGAAGAACTTTCTCTCTTCTGTCTACTCATTCACTCCTTCCAATAAAGGGTCTGGCACAGTGGCCTAGTGGCTAAAGTCATTGCTTTGAACGTGCCAGGATCCCATATGTGCACCAGTTCTAATCCCTGCAGTTCTACTTCCCATGAAGCTCATTGCTTGTGGCCTGGGAAGGAAGTCTAGGATGACCCAAAGCCTTGCCTTCCTGCACCCATGTGGGAACCTGGAGAAAGTTCCTGGCTCCTGGCTTCACACTGGCACAGCACCAGCCATTGTGGTCTCTCAGGGAGTGAATCATTGCATGGAAGATCTTCCTCTCTGTCTCTTTCTCTTTGTATATGTAACTCCACAATAAAAATAAATAAATCTTTTTTAAAAAGATAAATGAATCTTAAAAAATGTTATTTGTGTAAGAATTGCCAGGGAGAGAAGAAAAAGGAGGAAGAGACAAAAAATCCTGCACATAACTGCTTTTGTCCTGAGAACCCACAATGATTGTGGCTGGGCTGTGGCTGAAGCTGAGAGCTTGGAACTCAGTCCATATCTCTCATGTAGATGGCCAGGAATCCAGATGCTTAATCCATTACCACTGTTTCAGAGTGCATGATCAGGAATCCAGAACAAGGAGATGGAGCCATGAATTGAACCCAAGTACTCTAATGTGGGACATGGCTGTCTTTAGTGGCAGCTTGCCTTCAAGGCCCAACAACAACCCTTACTGTGATCATTCTTTGTGTCTTTACCCTGAGATAGTTTCAAGTTCCATGAATGAGCGAATGCCACTTTTTCGTCAGCAAACCTCTTAGAAGGCTTTGTAGATGTGAGTGCTCAGTGTTTGAACACAGTGATTTGAAGTATAACATAGTGATTGGCTGAAATTTGTCTTAACCTTTGAGAATAAGCTGTAGACTCAGAACTAGGTGTTCAGTTCATGTGGCAGTAAAGATGCTGCTTAGGATACCTGGTCCTCTGTTGGGCTGCCTGATTTAAGTCCAGGCTCCCCTGCTTCTTATCCAGCTTCCTGCTAATGTGCACCTTAGGCTAGAGCAGCTGATGGTTGAAGAATTTGGTTCCTGACACCTGTGTGAGAGACCCAGATTGAATCCTGGGTTCTTCTTTAGTCCGGCCTGTCTCTGGCTGTATGGCAAATGAGGAGTGAACAGGTGTTGGAAAAAAAAATCTGATTCCTTGTCTTTCATAATAAAATAGTCTCAAGAATTTGCCATTAGTTTGTATAGATTTTTTTCATATATAGCCTTAATATTACTAGATTACCAGTGATTCAATTTTTTCTTCTACTTAACAAGCAAATGTGTTAAAGTACAGAAAAGCATTTTGAAACAATGTGTTTCCACATTGTTAACAGTTTAATATGTTATGTATTTTCTTAATCTGTTTTGGTATAATTTTTTAGTAAAAATTGATGACATCATTACATACTGGAAAAGATTTTACACATGCACTATTTTTTGAAAGCAAGGCCTACAAAGAAGTAAGGTATCATTTTTGTAAATATTTATGTGACCTATTCTTTGGCCTTTGCTCTTTTTAGCATGTACTTAAATTTTAGGCAAATATAAATTTGATATATTTTGATATTATATTTCCTTTTATTTGTGAAAAGCTGCATACTATGTGTTCTTTTAACTTGTAGAAAATTATAGACCAACAGTTTTGTCCAGAGGGATTTGCTTGGGAGAATTTCACATCAGAAACTCCTCCCCCAACCCCACCAACACTTTCCCACACAAGGAAATCAGGGGAGAAGCAGGGCCTCCTACTCACATCCATTAAAAGGGCAGTCTGAATGCAGACCGCACTGTCGGCCCTTTGCTGAGACATTTGCCTGCTCTATCAAGTGCAGGAATTTCTGTTTCCTCATTTTTTCCAATAAACTAGGTTAAAATTGGTTAAAACATTATAGACCAAGTGACAGTACTTACATTTATATGAATAAGCTAGTAAATCTTTGGGTTTTTTTGGACATTTCTGCCTTCCACAAAAATGCATGTAATCTATGTTTTCTAAGAATAACATACTTTGAGTTTTAGCTTTTTATCAATACAAATGTAACATGATGTATAGAATTCTGTGGGCTTCATTGAAGTCCAACAGACATTGATCATATCAGCTATATTAAAAGGTGTGTTTTTTGCCAGCAAGCTTTAAAAGTATCTTAAGACCTTTATGGTTTCACACAATTGCAGTTTGTTTTCTCTAGAGATGATTGCCTTGAGGTAACTGACCAAACTTTCCAAGCTCTACGACTCTAAGTCTTTTTCCTTTGCTTGAAGCTTGCAACCTTTTACATAGCCCTTAGCTGATTACTTGGCCAAACAATTCTTGATCTTACGTAAGAGAGCACCATTTGTTGGCAAGTCATTTGCTTACCTGAAACTCATTTATTTTTTCAATAATTTCTTAAATACAATGTGTTTTACTTAGAATTGGTTAAAATTATATGTGCATTGGCTGATACATTTCTGCTCTGTGATATTTGCTTATTTTTTGCATAGATATTTTAATAATATTTTGTTGTCTTTAAGTGGGAAGCTTTTACTGCTAAAAGAAACATCAGTGACCTAAAGAAAGAAATGATTGCTGATATGCAAATGTGAGTATTTTAGTATTAACATTTAAAAAGTTTATTGCATTATTTTATTAATTAGGTAATTCTGTCATAAGGACATGTAACAAGTTTTCCAGTGAATCTGGCATATTTGATTGTGAAGTATCTACTAGTGTTTTTCCAGATGAAATACTTAGGTTCCTGAACTATTACTTGGAGGAGACTTATGTGATATAACTGTATAAAATCATGTTTTTCACATTTTCATATTGATATGGTCCTGAATCAGCAGCTTGTGTTGGGTTATTGATTTGGAAACCACGTTTTTCCCCATGGATGTGGTTAGATCTGTTCACTTGTCAGTCAAGTGACTCGCTTGTAGAGATGCCTCCCTGCACATGGAACTTGAAGTTGCACATACCACTCTCCTCCAAGCCCCCACTGGAGCCCATGTTGAAGAGAAACTCACACTGTCTTGCAGGAGATGCAGCACAGACATGTATAGAAAAAAAAGTAGGTTTTCAAGCCAGAGATGCTGGAGTCAGAAGGATGAAATGTAAAGGATGAAGCTGTGACACAGTTATGCTCCAAATATCAACATCTTTTGATAAATTTGTGAAGAGCAATCTTATTATCTCAGGTCCTCATTTTTCTGCATAAATTGACATTGTTTTGCAATATTAAGCTGGATGGGAGAATAAACATGTGATGTACAATACAAGGGGGAAAATAAGTGTACTGTGAGAATGGTCTTTGTTTTACCAGAATTGATTTCTTACCATAGTGTGCTGAATATTCAGCATTCTTGCTTGTTTTTCTACTCTCAGCAATTGAATTTTTAATGTTTGTTTCAGCTCTGATGATCAAGAACTAAGAAGATTCTTTTAGAAGTTACATTTGTAATATAAAATGTTTAAGTAATAAAGTAGTAGGAAGATTTTACAGAATTGCTGATTTAAAAAATAAATTACCATTGTGATCCACTGGGTCACGTTACAATGAAAAGCTTACGTTTCTCAGACCCATGAAGTTTGTGTTTTAATCCTGGCACTTGTCATTTCTTATACTTCATTTAAACAACTTGCTCAGTTGCAAAATGATGGATTGGGATCGGCTGACTTTGATAAGCTCTTCCATTTCAGTAATTTGGCTCTGTGTCACAGTATTCATGGTAGTCTTATTTTGAAGTGGAATTAAAGCAATTCCAAGCTTCAGTAGAACACACTATCCTTCAGTAACAAATATTGGTTTTCCCAAGATAAATACTGGGAGAGATGAAAGAGTGTTTTGATCAGAATAATCCTAGAAGATCTGCTTTTAAAAAGATACTGTGTTATTTAGAGTAGCTAATTTATGGCAGTGGTAATTTTTTTGAAGTATGGGTGGTTTCTCTTGGAAAAGTAACTTAGAGCTGCTTTTTTCTATTTGCAGTTTATCTGAAAGTGAGTTGGAAACTTTACAAAAAGACCCTTATGTGCTTAAACTTCCAGCTAAAACCTTTAACAGAGGTACAGTATTTTTCTCTGCACACTATAACCCCTTTATAAAATACATGTTAAGTCTTTACATATTCTGATAGTTAATTTCTCTTACTAGAAATTAATATGGTTGTTTAGAAATATTTTAGATTCTGGAACTATGAAAGATCTGTTCAACCCCTGATATAAAATACATGTTAAATCTTTATATTTCTGATTGTTAATTTATGTTACTATAAACTAATTTGATTATTTAGAAATATTTTAGATTCGGGAACTATGAAAGCTCTGTTCTAAGCTCTCCTTTGAACTACAAGGTTTGAGGTTTTATTTCCATAGCACTAATGGAAAGTATTTCTGTTTTCCTTTCTCAGTGGGGCTTCGGAGGATGATAAATGATCAGTGCTTTGACCTTTAAAAACCAAATTCTTTTTTTTTTTTTTTTTTTTTTTTTTTAAAGATTTATTCATTTTATTACAGCCAGATATACACAGAGGAGGAGAGACAGAGAGGAAGATCTTCCGTCCGATGATTCACTCCCCAAGTGAGCCGCAACGGGCCGGTGCGCGCCGATCCAATGCCGGGAACCTGGAACCTCTTCCGGGTCTCCCACGCGGGTGCAGTGTCCCAAAGCATTGGGCCGTCCTCAACTGCTTTCCCAGGCCACAAGCAGGGAGCTGGATGGGAAGTGGAGCTGCCGGGATTAGAACCGGCGCCCATATGGGATCCCGGGGCTTTCAAGGCGAGGACTCCAGCCGCTAGACCACGCCGCCGGGCCCTAAAAACCAAATTCTTGACATGTTAGTTATTACTAGCTTTTGGATATGAGTTAAAGAGTCCTTAAGTGGAAAAGCATTAGATTGTTTATATATTAGATGCATATTAAATTTTCATGCATATTGAATTAAATGCTTGAATTTTCATAAAGTAATTATCCTAAACATGAGAATTAAAATAGTTGGCTTTTAATTTAAAAGGTAGAAAAGCTTAATCTGAGTCTGGCTGCAATAATTAAAGCAAGAGAGGACTATTATAAGATATATTTTATATTGCTATCGTAAGATGTATTTTATGTCTCTATCCATTCTTTGTTGAGTTAGCATATTTAATGATCTCAAACTATTTTAGTAAGTAATTAAAATATGGGGCTTAACTCAATTTCTGTGGCATTGAAAACAAATTTATAATTATATAGAATCACATTTTAATAACCTTAAAAAGTTACAAAATTCATTTTGGGGAGACAAGCTTCATTAAAATTAGTCTTTTTCTGTATTTTAAAAATATCAAATTATTACAAATTTGAAGCAGCAACATAATTGGAAAGGGGAAACCACATAGAATAAATTTTTATCTGAATCTAATGAATAAGTCCTGGGGAGGGTAAATAATGTTTCAATATGTTGTAAAGGACTTATGTCAGTCACACTGAATGAAATATTGCACGCTTAATAATTGTTATTTTTGTAGTGTTTACTTTTGATTTTTATCATTGAATTTTACTTTAGAAGGATAACCATTATTTCAGAGTAGTTTGCAAAATGGTAGACCTTTTGGTTGTTTACAGAAAAATTGCTTAATTAGTATGTATAAATTGACTATTCACTGATGAATCAAAAGTAGTTTCTGTTGCCCTAGAGTATATTTTGTGTTTTCTATTTTGCAAATCAGAAGCACTTCATAAATGGCGCAGATGTGCTTCTGTCTTGCAACCTTTGTCAACTGAAACATATAAAAGCATGCTGCCATTAAAAACTAAACAAAACCAAACTGCATGTCCCCTTAAACTTCCTACCACTCTGAACTATATCCAGCACATTTTTGCTTAACCTCTATGTTAACTTAAGTATAATAATTATTTTTTGAACAAAGTTTGATTCAGTTCTGTCTGGTAGCAACATAAATTAAGTTAGTTAATGGTCAGAACATACCTTAACCTTTAAAATGGCAATAACATAACTCAATGGTAATTGTGGAAATGGGATTCCAACTTTGTAGTATAGCTAAATGAAGCTATGAAAGAACTAGTGCTTTTGTGGAATCCCAGCACATCAAAGGGGAGGTTGGAGCCAATTGAGCCATCATGTTGGAACACTTTCCTTTGTATTTTCATCCCATTCTTAAAATAATATTTAAAATATACATCTGGAAAACACAGATTCCTTACACTTACTGTGAGTTAGTTACCTTTGGAAAAAGAGCTGTATGACATCAGATATATACACATATTTGCACATATATACATTTTTCTTAGAGGTTATACTATAGTACATTTTTTATCTTTTTGCCCATTACCTGTTTCTATCATTTTTCTCCATCTTCAGTGTACTCCTATTAATTCTTCCCACTTTACAGTCCTCTTGCACATTGGGAGCACAATGAATGATCAGCTTGGAAGGAGCTATGAATCTTTTGTGTGTAAGGTTTTTGGTCTGAATAACAAACTTAATCTTTCAGGATCTTTGAAGTTGTAATTTTTACTTAGTAGCTAGTTGATTTGCAGCTTTAGTCCTCTGAGTAGACACATTAGGGAGAAATCCTTTGAATCTGTCGTTATTTGGAACTATGCCTCACTCCAGATTTCTGCACATTTTCTACTTTCTCAGGTTTCATCTTCTAATAAGCAAAGTAGAAAAATGAATGGCTTATAAAAAATGATGTGGTCCATTTAATACAGCACATCCATGAGGAATAGTTGGTCTGACATGCAAGTCAATTGACCTAACTTTATAATAGGAACCATACATTGTTTCAAACAGATTAATACAAATTACATAAAGAACACTTACATTGTTTTGTAGAAGTTAATAAAGAAATGGTCAAATTAATTTTGATTTCTTAAAAGGTGCTAAAATAGATGAACATTTTAATGTCAGGCTTCCATTGTAAAAAAAAAAAAAAAACTTAAGCTACTCTTGAAGAGTAAGCTTTCATTTTAGGAGACAAAGATATTCAGGATAATACAATTTGATAGATAAATAAGCTACATTATTTTGTCTAAATGAAAATATATTATTGATCTTTATATCTTATTCAAGCATAGATTTATCATGTTGCTTTTATTTTTGAATATGTGATTGAAATTAAAATACAATATTTTCTGTGGTCATAAAAACAATGCCAAAATTATTCCCATAATTATAAATATTTTTTCTCCACATAAATTTTTAAAAAACACATGTTTATATATTTTGACAGAAAATTTTCTGATATTGACTGCTGTTAAATTGTTGGCATCTGAGTTTGTTCCTTTGTGAAATGTCTGCCCATTTCCCGTGCCTATTTCTTGAGTAGTTTGTTTGTTTTGGTGTTTTGGTTGTTCTGGAGTTCTTTTGATATTCTGGAGATTAGCCCCCTATCACCTATGTAGTGTGCAAAGGTCCTCTCCCGTTTTGTGGGTTGCTTTTTTACTTTGTTCATTGTTTCCCTTGCTGTATAGAAGCTTCTTAATTTGATGAAGTCCCATTTGTTTATTTTGGTCTTGATTGCTATTGTTTTTGGTGTCCTTTTTAGAATGTCAGGGCCTACACCTAGATCTTGCAGGGTGTTTTCAACATTTTCTTCCCAAAGTTTGAAGGTTTCTGAATGTAGATTTAGGTCTTTTATCCATTTAGATTTGATCTTAGTGTATGGTGAGAGATGTGGGTCTATCTTCTTGTTTCTGCAGACTATTAACCAGTTGTTCCAACAGCATTTATTGAAGAAACCTTCCCATTTGCCTGGATTGTTGTCTGTCATTTTGTCAAAGATTATTTGGCTGTATCTGTGTGGGTTCCCTTCTGTTGCTTGTATTCTGCTACATTGTTCCTCCTCTATCTTTGTGCTAGTGCCAGGCTGTTTTGATAACCACCACCCTATAATATGTCCAAAGGTGCGGAAGTGTGATTCCCCCTGTTAACTTTTATTCTTCAGGATGTTTCTAGCTATTCGTGGTTTTTTGTGTACAAAGACATATAGGGAGAATCGGCAGCGATCCTGATAACCTCTTAACAGGCGGTCATATGCACAGAGCAGGGTGGACCCAAGAGTGGGGCAGGTAGACATTAGGAGGCTTGTATCCCAATCCTGGAGACTCCTGGATCCTCACTAAGGGTTATCAGTACGCTCATCAAGGACTACATTGCAACTGCCAAGGAGACCAGGGGGAATTAGAGTGCCTTTGGAGACCAAGAACTCTGAGGTCATCCACCCCCATTTGTCTCTCACACATGGGATGGAAGATGCCCAGATCCTTCCCCACAGGATCCAGAGTCATCAGAACAACAGGCAGGAGCCCTGAGCAGACCTCAGAAACAGAAGAACAGTAAACTTCCTTCGGGACTAGGGAGAAGAGCTTTCTCTGTTCCTTACTTAATTACAGCTTTGGATCCCCACCCTCTCTTGCAATGACCATCAGGTTCACTCTGGAGCCCCCCAAAACAAACATACAAGAAAATTAGAATAGATAAAGAACAACAAAGAAAGCTTCGAACCAGACAGGAAACAGTCAGCGTGGATTCACATATACCTTACTAGGTAGGACACAAAGATTAGTTACTCCTAACCAAGGTATTGAAGATTTCTCTGCACACCCCTCCTAAAATGGTTCTGTGCCTCAACTGTTGACATATGCCTTATTAGAATTATAAGCCAGTTTAGACTATCCTAAAATCTGCCACATTCAGCAAAATTATGCTTCAACACTATAAACTACTAAATACTAAAATGAAAATAGACACGAGACAGCTGAATAGTACCCTATAGCCATTTAAAGGTGTATAGCACCCGGTTGTGTATAAACTAAAATAGAAATGTCAATGAAGAAGTCACAGGATGTGATTAAGAACTTGCATTTTCTAACATATTAATTGCCAATTAATTCAGTAATGTTGTAAATTGTTGTTGATGTTATGTTGTGGCTTTTAATTGGTTGGGATGATATTCTGCCAGCTCTACCTTCAGACAAGAGATGGTCTCCCCAAGAAATTGTTGCATTTATCTGGACATTAAGATGCTGGACTGTATGCTTGGTGTATGCTTGCAATGAAAGAATCATGACTGGATTGTTCTGTAATACTACAACAAGGTGGAGGAATCCACCATGGTGGGAGGGTACAGGGAGGAGGTGTTGGGGGAATTCCAGAGCCTTTGAAATTGTGTCACATAGTGCAATGTAATTTAAAAAAAAATGTAGCAAGAAAAAAATTGTTTGGAAAAGGAACAGAGAATGGAGATTGCTCAACCAGGTATACAGTATTACCAAAAAGTTCAACTTAGGCTATTATTACTATCCTTGTTAGACACAGAATTAATCGGTAACTTGCACTTATTGCTTGCAACCTGTGAGAGTAGACATTGAATGTAAGTGTTGAATATATATTGATTATCCAAATGTATTTATGTAATTCAGAGTTAAATACATTTTCACAGATGAATATACACATGCATATGCAACAAAGGTACCTTATTATTTAATCAAACTACCAGCAGGGATAGTATCATGAAAAAAGAAAGTATTTTATTCATTTTTATATAACAAGCATAAACAAAGATGTGACATGAGGTGTAAAGTGATCATATGTAATTAATTCTTACTTTACCTTTGAAGAAAAGATATATAACTTTTGTACAAAGCTAGGTAAGATAACAGAAAAAAATTGTTTCTCCCTAAAATTAGCAGCAACAGCCATATCCACTATGAAGTTAGGAGAAAGAAGCATCTCTTAGTTTAGCAAAGAGGTGCATATAAAAAGGAAAGGACCAGGCTTTACTGGACAACCAGACAAATTCGAAGATAAAAATAAGGAGAAAAAAACCACTCCAAATGCAATACAGTCTTATGGTTGAAGGATTTTCTCAAGTGATACATTGAAAATAGTTGAACTGATTAAATTAATAACAGTACTTAAAATATAAAAATCACAATATACCCAATGTCCACTAATGATTGACCCAGTCCTAACTGCATTAAAATAAGATTTCCTGAAAAAACCTACTGCTTTCATGTCACACAATTCTTCCAACAAACATATTACCACTGTCTGAAGTTAGGCAATCTATGGTTGTACTTATTCACAGGGTATCAACAGCAGGTAGAACATACAAAACTCAATGAAAATCTTGGTGAGTGATGCATGGTTATATCCAGTGGCAATATTTCTTTTGTATTATGTGTTGTTGGTTTTGGATTTAACTGAAAGGCAGTATTAGAGTGAGCATGAGAGACAGAATTGATCTTAGATCCCGTAGGTCAGTCCGCTCATGGCTGCGATGCCATGGTGTGTGGAAGGATGAAGCCAGGAGCATGGAGAATCTGGTGTTTTCCACAGGAATGTCCAGAGCTTGGGGACTTGAGCCAATTTCCACTAATTTCCAAGGTTCTTGAACAGGGAGGCGGTGTTAGTTGCACCACATGAAACACGAAATTTCAAAACAAGTGATGCTGCCATGTCTAGGGCGTCTTCACTATCTGTATCGTTGGACAAGCCATGGCATATTTGTTTAGGAAATCGGGGATTCGGTAAGGCTTATTTTTCTTTACCTGAAAAGCAGGGCTACAGGGAAGAGGCGGCAGGGGTGTGTGGGCTGCGTGTTGGGTTTCTGGATTCTTGTGTGTGTTTGTGTTTTAGAGAGTAGTTGCTGTTTAGGGGAGAGGTAGCAGAGTCACACAGAGAAAAGAAGTGCCAAGAGAGCTTGCATCCTCTGCCCGACTCCACACAAACCACAGCCAAATCGAGGTCGTTGTGATGGTGGGAACCAGGAGTGTGTTCCGAGTTTGCCGTGTGTTTGCAGGGTCCTCTGGCCTTGGGCCCGCCTCTGCTGGTTTTCCTGGTTTGGAAGCAGGAAGCGGGATTAGAAAAGAGAGCAGCAGCCAGTGCTCCCCATGGTGGCCATTAGTATGTTGGTGAAGTCTGTACTTAATGGATATGAAGCATCTGACACGTTGTGCATTCAAAATGTGCCATCTCTCACTCTTCATCATTCAGTGGCCACACAGCGAGTGTAGGTGCGTTTCAGGAGGATGGATGTTGTCAGTTGTTGAGGAGGAACCTTGCTTCCATGTCAACAGATGGAAGGCCAGGCACTATGAAGCTGGCAGTATGTTGAAGGAGATGATCAGGTTGAAATGTTCAGGTTCCAGTTGTCATCGTTGTGGGCTGTTGTGAGTGAGTGAGTGAGTGTGTTTTCCCAGGGCGGGGAGTTTGAGGGCTCTTAGTTTTCCATCTCTTCTGGCTGTCCAAGTGGCTCAGGTGTAGGTAAAGGGATGTGTGAGCCCCAGATTGATGTAGGCTTAGCACGGTGTCAGTCAAGTACAAAATGAACATGACTTCTAGGACAAGGCTGTTGGCAACTGGCTGACCTGACGGATTGTGGAGTCTGGTGAATCGGGAGAGGATTGAGCAAGTGAGGACGCTGAGAGGTTGGAGAACTAGCACTTTGGTGCGAGCACCAAGTGAGCTGCAGTGTGAGTGAGTAGCCGAGAAAGCAAGGGAAGGGTCAAAGAGTTGTATTCCCAGGAGGGATGTGTGAATGGATGTCCTCGGACGCTGAGCAGTTCCCGATCATAGAGTCCAGGAACACGTATTGCCCAGTGGGGTCACGTGTTGGCCAGTATTCATTGAAGGAAGAATCAGGGAGCAGGAGCAGAATGGCAGGAAGAAGAGAGGTGCTACTCTCTCGACAGCTTCTCAGTGCTGCAGCAGCAGGTGGGTTGCTAAGTGCCAGCTGCAGAGACCTCAACTTCATTTGGCTTTAGAGCATTTGGCATAGCAGGAGTTCCAGCGGCCTCAGGGTATTCTTGTGGCCATGGATAAGGAGGCAGGTGTCAAGCTGGCTTATGCACCGACCTGGATGTGGGAGATATCACAGTGTCCCTTGCGATCCAGAAACGTCCCAAGAACAAAATGCTAAGACCCACGATGTTCATAGTTTCCTTTTTCTCTTTCTTTCTTTTTAATAATGTGTAGGTCCAAACCTATTTTCCAAGCAAGACTCCAACCAAGCAGCTAACCAAGACAAACTGGAGGTAAGTCCTGACAGTGTAATTTTACCCGTGTGTGTGTGTGTGTGTGTGCGGGAGCTTTGTGATCCCTCCTTTTTTTGCAGAACAGACATGCCCCTGGTCATTTGTTTTCTCTAGAAATCTGTTTCTTTTCTGAGTCAACACCTCTCAGGGAGTACACCAGTGTAGCAGGGCATTTGGTTCCCCCCTTCGGATGTACATTGGAATCATTGGGCGTAATGTTTTGAGAATCTACTTTCCTGAGTTTCTCAGTTTGTTCCTCAGCCACATCTGGAGTAAGCTGCCCACTTGTTCTTTGCCTTCTCGGGATAAGCGTGCTAGGTAGTCTACATCGGGGTTCTCCTGGCCTGTGTCTGTGCATTCTCCTTAGCCAGAATATTGCTGTGTTGACGAAACCTGCTTTGTGTTCTTTCACCACACAGTTGCGATCGCTAAAACCCATCTGATGTTTCTCTGGAGCACTTTCTCTGTACATCATGGATTTCTTTGCATTCTGTCCCTAACTATTTGTGTATGAATTTTGCATTTCTTTCTTGTTAGTGATGTCAGATTTATGTGATTTTGTTACAGAGCAGCACCATAAGTGCCTCAGCAGTTCCCTGCGAGGGGAAAGAACCAGGTGCTGGCCAAGCAGCAACAACTTCGGCTCATCCACCCCAAGGGCCAACTGGTCCTGCGAATCCATTCCGGAGGGTAGGGCCTCCTCACGCTCACCCCCCTGCAGGAACGTGGCCAGCCACTCGTGCTTCCACAGTTTTGCCTATGGGTGCTCCTGACATAGGGCCACTACCGCCGCGTGTAGGAGGTATGTGATTTGGTTTGTCAGGGCTTTTTTTCCCCCTCTTCCTTGAAAGCTGCGAAGTTGAAACACTAGTTTTGTACGTGAAGGAGATGCTCACTTGACCATGGCTCATCTAGTCACAAGAGGGTAAGCAAGAGCCAAAGATTTTGGCTCTAATGCCATGGGAATGAAGCGTGACTTTTCAGATTGGGAAGGGAGCCAGCCAGCCATAGACAGCCTTAACGTGAATCACCTGAATGAGGGGCAGTTGCATACAGATTGTAATACTTGAGAAAACCACTTGCTTCCTTTTTCCCTCTTACACTAACACGGGCATTATTTCACTCTCTATTGGTTGATAGAAAGCAATTATGCTGGCTGCTACTGAAGATGATCCTGATTTCCCTTGTCCACAAAAGGACTTGGTGAAATGGTCTTTCGTGAGCAGCTGCTGTACAGTCCTAGTCTATTTACTACCTAGTGAGTGTAAGGCTGCTTCGATCCTGTTTGGCCTCATTATTGCTGACTGTTTTGGCTTTTGTGGGTAACTTGAGATAAGCAACAAACAAAGAGAAAGCTGTGGGTTGGGTGGGTGGCGCTGGGGGAAATTGATTGCTTGACTCTTCTCACCTACCATTCACAAAGAACCAGGTGACTGGAGAATGAACGGTCGTGTGACAAATGCTGGGCCAAGGCCCGTGAACTGTCTTGTCTGATGTCATTTCTGCCCGTGCTTTGGAAAAGGAAGGCCAAGGAAAATGCGTTTTGTGGAAGGGGCTGGGGGATTTTTTCAGATACACTTTTGGATGCAGCCAAGTGTTTGCCCACCTTTCAGCCAGTCCTACTTGCATTTGGCTAAGATATCCCGAGCCAAACTACTGTTTCCCCGTCACTCATTTCCTTCAACAGCCTCATGGCATTGTCTGAAGTTGGTCAATCTAGGTATGTGGGTATCCGTGGTGAGTGGACAAGAGGAAGAAGTTTTGAAAGACAAGGAAGACATTGATAAGAGATTCCCTCGGGAAAGGCTGTGTATTGGCGTGGGAAGCATGCGGAGATCCGGTGGCCATATTGGGTTTCTGTTGTGTTGTTGTCGGTTGTATGATTTAACGGACAAGCATTATGAGAGTGAGCATGAGGGTCAGAGGTGATCTTGGACCCTTGGATCAGTGTGCCCATGGCTGTGATGGCATGGCATAAGAGGTGATGGCATCGCAGTGGGCACGTTCACACACTGTATCGTTGGACAAGCCATGGCATATTTGTTTAGGAAATCGGGGATTCGGTAAGGCTTATTTTTCTTTACCTGAAAAGCAGGGCTACAGGGAAGAGGCGGCAGGGGTGTGTGGGCTGCGTGTTGGGTTTCTGGATTCTTGTGTGTGTTTGTGTTTTAGAGAGTAGTTGCTGTTTAGGGGAGAGGTAGCAGAGTCACACAGAGAAAAGAAGTACCAAGAGAGCTTGCATCCTCTGCCCGACTCCACACAAACCACAGCCAAATCGAGGCCGTTGTGATGGTGGGAACCAGGAGTGTGTTCCGAGTTTGCCGTGTGTTTGCAGGGTCCTCTGGCCTTGGGCCCGCCTCTGCTGGTTTTCCTGGCTTGGAAGCAGGAAGCGGGATTAGAAAAGAGAGCAGCAGCCAGTGCTCCCCATGGTGGCCATTAGTATGTTGGTGAAGTCTGTACTTAATGGATATGAAGCATCTGACACGTTGTGCATTCAAAATGTGCCATCTCTCACTCTTCATCATTCAGTGGCCACACAGCGAGTGTAGGTGCGTTTCAGGAGGATGGATGTTGTCAGTTGTTGAGGAGGAACCTTGCTTCCATGTCAACAGATGGAAGGCCAGGCACTATGAAGCTGGCAGTATGTTGAAGGAGATGATCAGGTTGAAATGTTCAGGTTCCAGTTGTCATCGTTGTGGGCTGTTGTGAGTGAGTGAGTGAGTGTGTTTTCCCAGGGCAGGGAGTTTGAGGGCTCTTAGTTTTCCATCTCTTCTGGCTGTCCAAGTGGCTCAGGTGTAGGTAAAGGGATGTGTGAGCCCCAGATTGATGTAGGCTTAGCACGGTGTCAGTCAAGTACAAAATGAACATGACTTCTAGGACAACGCTGTTGGCAACTGTCTGAACTGACGGATTGTGGAGTCTGGTGAATCGGGAGAGGATTGAGCAAGTGAGGACACTGAGAGGTTGGAGAACTAGCACTTTGGTGCGAGCACCAAGTGAGCTGCAGTGTGAGTGAGTAGCCGAGAAAGCAAGGGAAGGGTCAAAGAGTTGTATTCCCAGGAGGAATGTGTGAATGGATGTCCTCGGACGCTGAGCAGTTCCCGATCATAGAGTCCAGGAACACGTATTGCCCAGTGGGGTCTCGTGTTGGCCAGTATTCATTGAAGGAAGAATCAGGGAGCAGGAGCAGAATGGCAGGAAGAAGAGAGGTGCTACTCTCTCGACAGCTTCTCAGTGCTGCTGCAGCAGGTGGGTTGCTAAGTGCCAGCTGCAGAGACCTCAACTTCATTTGGCTTTAGAGCATTTGGCATAGCAGGAGTTCCAGCGGCCTCAGGGTATTCTTGTGGCCATGGATAAGGAGGCAGGTGTCAAGCTGGCTTATGCACCGACCTGGATGTGGGAGATATCACAGTGTCCCTTGCGATCCAGAAACGTCCCAAGAACAAAATGCTAAGACCCACGATGTTCATGGTTTCCTTTTTCTCTTTCTTTCTTTTTAATAATGTGTAGGTCCAAACCTATTTTCCAAGCAAGACTCCAACCAAGCAGCTAACCAAGACAAACTGGAGGTAAGTCCTGACAGTGTAATTTTACCCGTGTGTGTGTGTGTGCGGGAGCTTTGTGATCCCTCCTTTTTTTGCAGAACAGACATGCCCCTGGTCATTTGTTTTCTCTAGAAATCTGTTTCTGTTCTGAGTCAACACCTCTCAGGGAGTACACCAGTGTAGCAGGGCATTTGGTTCCCCCCTTCGGATGTACATTGGAATCATTGGGCGTAATGTTTTGAGAATCTACTTTCCTGAGTTTCTCAGTTTGTTCCTCAGCCACATCTGGAGTAAGCTGCCCACTTGTTCTTTGCCTTCTCGGGATAAGCATGCTAGGTAGTCTACACCGGGGTTCTCCTGGCCTGTGTCTGTGCATTCTCCTTAGCCAGAATATTGCTGTGTTGACGAAACCTGCTTCGTGTTCTTTCACCACACAGTTGCGATCGCTAAAACCCATCTGATGTTTCTCTGGAGCACTTTCTCTGTACATCATGGATTTCTTTGCATTCTGTCCCTAACTATTTGTGTATGAATTTTGCATTTTTTTCTTGTTAGTGATGTCAGATTTATGTGATTTTGTTACAGAGCAGCACCATAAGTGCCTCAGCAGTTCCCTGCGAGGGGAAAGAACCAGGTGCTGGCCAAGCAGCAACAACTTCGGCTCATCCACCCCAAGGGCCAACTGGTCCTGCGAATCCATTCCGGAGGGTAGGGCCTCCTCACGCTCACCCCCCTGCAGGAACGTGGCCAGCCACCCGTGCTTCCACAGTTTTGCCTATGGGTGCTCCTGACATAGGGCCACTACCACCGCGTGTAGGAGGTATGTGATTTGGTTTGTCAGGGCTTTTTTTCCCCCTCTTCCTTGAAAGCTGCGAAGTTGAAACACTAGTTTTGTACGTGAAGGAGATGCTCACTTGACCATGGCTCATCTAGTCACAAGAGGGTAAGCAAGAGCCAAAGATTTTGGCTCTAATGCCATGGGAATGAAGCGTGACTTTTCAGATTGGGAAGGGAGCCAGCCAGCCATAGACAGCCTTAACGTGAATCACCTGAATGAGGGGCAGTTGCATACAGATTGTAATACTTGAGAAAACCACTTGCTTCCTTTTTCCCTCTTACACTAACACGGGCATTATTTCACTCTCTATTGGTTGATAGAAAGCAATTATGCTGGCTGCTACTGAAGATGATCCTGATTTCCCTTGTCCACAAAAGGACTTGGTGAAATGGTCTTTCGTGAGCAGCTGCTGTACAGTCCTAGTCTATTTACTACCTAGTGAGTGTAAGGCTGCTTCGATCCTGTTTGGCCTCATTATTGCTGACTGTTTTGGCTTTTGTGGGTAACTTGAGATAAGCAACAAACAAAGAGAAAGCTGTGGGTTGGGTGGGTGGCGCTGGGGGAAATTGATTGCTTGACTCTTCTCACCTACCATTCACAAAGAACCAGGTGACTGGAGAATGAACGGTCGTGTGACAAATGCTGGGCCAAGGCCCGTGAACTGTCTTGTCTGATGTCATTTCTGCCCGTGCTTTGGAAAAGGAAGGCCAAGGAAAATGCGTTTTGTGGAAGGGGCTGGGGGATTTTTTCAGATACACTTTTGGATGCAGCCAAGTGTTTGCCCACCTTTCAGCCAGTCCTACTTGCATTTGGCTAAGATATCCCGAGCCAAACTACTGTTTCCCCGTCACTCATTTCCTTCAACAGCCTCATGGCATTGTCTGAAGTTGGTCAATCTAGGTATGTGGGTATCCGTGGTGAGTGGACAAGAGGAAGAAGTTTTGAAAGACAAGGAAGACATTGATAAGAGATTCCCTCGGGAAAGGCTGTGTATTGGCGTGGGAAGCATGCGGAGATCCGGTGGCCATATTGGGTTTCTGTTGTGTTGTTGTCGGTTGTATGATTTAACGGACAAGCATTATGAGAGTGAGCATGAGGGTCAGAGGTGATCTTGGACCCTTGGATCAGTGTGCCCATGGCTGCGATGGCATGGCATAAGAGGTGATGGCATCGCAGTGGGCACGTTCACACACTGTATCGTTGGACAAGCCATGGCATATTTGTTTAGGAAATCGGGGATTCGGTAAGGCTTATTTTTCTTTACCTGAAAAGCAGGGCTACAGGGAAGAGGCGGCAGGGGTGTGTGGGCTGCGTGTTGGGTTTCTGGATTCTTGTGTGTGTTTGTGTTTTAGAGAGTAGTTGCTGTTTAGGGGAGAGGTAGCAGAGTCACACAGAGAAAAGAAGTGCCAAGAGAGCTTGCATCCTCTGCCCGACTCCACACAAACCACAGCCAAATCGAGGTCGTTGTGATGGTGGGAACCAGGAGTGTGTTCCGAGTTTGCCGTGTGTTTGCAGGGTCCTCTGGCCTTGGGCCCGCCTCTGCTGGTTTTCCTGGTTTGGAAGCAGGAAGCGGGATTAGAAAAGAGAGCAGCATCCAGTGCTCCCCATGGTGGCCATTAGTATGTTGGTGAAGTCTGTACTTAATGGATATGAAGCATCTGACACGTTGTGCATTCAAAATGTGCCATCTCTCACTCTTCATCATTCAGTGGCCACACAGCGAGTGTAGGTGCGTTTCAGGAGGATGGATGTTGTCAGTTGTTGAGGAGGAACCTTGCTTCCATGTCAACAGATGGAAGGCCAGGCACTATGAAGCTGGCAGTATGTTGAAGGAGATGATCAGGTTGAAATGTTCAGGTTCCAGTTGTCATCGTTGTGGGCTGTTGTGAGTGAGTGAGTGAGTGTGTTTTCCCAGGGCGGGGAGTTTGAGGGCTCTTAGTTTTCCATCTCTTCTGGCTGTCCAAGTGGCTCAGGTGTAGGTAAAGGGATGTGTGAGCCCCAGATTGATGTAGGCTTAGCACGGTGTCAGTCAAGTACAAAATGAACATGACTTCTAGGACAAGGCTGTTGGCAACTGTCTGAACTGACGGATTGTGGAGTCTGGTGAATTGGGAGAGGATTGAGCAAGTGAGGACACTGAGAGGTCGGAGAACTAGCACTTTGGTGTGAGCACCAAGTGAGCTGCAGTGTGAGTGAGTAGCCGAGAAAGCAAGGGAAGGGTCAAAGAGTTGTATTCCCAGGAGGAATGTGTGAATGGATGTCCTCGGACGCTGAGCAGTTCCCGATCATAGAGTCCAGGAACACGTATTGCCCAGTGGGGTCTCGTGTTGGCCAGTATTCATTGAAGGAAGAATCAGGGAGCAGGAGCAGAATGGCAGGAAGAAGAGAGGTGCTACTCTCTCGACAGCTTCTCAGTGCTGCTGCAGCAGGTGGGTTGCTAAGTGCCAGCTGCAGAGACCTCAACTTCATTTGGCTTTAGAGCATTTGGCATAGCAGGAGTTCCAGCGGCCTCAGGGTATTCTTGTGGCCATGGATAAGGAGGCAGGTGTCAAGCTGGCTTATGCACCGACCTGGATGTGGGAGATATCACAGTGTCCCTTGCGATCCAGAAACGTCCCAAGAACAAAATGCTAAGACCCACGATGTTCATGGTTTCCTTTTTCTCTTTCTTTCTTTTTAATAATGTGTAGGTCCAAACCTATTTTCCAAGCAAGACTCCAACCAAGCAGCTAACCAAGACAAACTGGAGGTAAGTCCTGACAGTGTAATTTTACCCGTGTGTGTGTGTGTGTGTGTGCGGGAGCTTTGTGATCCCTCCTTTTTTTGCAGAACAGACATGCCCCTGGTCATTTGTTTTCTCTAGAAATCTGTTTCTTTTCTGAGTCAACACCTCTCAGGGAGTACACCAGTGTAGCAGGGCATTTGGTTCCCCCCTTCGGATGTACATTGGAATCATTGGGCGTAATGTTTTGAGAATCTACTTTCCTGAGTTTCTCAGTTTGTTCCTCAGCCACATCTGGAGTAAGCTGCCCACTTGTTCTTTGCCTTCTCGGGATAAGCATGCTAGGTAGTCTACATCGGGGTTCTCCTGGCCTGTGTCTGTGCATTCTCCTTAGCCAGAATATTGCTGTGTTGACGAAACCTGCTTTGTGTTCTTTCACCACACAGTTGCGATCGCTAAAACCCATCTGATGTTTCTCTGGAGCACTTTCTCTGTATATCATGGATTTCTTTGCATTCTGTCCCTAACTATTTGTGTATGAATTTTGCATTTTTTTCTTGTTAGTGATGTCAGATTTATGTGATTTTGTTACAGAGCAGCACCATAAGTGCCTCAGCAGTTCCCTGCGAGGGGAAAGAACCGGGTGCTGGCCAAGCAGCAACAACTTCGGCTCATCCACCCCAAGGGCCAACTGGTCCTGCGAATCCATTCCGGAGGGTAGGGCCTCCTCACGCTCACCCCCCTGCAGGAACGTGGCCAGCCACCCGTGCTTCCACAGTTTTGCCTATGGGTGCTCCTGACATAGGGCCACTACCGCCGCGTGTAGGAGGTATGTGATTTGGTTTGTCAGGGCTTTTTTTCCCCCTCTTCCTTGAAAGCTGCGAAGTTGAAACACTAGTTTTGTACGTGAAGGAGATGCTCACTTGACCATGGCTCATCTAGTCACAAGAGGGTAAGCAAGAGCCAAAGATTTTGGCTCTAATGCCATGGGAATGAAGCGTGACTTTTCAGATTGGGAAGGGAGCCAGCCAGCCATAGACAGCCTTAACGTGAATCACCTGAATGAGGGGCAGTTGCATACAGATTGTAATACTTGAGAAAACCACTTGCTTCCTTTTTCCCTCTTACACTAACACGGGCATTATTTCACTCTCTATTGGTTGATAGAAAGCAATTATGCTGGCTGCTACTGAAGATGATCCTGATTTCCCTTGTCCACAAAAGGACTTGGTGAAATGGTCTTTCGTGAGCAGCTGCTGTACAGTCCTAGTCTATTTACTACCTAGTGAGTGTAAGGCTGCTTCGATCCTGTTTGGCCTCATTATTCCTGACTGTTTTGGCTTTTGTGGGTAACTTGAGATAAGCAACAAACAAAGAGAAAGCTGTGGGTTGGGTGGGTGGCGCTGGGGGAAATTGATTGCTTGACTCTTCTCACCTACCATTCACAAAGAACCAGGTGACTGGAGAATGAACGGTCGTGTGACAAATGCTGGGCCAAGGCCCGTGAACTGTCTTGTCTGATGTCATTTCTGCCCGTGCTTTGGAAAAGGAAGGCCAAGGAAAATGCGTTTTGTGGAAGGGGCTGGGGGATTTTTTCAGATACACTTTTGGATGCAGCCAAGTGTTTGCCCACCTTTCAGCCAGTCCTACTTGCATTTGGCTAAGATATCCCGAGCCAAACTACTGTTTCCCTGTCACTCATTTCCTTCAACAGCCTCATGGCATTGTCTGAAGTTGGTCAATCTAGGTATGTGGGTATCCGTGGTGAGTGGACAAGAGGAAGAAGTTTTGAAAGACAAGGAAGACACTGATAAGAGATTCCCTCGGGAAAGGCTGTGTATTGGCGTGGGAAGCATGCGGAGATCCGGTGGCCATATTGGGTTTCTGTTGTGTTGTTGTCGGTTGTATGATTTAACGGACAAGCATTATGAGAGTGAGCATGAGGGTCAGAGGTGATCTTGGACCCTTGGATCAGTGTGCCCATGGCTGCGATGGCATGGCATAAGAGGTGATGGCATCGCAGTGGGCACGTTCACACACTGTATCGTTGGACAAGCCATGGCATATTTGTTTAGGAAATCGGGGATTCGGTAAGGCTTATTTTTCTTTACCTGAAAAGCAGGGCTACAGGGAAGAGGCGGCAGGGGTGTGTGGGCTGCGTGTTGGGTTTCTGGATTCTTGTGTGTGTTTGTGTTTTAGAGAGTAGTTGCTGTTTAGGGGAGAGGTAGCAGAGTCACACAGAGAAAAGAAGTACCAAGAGAGCTTGCATCCTCTGCCCGACTCCACACAAACCACAGCCAAATCGAGGCCGTTGTGATGGTGGGAACCAGGAGTGTGTTCCGAGTTTGCCGTGTGTTTGCAGGGTCCTCTGGCCTTGGGCCCGCCTCTGCTGGTTTTCCTGGTTTGGAAGCAGGAAGCGGGATTAGAAAAGAGAGCAGCATCCAGTGCTCCCCATGGTGGCCATTAGTATGTTGGTGAAGTCTGTACTTAATGGATATGAAGCATCTGACACGTTGTGCATTCAAAATGTGCCATCTCTCACTCTTCATCATTCAGTGGCCACACAGCGAGTGTAGGTGCGTTTCAGGAGGATGGATGTTGTCAGTTGTTGAGGAGGAACCTTGCTTCCATGTCAACAGATGGAAGGCCAGGCACTATGAAGCTGGCAGTATGTTGAAGGAGATGATCAGGTTGAAATGTTCAGGTTCCAGTTGTCATCGTTGTGGGCTGTTGTGAGTGAGTGAGTGAGTGTGTTTTCCCAGGGCGGGGAGTTTGAGGGCTCTTAGTTTTCCATCTCTTCTGGCTGTCCAAGTGGCTCAGGTGTAGGTAAAGGGATGTGTGAGCCCCAGATTGATGTAGGCTTAGCACGGTGTCAGTCAAGTACAAAATGAACATGACTTCTAGGGCAAGGCTGTTGGCAACTGTCTGAACTGACGGATTGTGGAGTCTGGTGAATCGGGAGAGGATTGAGCAAGTGAGGACACTGAGAGGTCGGAGAACTAGCACTTTGGTGCGAGCACCAAGTGAGCTGCAGTGTGAGTGAGTAGCCGAGAAAGCAAGGGAAGGGTCAAAGAGTTGTATTCCCAGGAGGAATGTGTGAATGGATGTCCTCGGACGCTGAGCAGTTCCCGATCATAGAGTCCAGGAACACGTATTGCCCAGTGGGGTCTCGTGTTGGCCAGTATTCATTGAAGGAAGAATCAGGGAGCAGGAGCAGAATGGCAGGAAGAAGAGAGGTGCTACTCTCTCAACAGCTTCTCAGTGCTGCTGCAGCAGGTGGGTTGCTAAGTGCCAGCTGCAGAGACCTCAACTTCATTTGGCTTTAGAGCATTTGGCATAGCAGGAGTTCCAGCGGCCTCAGGGTATTCTTGTGGCCATGGATAAGGAGGCAGGTGTCAAGCTGGCTTATGCACCGACCTGGATGTGGGAGATATCACAGTGTCCCTTGCGATCCAGAAACGTCCCAAGAACAAAATGCTAAGACCCACGATGTTCATGGTTTCCTTTTTCTCTTTCTTTCTTTTTAATAATGTGTAGGTCCAAACCTATTTTCCAAGCAAGACTCCAACCAAGCAGCTAACCAAGACAAACTGGAGGTAAGTCCTGACAGTGTAATTTTACCCGTGTGTGTGTGTGTGTGTGTGCGGGAGCTTTGTGATCCCTCCTTTTTTTGCAGAACAGACATGCCCCTGGTCATTTGTTTTCTCTAGAAATCTGTTTCTTTTCTGAGTCAACACCTCTCAGGGAGTACACCAGTGTAGCAGGGCATTTGGTTCCCCCCTTCGGATGTACATTGGAATCATTGGGTGTAATGTTTTGAGAATCTACTTTCCTGAGTTTCTCAGTTTGTTCCTCAGCCACATCTGGAGTAAGCTGCCCACTTGTTCTTTGCCTTCTCGGGATAAGCATGCTAGGTAGTCTACATCGGGGTTCTCCTGGCCTGTGTCTGTGCATTCTCCTTAGCCAGAATATTGCTGTGTTGACGAAACCTGCTTTGTGTTCTTTCACCACACAGTTGCGATCGCTAAAACCCATCTGATGTTTCTCTGGAGCACTTTCTCTGTATATCATGGATTTCTTTGCATTCTGTCCCTAACTATTTGTGTATGAATTTTGCATTTTTTTCTTGTTAGTGATGTCAGATTTATGTGATTTTGTTACAGAGCAGCACCATAAGTGCCTCAGCAGTTCCCTGCGAGGGGAAAGAACCAGGTGCTGGCCAAGCAGCAACAACTTCGGCTCATCCACCCCAAGGGCCAACTGGTCCTGCGAATCCATTCCGGAGGGTAGGGCCTCCTCACGCTCACCCCCCTGCAGGAACGTGGCCAGCCACCCGTGCTTCCACAGTTTTGCCTATGGGTGCTCCTGACATAGGGCCACTACCACCGCGTGTAGGAGGTATGTGATTTGGTTTGTCAGGGCTTTTTTTCCCCTCTTCCTTGAAAGCTGCGAAGTTGAAACACTAGTTTTGTACGTGAAGGAGATGCTCACTTGACCATGGCTCATCTAGTCACAAGAGGGTAAGCAAGAGCCAAAGATTTTGGCTCTAATGCCATGGGAATGAAGCGTGACTTTTCAGATTGGGAAGGGAGCCAGCCAGCCATAGACAGCCTTAACGTGAATCACCTGAATGAGGGGCAGTTGCATACAGATTGTAATACTTGAGAAAACCACTTGCTTCCTTTTTCCCTCTTACACTAACACGGGCATTATTTCACTCTCTATTGGTTGATAGAAAGCAATTATGCTGGCTGCTACTGAAGATGATCCTGATTTCCCTTGTCCACAAAAGGACTTGGTGAAATGGTCTTTCGTGAGCAGCTGCTGTACAGTCCTAGTCTATTTACTACCTAGTGAGTGTAAGGCTGCTTCGATCCTGTTTGGCCTCATTATTGCTGACTGTTTTGGCTTTTGTGGGTAACTTGAGATAAGCAACAAACAAAGAGAAAGCTGTGGGTTGGGTGGGTGGCGCTGGGGGAAATTGATTGCTTGACTCTTCTCACCTACCATTCACAAAGAACCAGGTGACTGGAGAATGAACGGTCGTGTGACAAATGCTGGGCCAAGGCCCGTGAACTGTCTTGTCTGATGTCATTTCTGCCCGTGCTTTGGAAAAGGAAGGCCAAGGAAAATGCGTTTTGTGGAAGGGGCTGGGGGATTTTTTCAGATACACTTTTGGATGCAGCCAAGTGTTTGCCCACCTTTCAGCCAGTCCTACTTGCATTTGGCTAAGATATCCCGAGCCAAACTACTGTTTCCCCGTCACTCATTTCCTTCAACAGCCTCATGGCATTGTCTGAAGTTGGTCAATCTAGGTATGTGGGTATCCGTGGTGAGTGGACAAGAGGAAGAAGTTTTGAAAGACAAGGAAGACATTGATAAGAGATTCCCTCGGGAAAGGCTGTGTATTGGCGTGGGAAGCATGCGGAGATCCGGTGGCCATATTGGGTTTCTGTTGTGTTGTTGTCGGTTGTATGATTTAACGGACAAGCATTATGAGAGTGAGCATGAGGGTCAGAGGTGATCTTGGACCCTTGGATCAGTGTGCCCATGGCTGCGATGGCATGGCATAAGAGGTGATGGCATCGCAGTGGGCACGTTCACACACTGTATCGTTGGACAAGCCATGGCATATTTGTTTAGGAAATCGGGGATTCGGTAAGGCTTATTTTTCTTTACCTGAAAAGCAGGGCTACAGGGAAGAGGCGGCAGGGGTGTGTGGGCTGCGTGTTGGGTTTCTGGATTCTTGTGTGTGTTTGTGTTTTAGAGAGTAGTTGCTGTTTAGGGGAGAGGTAGCAGAGTCACACAGAGAAAAGAAGTGCCAAGAGAGCTTGCATCCTCTGCCCGACTCCACACAAACCACAGCCAAATCGAGGTCGTTGTGATGGTGGGAACCAGGAGTGTGTTCCGAGTTTGCCGTGTGTTTGCAGGGTCCTCTGGCCTTGGGCCCGCCTCTGCTGGTTTTCCTGGTTTGGAAGCAGGAAGCGGGATTAGAAAAGAGAGCAGCAGCCAGTGCTCCCCATGGTGGCCATTAGTATGTTGGTGAAGTCTGTACTTAATGGATATGAAGCATCTGACACGTTGTGCATTCAAAATGTGCCATCTCTCACTCTTCATCATTCAGTGGCCACACAGCGAGTGTAGGTGCGTTTCAGGAGGATGGATGTTGTCAGTTGTTGAGGAGGAACCTTGCTTCCATGTCAACAGATGGAAGGCCAGGCACTATGAAGCTGGCAGTATGTTGAAGGAGATGATCAGGTTGAAATGTTCAGGTTCCAGTTGTCATCGTTGTGGGCTGTTGTGAGTGAGTGAGTGAGTGTGTTTTCCCAGGGCGGGGAGTTTGAGGGCTCTTAGTTTTCCATCTCTTCTGGCTGTCCAAGTGGCTCAGGTGTAGGTAAAGGGATGTGTGAGCCCCAGATTGATGTAGGCTTAGCACGGTGTCAGTCAAGTACAAAATGAACATGACTTCTAGGACAAGGCTGTTGGCAAGTGGCTGAACTGACGGATTGTGGAGTCTGGTGAATCGGGAGAGGATTGAGCAATTGAGGACGCTGAGAGGTCGGAGAACTAGCACTTTGGTGCGAGCACCAAGTGAGCTGCAGTGTGAGTGAGTAGCCGAGAAAGCAAGGGAAGGGTCAAAGAGTTGTATTCCCAGGAGGGATGTGTGAATGGATGTCCTCGGACGCTGAGCAGTTCCCGATCATAGAGTCCAGGAACACGTATTGCCCAGTGGGGTCTCGTGTTGGCCAGTATTCATTGAAGGAAGAATCAGGGAGCAGGAGCAGAATGGCAGGAAGAAGAGAGGTGCTACTCTCTCAACAGCTTCTCAGTGAGCAGCAGCAGGTGGGTTGCTAAGTGCCAGCTGCAGAGACCTCAACTTCATTTGGCTTTAGAGCATTTGGCATAGCAGGAGTTCCAGCGGCCTCAGGGTATTCTTGTGGCCATGGATAAGGAGGCAGGTGTCAAGCTGGCTTATGCACCGACCTGGATGTGGGAGATATCACAGTGTCCCTTGCGATCCAGAAACGTCCCAAGAACAAAATGCTAAGACCCACGATGTTCATGGTTTCCTTTTTCTCTTTCTTTCTTGTTAATAATGTGTAGGTCCAAACCTATTTTCCAAGCAAGACTCCAACCAAGCAGCTAACCAAGACAAACTGGAGGTAAGTCCTGACAGTGTAATTTTACCCGTGTGTGTGTGTGTGTGTGTGTGTGCGGGAGCTTTGTGATCCCTCCTTTTTTTGCAGAACAGACATGCCCCTGGTCATTTGTTTTCTCTAGAAATCTGTTTCTTTTCTGAGTCAACACCTCTCAGGGAGTACACCAGTGTAGCAGGGCATTTGGTTCCCCCCTTCGGATGTACATTGGAATCATTGGGCGTAATGTTTTGAGAATCTACTTTCCTGAGTTTCTCAGTTTGTTCCTCAGCCACATCTGGAGTAAGCTGCCCACTTGTTCTTTGCCTTCTCGGGATAAGCGTGCTAGGTAGTCTACATCGGGGTTCTCCTGGCCTGTGTCTGTGCATTCTCCTTAGCCAGAATATTGCTGTGTTGACGAAACCTGCTTTGTGTTCTTTCACCACACAGTTGCGATCGCTAAAACCCATCTGATGTTTCTCTGGAGCACTTTCTCTGTACATCATGGATTTCTTTGCATTCTGTCCCTAACTATTTGTGTATGAATTTTGCATTTCTTTCTTGTTAGTGATGTCAGATTTATGTGATTTTGTTACAGAGCAGCACCATAAGTGCCTCAGCAGTTCCCTGCGAGGGGAAAGAACCAGGTGCTGGCCAAGCAGCAACAACTTCGGCTCATCCACCCCAAGGGCCAACTGGTCCTGCGAATCCATTCCGGAGGGTAGGGCCTCCTCACGCTCACCCCCCTGCAGGAACGTGGCCAGCCACCCGTGCTTCCACAGTTTTGCCTATGGGTGCTCCTGACATAGGGCCACTACCACCGCGTGTAGGAGGTATGTGATTTGGTTTGTCAGGGCTTTTTTTCCCCCTCTTCCTTGAAAGCTGCGAAGTTGAAACACTAGTTTTGTACGTGAAGGAGATGCTCACTTGACCATGGCTCATCTAGTCACAAGAGGGTAAGCAAGAGCCAAAGATTTTGGCTCTAATGCCATGGGAATGAAGCGTGACTTTTCAGATTGGGAAGGGAGCCAGCCAGCCATAGACAGCCTTAACGTGAATCACCTGAATGAGGGGCAGTTGCATACAGATTGTAATACTTGAGAAAACCACTTGCTTCCTTTTTCCCTCTTACACTAACACGGGCATTATTTCACTCTCTATTGGTTGATAGAAAGCAATTATGCTGGCTGCTACTGAAGATGATCCTGATTTCCCTTGTCCACAAAAGGACTTGGTGAAATGGTCTTTCGTGAGCAGCTGCTGTACAGTCCTAGTCTATTTACTACCTAGTGAGTGTAAGGCTGCTTCGATCCTGTTTGGCCTCATTATTCCTGACTGTTTTGGCTTTTGTGGGTAACTTGAGATAAGCAACAAACAAAGAGAAAGCTGTGGGTTGGGTGGGTGGCGCTGGGGGAAATTGATTGTTTGACTCTTCTCACCTACCATTCACAAAGAACCAGGTGACTGGAGAATGAACGGTCGTGTGACAAATGCTGGGCCAAGGCCCGTGAACTGTCTTGTCTGATGTCATTTCTGCCCGTGCTTTGGAAAAGGAAGGCCAAGGAAAATGCGTTTTGTGGAAGGGGCTGGGGGATTTTTTCAGATACACTTTTGGATGCAGCCAAGTGTTTGCCCACCTTTCAGCCAGTCCTACTTGCATTTGGCTAAGATATCCCGAGCCAAACTACTGTTTCCCCGTCACTCATTTCCTTCAACAGCCTCATGGCATTGTCTGAAGTTGGTCAATCTAGGTATGTGGGTATCCGTGGTGAGTGGACAAGAGGAAGAAGTTTTGAAAGACAAGGAAGACATTGATAAGAGATTCCCTCGGGAAAGGCTGTGTATTGGCGTGGGAAGCATGCGGAGATCCGGTGGCCATATTGGGTTTCTGTTGTGTTGTTGTCGGTTGTATGATTTAACGGACAAGCATTATGAGAGTGAGCATGAGGGTCAGAGGTGATCTTGGACCCTTGGATCAGTGTGCCCATGGCTGCGATGGCATGGCGTAAGAGGTGATGGCATCGCAGTGGGCACGTTCACACACTGTATCGTTGGACAAGCCATGGCATATTTGTTTAGGAAATCGGGGACTCGGTAAGGCTTATTTTTCTTTACCTGAAAAGCAGGGCTACAGGGAAGAGGCTGCAGGGGTGTGTGGGCTGCGTGTTGGGTTTCTGGATTCTTGTGTGTGTTTGTGTTTTAGAGAGTAGTTGCTGTTTAGGGGAGAGGTAGCAGAGTCACACAGAGAAAAGAAGTGCCAAGAGAGCTTGCATCCTCTGCCCGACTCCACACAAACCACAGCCAAATCGAGGTCGTTGTGATGGTGGGAACCAGGAGTGTGTTCCGAGTTTGCCGTGTTTTGCAGGGTCCTCTGGCCTTGGGCCCGCCTCTGCTGGTTTTCCTGGTTTGGAAGCAGGAAGCGGGATTAGAAAAGAGAGCAGCAGCCAGTGCTCCCCATGGTGGCCATTAGTATGTTGGTGAAGTCTGTACTTAATGGATATGAAGCATCTGACACGTTGTGCATTCAAAATGTGCCATCTCTCACTCTTCATCATTCAGTGGCCACACAGCGAGTGTAGGTGCGTTTCAGGAGGATGGATGTTGTCAGTTGTTGAGGAGGAACCTTGCTTCCATGTCAACAGATGGAAGGCCAGGCACTATGAAGCTGGCAGTATGTTGAAGGAGATGATCAGGTTGAAATGTTCAGGTTCCAGTTGTCATCGTTGTGGGCTGTTGTGAGTGAGTGAGTGAGTGTGTTTTCCCAGGGCGGGGAGTTTGAGGGCTCTTAGTTTTCCATCTCTTCTGGCTGTCCAAGTGGCTCAGGTGTAGGTAAAGGGATGTGTGAGCCCCAGATTGATGTAGGCTTAGCACGGTGTCAGTCAAGTACAAAATGAACATGACTTCTAGGACAAGGCTGTTGGCAAGTGGCTGAACTGACGGATTGTGGAGTCTGGTGAATCGGGAGAGGATTGAGCAATTGAGGACGCTGAGAGGTCGGAGAACTAGCACTTTGGTGCGAGCACCAAGTGAGCTGCAGTGTGAGTGAGTAGCCGAGAAAGCAAGGGAAGGGTCAAAGAGTTGTATTCCCAGGAGGGATGTGTGAATGGATGTCCTCGGACGCTGAGCAGTTCCCGATCATAGAGTCCAGGAACACGTATTGCCCAGTGGGGTCTCGTGTTGGCCAGTATTCATTGAAGGAAGAATCAGGGAGCAGGAGCAGAATGGCAGGAAGAAGAGAGGTGCTACTCTCTCAACAGCTTCTCAGTGAGCAGCAGCAGGTGGGTTGCTAAGTGCCAGCTGCAGAGACCTCAACTTCATTTGGCTTTAGAGCATTTGGCATAGCAGGAGTTCCAGCGGCCTCAGGGTATTCTTGTGGCCATGGATAAGGAGGCAGGTGTCAAGCTGGCTTATGCACCGACCTGGATGTGGGAGATATCACAGTGTCCCTTGCGATCCAGAAACGTCCCAAGAACAAAATGCTAAGACCCACGATGTTCATGGTTTCCTTTTTCTCTTTCTTTCTTGTTAATAATGTGTAGGTCCAAACCTATTTTCCAAGCAAGACTCCAACCAAGCAGCTAACCAAGACAAACTGGAGGTAAGTCCTGACAGTGTAATTTTACCCGTGTGTGTGTGTGTGTGTGTGTGTGCGGGAGCTTTGTGATCCCTCCTTTTTTTGCAGAACAGACATGCCCCTGGTCATTTGTTTTCTCTAGAAATCTGTTTCTTTTCTGAGTCAACACCTCTCAGGGAGTACACCAGTGTAGCAGGGCATTTGGTTCCCCCCTTCGGATGTACATTGGAATCATTGGGCGTAATGTTTTGAGAATCTACTTTCCTGAGTTTCTCAGTTTGTTCCTCAGCCACATCTGGAGTAAGCTGCCCACTTGTTCTTTGCCTTCTCGGGATAAGCGTGCTAGGTAGTCTACATCGGGGTTCTCCTGGCCTGTGTCTGTGCATTCTCCTTAGCCAGAATATTGCTGTGTTGACGAAACCTGCTTTGTGTTCTTTCACCACACAGTTGCGATCGCTAAAACCCATCTGATGTTTCTCTGGAGCACTTTCTCTGTCCATCATGGATTTCTTTGCATTCTGTCCCTAACTATTTGTGTATGAATTTTGCATTTCTTTCTTGTTAGTGATGTCAGATTTATGTGATTTTGTTACAGAGCAGCACCATAAGTGCCTCAGCAGTTCCCTGCGAGGGGAAAGAACCAGGTGCTGGCCAAGCAGCAACAACTTCGGCTCATCCACCCCAAGGGCCAACTGGTCCTGCGAATCCATTCCGGAGGGTAGGGCCTCCTCACGCTCACCCCCCTGCAGGAACGTGGCCAGCCACCCGTGCTTCCACAGTTTTGCCTATGGGTGCTCCTGACATAGGGCCACTACCACCGCGTGTAGGAGGTATGTGATTTGGTTTGTCAGGGCTTTTTTTCCCCCTCTTCCTTGAAAGCTGCGAAGTTGAAACACTAGTTTTGTACGTGAAGGAGATGCTCACTTGACCATGGCTCATCTAGTCACAAGAGGGTAAGCAAGAGCCAAAGATTTTGGCTCTAATGCCATGGGAATGAAGCGTGACTTTTCAGATTGGGAAGGGAGCCAGCCAGCCATAGACAGCCTTAACGTGAATCACCTGAATGAGGGGCAGTTGCATACAGATTGTAATACTTGAGAAAACCACTTGCTTCCTTTTTCCCTCTTACACTAACACGGGCATTATTTCACTCTCTATTGGTTGATAGAAAGCAATTATGCTGGCTGCTACTGAAGATGATCCTGATTTCCCTTGTCCACAAAAGGACTTGGTGAAATGGTCTTTCGTGAGCAGCTGCTGTACAGTCCTAGTCTATTTACTACCTAGTGAGTGTAAGGCTGCTTCGATCCTGTTTGGCCTCATTATTCCTGACTGTTTTGGCTTTTGTGGGTAACTTGAGATAAGCAACAAACAAAGAGAAAGCTGTGGGTTGGGTGGGTGGCGCTGGGGGAAATTGATTGTTTGACTCTTCTCACCTACCATTCACAAAGAACCAGGTGACTGGAGAATGAACGGTCGTGTGACAAATGCTGGGCCAAGGCCCGTGAACTGTCTTGTCTGATGTCATTTCTGCCCGTGCTTTGGAAAAGGAAGGCCAAGGAAAATGCGTTTTGTGGAAGGGGCTGGGGGATTTTTTCAGATACACTTTTGGATGCAGCCAAGTGTTTGCCCACCTTTCAGCCAGTCCTACTTGCATTTGGCTAAGATATCCCGAGCCAAACTACTGTTTCCCCGTCACTCATTTCCTTCAACAGCCTCATGGCATTGTCTGAAGTTGGTCAATCTAGGTATGTGGGTATCCGTGGTGAGTGGACAAGAGGAAGAAGTTTTGAAAGACAAGGAAGACATTGATAAGAGATTCCCTCGGGAAAGGCTGTGTATTGGCGTGGGAAGCATGCGGAGATCCGGTGGCCATATTGGGTTTCTGTTGTGTTGTTGTCGGTTGTATGATTTAACGGACAAGCATTATGAGAGTGAGCATGAGGGTCAGAGGTGATCTTGGACCCTTGGATCAGTGTGCCCATGGCTGCGATGGCATGGCGTAAGAGGTGATGGCATCGCAGTGGGCACGTTCACACACTGTATCGTTGGACAAGCCATGGCATATTTGTTTAGGAAATCGGGGACTCGGTAAGGCTTATTTTTCTTTACCTGAAAAGCAGGGCTACAGGGAAGAGGCTGCAGGGGTGTGTGGGCTGCGTGTTGGGTTTCTGGATTCTTGTGTGTGTTTGTGTTTTAGAGAGTAGTTGCTGTTTAGGGGAGAGGTAGCAGAGTCACACAGAGAAAAGAAGTGCCAAGAGAGCTTGCATCCTCTGCCCGACTCCACACAAACCACAGCCAAATCGAGGTCGTTGTGATGGTGGGAACCAGGAGTGTGTTCCGAGTTTGCCGTGTTTTGCAGGGTCCTCTGGCCTTGGGCCCGCCTCTGCTGGTTTTCCTGGTTTGGAAGCAGGAAGCGGGATTAGAAAAGAGAGCAGCAGCCAGTGCTCCCCATGGTGGCCATTAGTATGTTGGTGAAGTCTGTACTTAATGGATATGAAGCATCTGACACGTTGTGCATTCAAAATGTGCCATCTCTCACTCTTCATCATTCAGTGGCCACACAGCGAGTGTAGGTGCGTTTCAGGAGGATGGATGTTGTCAGTTGTTGAGGAGGAACCTTGCTTCCATGTCAACAGATGGAAGGCCAGGCACTATGAAGCTGGCAGTATGTTGAAGGAGATGATCAGGTTGAAATGTTCAGGTTCCAGTTGTCATCGTTGTGGGCTGTTGTGAGTGAGTGAGTGAGTGTGTTTTCCCAGGGCGGGGAGTTTGAGGGCTCTTAGTTTTCCATCTCTTCTGGCTGTCCAAGTGGCTCAGGTGTAGGTAAAGTGATGTGTGAGCCCCAGATTGATGTAGGCTTAGCACGGTGTCAGTCAAGTACAAAATGAACATGACTTCTAGGACAAGGCTGTTGGCAACTGTCTGAACTGACGGATTGTGGAGTCTGGTGAATCGGGAGAGGATTGAGCAATTGAGGACGCTGAGAGGTCGGAGAACTAGCACTTTGGTGCAAGCACCAAGTGAGCTGCAGTGTGAGTGAGTAGCCGAGAAAGCAAGGGAAGGGTCAAAGAGTTGTATTCCCAGGAGGGATGTGTGAATGGATGTCCTCGGACGCTGAGCAGTTCCCGATCATAGAGTCCAGGAACACGTATTGCCCAGTGGGGTCTCGTGTTGGCCAGTATTCATTGAAGGAAGAATCAGGGAGCAGGAGCAGAATGGCAGGAAGAAGAGAGGTGCTACTCTCTCAACAGCTTCTCAGTGAGCAGCAGCAGGTGGGTTGCTAAGTGCCAGCTGCAGAGACCTCAACTTCATTTGGCTTTAGAGCATTTGGCATAGCAGGAGTTCCAGCGGCCTCAGGGTATTCTTGTGGCCATGGATAAGGAGGCAGGTGTCAAGCTGGCTTATGCACCGACCTGGATGTGGGAGATATCACAGTGTCCCTTGCGATCCAGAAACGTCCCAAGAACAAAATGCTAAGACCCACGATGTTCATGGTTTCCTTTTTCTCTTTCTTTCTTGTTAATAATGTGTAGGTCCAAACCTATTTTCCAAGCAAGACTCCAACCAAGCAGCTAACCAAGACAAACTGGAGGTAAGTCCTGACAGTGTAATTTTACCCGTGTGTGTGTGTGTGTGTGTGTGTGCGGGAGCTTTGTGATCCCTCCTTTTTTTGCAGAACAGACATGCCCCTGGTCATTTGTTTTCTCTAGAAATCTGTTTCTTTTCTGAGTCAACACCTCTCAGGGAGTACACCAGTGTAGCAGGGCATTTGGTTCCCCCCTTCGGATGTACATTGGAATCATTGGGCGTAATGTTTTGAGAATCTACTTTCCTGAGTTTCTCAGTTTGTTCCTCAGCCACATCTGGAGTAAGCTGCCCACTTGTTCTTTGCCTTCTCGGGATAAGCGTGCTAGGTAGTCTACATCGGGGTTCTCCTGGCCTGTGTCTGTGCATTCTCCTTAGCCAGAATATTGCTGTGTTGACGAAACCTGCTTTGTGTTCTTTCACCACACAGTTGCGATCGCTAAAACCCATCTGATGTTTCTCTGGAGCACTTTCTCTGTCCATCATGGATTTCTTTGCATTCTGTCCCTAACTATTTGTGTATGAATTTTGCATTTCTTTCTTGTTAGTGATGTCAGATTTATGTGATTTTGTTACAGAGCAGCACCATAAGTGCCTCAGCAGTTCCCTGCGAGGGGAAAGAACCAGGTGCTGGCCAAGCAGCAACAACTTCGGCTCATCCACCCCAAGGGCCAACTGGTCCTGCGAATCCATTCCGGAGGGTAGGGCCTCCTCACGCTCACCCCCCTGCAGGAACGTGGCCAGCCACCCGTGCTTCCACAGTTTTGCCTATGGGTGCTCCTGACATAGGGCCACTACCACCGCGTGTAGGAGGTATGTGATTTGGTTTGTCAGGGCTTTTTTTCCCCCTCTTCCTTGAAAGCTGCGAAGTTGAAACACTAGTTTTGTACGTGAAGGAGATGCTCACTTGACCATGGCTCATCTAGTCACAAGAGGGTAAGCAAGAGCCAAAGATTTTGGCTCTAATGCCATGGGAATGAAGCGTGACTTTTCAGATTGGGAAGGGAGCCAGCCAGCCATAGACAGCCTTAACGTGAATCACCTGAATGAGGGGCAGTTGCATACAGATTGTAATACTTGAGAAAACCACTTGCTTCCTTTTTCCCTCTTACACTAACACGGGCATTATTTCACTCTCTATTGGTTGATAGAAAGCAATTATGCTGGCTGCTACTGAAGATGATCCTGATTTCCCTTGTCCACAAAAGGACTTGGTGAAATGGTCTTTCGTGAGCAGCTGCTGTACAGTCCTAGTCTATTTACTACCTAGTGAGTGTAAGGCTGCTTCGATCCTGTTTGGCCTCATTATTGCTGACTGTTTTGGCTTTTGTGGGTAACTTGAGATAAGCAACAAACAAAGAGAAAGCTGTGGGTTGGGTGGGTGGCGCTGGGGGAAATTGATTGCTTGACTCTTCTCACCTACCATTCACAAAGAACCAGGTGACTGGAGAATGAACGGTCGTGTGACAAATGCTGGGCCAAGGCCCGTGAACTGTCTTGTCTGATGTCATTTCTGCCCGTGCTTTGGAAAAGGAAGGCCAAGGAAAATGCGTTTTGTGGAAGGGGCTGGGGGATTTTTTCAGATACACTTTTGGATGCAGCCAAGTGTTTGCCCACCTTTCAGCCAGTCCTACTTGCATTTGGCTAAGATATCCCGAGCCAAACTACTGTTTCCCCGTCACTCATTTCCTTCAACAGCCTCATGGCATTGTCTGAAGTTGGTCAATCTAGGTATGTGGGTATCCGTGGTGAGTGGACAAGAGGAAGAAGTTTTGAAAGACAAGGAAGACATTGATAAGAGATTCCCTCGGGAAAGGCTGTGTATTGGCGTGGGAAGCATGCGGAGATCCGGTGGCCATATTGGGTTTCTGTTGTGTTGTTGTCGGTTGTATGATTTAACGGACAAGCATTATGAGAGTGAGCATGAGGGTCAGAGGTGATCTTGGACCCTTGGATCAGTGTGCCCATGGCTGCGATGGCATGGCGTAAGAGGTGATGGCATCGCAGTGGGCACGTTCACACACTGTATCGTTGGACAAGCCATGGCATATTTGTTTAGGAAATCGGGGACTCGGTAAGGCTTATTTTTCTTTACCTGAAAAGCAGGGCTACAGGGAAGAGGCTGCAGGGGTGTGTGGGCTGCGTGTTGGGTTTCTGGATTCTTGTGTGTGTTTGTGTTTTAGAGAGTAGTTGCTGTTTAGGGGAGAGGTAGCAGAGTCACACAGAGAAAAGAAGTGCCAAGAGAGCTTGCATCCTCTGCCCGACTCCACACAAACCACAGCCAAATCGAGGCCGTTGTGATGGTGGGAACCAGGAGTGTGTTCCGAGTTTGCCGTGTTTTGCAGGGTCCTCTGGCCTTGGGCCCGCCTCTGCTGGTTTTCCTGGTTTGGAAGCAGGAAGCGGGATTAGAAAAGAGAGCAGCAGCCAGTGCTCCCCATGGTGGCCATTAGTATGTTGGTGAAGTCTGTACTTAATGGATATGAAGCATCTGACACGTTGTGCATTCAAAATGTGCCATCTCTCACTCTTCATCATTCAGTGGCCACACAGCGAGTGTAGGTGCGTTTCAGGAGGATGGATGTTGTCAGTTGTTGAGGAGGAACCTTGCTTCCATGTCAACAGATGGAAGGCCAGGCACTATGAAGCTGGCAGTATGTTGAAGGAGATGATCAGGTTGAAATGTTCAGGTTCCAGTTGTCATCGTTGTGGGCTGTTGTGAGTGAGTGAGTGAGTGTGTTTTCCCAGGGCGGGGAGTTTGAGGGCTCTTAGTTTTCCATCTCTTCTGGCTGTCCAAGTGGCTCAGGTGTAGGTAAAGTGATGTGTGAGCCCCAGATTGATGTAGGCTTAGCACGGTGTCAGTCAAGCACAAAATGAACATGACTTCTAGGACAAGGCTGTTGGCAACTGTCTGAACTGACGGATTGTGGAGTCTGGTGAATCGGGAGAGGATTGAGCAAGTGAGGACACTGAGAGGTCGGAGAACTAGCACTTTGGTGTGAGCACCAAGTGAGCTGCAGTGTGAGTGAGTAGCCGAGAAAGCAAGGGAAGGGTCAAAGAGTTGTATTCCCAGGAGGGATGTGTGAATGGATGTCCTCGGACGCTGAGCAGTTCCCGATCATAGAGTCCAGGAACACGTATTGCCCAGTGGGGTCTCGTGTTGGCCAGTATTCATTGAAGGAAGAATCAGGGAGCAGGAGCAGAATGGCAGGAAGAAGAGAGGTGCTACTCTCTCGACAGCTTCTCAGTGCTGCTGCAGCAGGTGGGTTGCTAAGTGCCAGCTGCAGAGACCTCAACTTCATTTGGCTTTAGAGCATTTGGCATAGCAGGAGTTCCAGCGGCCTCAGGGTATTCTTGTGGCCATGGATAAGGAGGCAGGTGTCAAGCTGGCTTATGCACCGACCTGGATGTGGGAGATATCACAGTGTCCCTTGCGATCCAGAAACGTCCCAAGAACAAAATGCTAAGACCCACGATGTTCATGGTTTCCTTTTTCTCTTTCTTTCTTTTTAATAATGTGTAGGTCCAAACCTATTTTCCAAGCAAGACTCCAACCAAGCAGCTAACCAAGACAAACTGGAGGTAAGTCCTGACAGTGTAATTTTACCCGTGTGTGTGTGTGTGTGTGTGTGTGCGGGAGCTTTGTGATCCCTCCTTTTTTTGCAGAACAGACATGCCCCTGGTCATTTGTTTTCTCTAGAAATCTGTTTCTTTTCTGAGTCAACACCTCTCAGGGAGTACACCAGTGTAGCAGGGCATTTGGTTCCCCCCTTCGGATGTACATTGGAATCATTGGGCGTAATGTTTTGAGAATCTACTTTCCTGAGTTTCTCAGTTTGTTCCTCAGCCACATCTGGAGTAAGCTGCCCACTTGTTCTTTGCCTTCTCGGGATAAGCATGCTAGGTAGTCTACACCGGGGTTCTCCTGGCCTGTGTCTGTGCATTCTCCTTAGCCAGAATATTGCTGTGTTGACGAAACCTGCTTTGTGTTCTTTCACCACACAGTTGCGATCGCTAAAACCCATCTGATGTTTCTCTGGAGCACTTTCTCTGTACATCATGGATTTCTTTGCATTCTGTCCCTAACTATTTGTGTATGAATTTTGCATTTCTTTCTTGTTAGTGATGTCAGATTTATGTGATTTTGTTACAGAGCAGCACCATAAGTGCCTCAGCAGTTCCCTGCGAGGGGAAAGAACCAGGTGCTGGCCAAGCAGCAACAACTTCGGCTCATCCACCCCAAGGGCCAACTGGTCCTGCGAATCCATTCCGGAGGGTAGGGCCTCCTCACGCTCACCCCCCTGCAGGAACGTGGCCAGCCACCCGTGCTTCCACAGTTTTGCCTATGGGTGCTCCTGACATAGGGCCACTACCACCGCGTGTAGGAGGTATGTGATTTGGTTTGTCAGGGCTTTTTTTCCCCCTCTTCCTTGAAAGCTGCGAAGTTGAAACACTAGTTTTGTACGTGAAGGAGATGCTCACTTGACCATGGCTCATCTAGTCACAAGAGGGTAAGCAAGAGCCAAAGATTTTGGCTCTAATGCCATGGGAATGAAGTGTGACTTTTCAGATTGGGAAGGGAGCCAGCCAGCCATAGACAGCCTTAACGTGAATCACCTGAATGAGGGGCAGTTGCATACAGATTGTAATACTTGAGAAAACCACTTGCTTCCTTTTTCCCTCTTACACTAACACGGGCATTATTTCACTCTCTATTGGTTGATAGAAAGCAATTATGCTGGCTGCTACTGAAGATGATCCTGATTTCCCTTGTCCACAAAAGGACTTGGTGAAATGGTCTTTCGTGAGCAGCTGCTGTACAGTCCTAGTCTATTTACTACCTAGTGAGTGTAAGGCTGCTTCGATCCTGTTTGGCCTCATTATTCCTGACTGTTTTGGCTTTTGTGGGTAACTTGAGATAAGCAACAAACAAAGAGAAAGCTGTGGGTTGGGTGGGTGGCGCTGGGGGAAATTGATTGCTTGACTCTTCTCACCTACCATTCACAAAGAACCAGGTGACTGGAGAATGAACGGTCGTGTGACAAATGCTGGGCCAAGGCCCGTGAACTGTCTTGTCTGATGTCATTTCTGCCCGTGCTTTGGAAAAGGAAGGCCAAGGAAAATGCGTTTTGTGGAAGGGGCTGGGGGATTTTTTCAGATACACTTTTGGATGCAGCCAAGTGTTTGCCCACCTTTCAGCCAGTCCTACTTGCATTTGGCTAAGATATCCCGAGCCAAACTACTGTTTCCCCGTCACTCATTTCCTTCAACAGCCTCATGGCACTGTCTGAAGTTGGTCAATCTAGGTATGTGGGTATCCGTGGTGAGTGGACAAGAGGAAGAAGTTTTGAAAGACAAGGAAGACATTGATAAGAGATTCCCTCGGGAAAGGCTGTGTATTGGCGTGGGAAGCATGCGGAGATCCGGTGGCCATATTGGGTTTCTGTTGTGTTGTTGTCGGTTGTATGATTTAACGGACAAGCATTATGAGAGTGAGCATGAGGGTCAGAGGTGATCTTGGACCCTTGGATCAGTGTGCCCATGGCTGCGATGGCATGGCGTAAGAGGTGATGGCATCGCAGTGGGCACGTTCACACACTGTATCGTTGGACAAGCCATGGCATATTTGTTTAGGAAATCGGGGATTCGGTAAGGCTTATTTTTCTTTACCTGAAAAGCAGGGCTACAGGGAAGAGGCTGCAGGGGTGTGTGGGCTGCGTGTTGGGTTTCTGGATTCTTGTGTGTGTTTGTGTTTTAGAGAGTAGTTGCTGTTTATGGGAGAGGTAGCAGAGTCACACAGAGAAAAGAAGTGCCAAGAGAGCTTGCATCCTCTGCCCGACTCCACACAAACCACAGCCAAATCGAGGCCGTTGTGATGGTGGGAACCAGGAGTGTGTTCCGAGTTTGCCGTGTGTTTGCAGGGTCCTCTGGCCTTGGGCCCGCCTCTGCTGGTTTTCCTGGTTTGGAAGCAGGAAGCGGGATTAGAAAAGAGAGCAGCAGCCAGTGCTCCCCATGGTGGCCATTAGTATGTTGGTGAAGTCTGTACTTAATGGATATGAAGCATCTGACACGTTGTGCATTCAAAATGTGCCATCTCTCACTCTTCATCATTCAGTGGCCACACAGCGAGTGTAGGTGCGTTTCAGGAGGATGGATGTTGTCAGTTGTTGAGGAGGAACCTTGCTTCCATGTCAACAGATGGAAGGCCAGGCACTATGAAGCTGGCAGTATGTTGAAGGAGATGATCAGGTTGAAATGTTCAGGTTCCAGTTGTCATCGTTGTGGGCTGTTGTGAGTGAGTGAGTGAGTGAGTGTGTTTTTCCAGGGCGGGGAGTTTGAGGGCTCTTAGTTTTCCATCTCTTCTGGCTGTCCAAGTGGCTCAGGTGTAGGTAAAGTGATGTGTGAGCCCCAGATTGATGTAGGCTTAGCACGGTGTCAGTCAAGTACAAAATGAACATGACTTCTAGGACAAGGCTGTTGGCAACTGTCTGAACTGACGGATTGTGGAGTCTGGTGAATCGGGAGAGGATTGAGCAAGTGAGGACACTGAGAGGTCGGAGAACTAGCACTTTGGTGTGAGCACCAAGTGAGCTGCAGTGTGAGTGAGTAGCCGAGAAAGCAAGGGAAGGGTCAAAGAGTTGTATTCCCAGGAGGGATGTGTGAATGGATGTCCTCGGACGCTGAGCAGTTCCCGATCATAGAGTCCAGGAACACGTATTGCCCAGTGGGGTCTCGTGTTGGCCAGTATTCATTGAAGGAAGAATCAGGGAGCAGGAGCAGAATGGCAGGAAGAAGAGAGGTGCTACTCTCTCGACAGCTTCTCAGTGCTGCTGCAGCAGGTGGGTTGCTAAGTGCCAGCTGCAGAGACCTCAACTTCATTTGGCTTTAGAGCATTTGGCATAGCAGGAGTTCCAGCGGCCTCAGGGTATTCTTGTGGCCATGGATAAGGAGGCAGGTGTCAAGCTGGCTTATGCACCGACCTGGATGTGGGAGATATCTCAGTGTCCCTTGCGATCCAGAAACGTCCCAAGAACAAAATGCTAAGACCCACGATGTTCATGGTTTCCTTTTTCTCTTTCTTTCTTTTTAATAATGTGTAGGTCCAAACCTATTTTCCAAGCAAGACTCCAACCAAGCAGCTAACCAAGACAAACTGGAGGTAAGTCCTGACAGTGTAATTTTACCCGTGTGTGTGTGTGTGTGTGTGTGTGCGGGAGCTTTGTGATCCCTCCTTTTTTTGCAGAACAGACATGCCCCTGGTCATTTGTTTTCTCTAGAAATCTGTTTCTTTTCTGAGTCAACACCTCTCAGGGAGTACACCAGTGTAGCAGGGCATTTGGTTCCCCCCTTCGGATGTACATTGGAATCATTGGGCGTAATGTTTTGAGAATCTACTTTCCTGAGTTTCTCAGTTTGTTCCTCAGCCACATCTGGAGTAAGCTGCCCACTTGTTCTTTGCCTTCTCGGGATAAGCATGCTAGGTAGTCTACACCGGGGTTCTCCTGGCCTGTGTCTGTGCATTCTCCTTAGCCAGAATATTGCTGTGTTGACGAAACCTGCTTTGTGTTCTTTCACCACACAGTTGCGATCGCTAAAACCCATCTGATGTTTCTCTGGAGCACTTTCTCTGTACATCATGGATTTCTTTGCATTCTGTCCCTAACTATTTGTGTATGAATTTTGCATTTCTTTCTTGTTAGTGATGTCAGATTTATGTGATTTTGTTACAGAGCAGCACCATAAGTGCCTCAGCAGTTCCCTGCGAGGGGAAAGAACCAGGTGCTGGCCAAGCAGCAACAACTTCGGCTCATCCACCCCAAGGGCCAACTGGTCCTGCGAATCCATTCCGGAGGGTAGGGCCTCCTCACGCTCACCCCCCTGCAGGAACGTGGCCAGCCACCCGTGCTTCCACAGTTTTGCCTATGGGTGCTCCTGACATAGGGCCACTACCACCGCGTGTAGGAGGTATGTGATTTGGTTTGTCAGGGCTTTTTTTCCCCCTCTTCCTTGAAAGCTGCGAAGTTGAAACACTAGTTTTGTACGTGAAGGAGATGCTCACTTGACCATGGCTCATCTAGTCACAAGAGGGTAAGCAAGAGCCAAAGATTTTGGCTCTAATGCCATGGGAATGAAGTGTGACTTTTCAGATTGGGAAGGGAGCCAGCCAGCCATAGACAGCCTTAACGTGAATCACCTGAATGAGGGGCAGTTGCATACAGATTGTAATACTTGAGAAAACCACTTGCTTCCTTTTTCCCTCTTACACTAACACGGGCATTATTTCACTCTCTATTGGTTGATAGAAAGCAATTATGCTGGCTGCTACTGAAGATGATCCTGATTTCCCTTGTCCACAAAAGGACTTGGTGAAATGGTCTTTCGTGAGCAGCTGCTGTACAGTCCTAGTCTATTTACTACCTAGTGAGTGTAAGGCTGCTTCGATCCTGTTTGGCCTCATTATTCCTGACTGTTTTGGCTTTTGTGGGTAACTTGAGATAAGCAACAAACAAAGAGAAAGCTGTGGGTTGGGTGGGTGGCGCTGGGGGAAATTGATTGCTTGACTCTTCTCACCTACCATTCACAAAGAACCAGGTGACTGGAGAATGAACGGTCGTGTGACAAATGCTGGGCCAAGGCCCGTGAACTGTCTTGTCTGATGTCATTTCTGCCCGTGCTTTGGAAAAGGAAGGCCAAGGAAAATGCGTTTTGTGGAAGGGGCTGGGGGATTTTTTCAGATACACTTTTGGATGCAGCCAAGTGTTTGCCCACCTTTCAGCCAGTCCTACTTGCATTTGGCTAAGATATCCCGAGCCAAACTACTGTTTCCCCGTCACTCATTTCCTTCAACAGCCTCATGGCACTGTCTGAAGTTGGTCAATCTAGGTATGTGGGTATCCGTGGTGAGTGGACAAGAGGAAGAAGTTTTGAAAGACAAGGAAGACATTGATAAGAGATTCCCTCGGGAAAGGCTGTGTATTGGCGTGGGAAGCATGCGGAGATCCGGTGGCCATATTGGGTTTCTGTTGTGTTGTTGTCGGTTGTATGATTTAACGGACAAGCATTATGAGAGTGAGCATGAGGGTCAGAGGTGATCTTGGACCCTTGGATCAGTGTGCCCATGGCTGCGATGGCATGGCGTAAGAGGTGATGGCATCGCAGTGGGCACGTTCACACACTGTATCGTTGGACAAGCCATGGCATATTTGTTTAGGAAATCGGGGATTCGGTAAGGCTTATTTTTCTTTACCTGAAAAGCAGGGCTACAGGGAAGAGGCTGCAGGGGTGTGTGGGCTGCGTGTTGGGTTTCTGGATTCTTGTGTGTGTTTGTGTTTTAGAGAGTAGTTGCTGTTTATGGGAGAGGTAGCAGAGTCACACAGAGAAAAGAAGTGCCAAGAGAGCTTGCATCCTCTGCCCGACTCCACACAAACCACAGCCAAATCGAGGCCGTTGTGATGGTGGGAACCAGGAGTGTGTTCCGAGTTTGCCGTGTGTTTGCAGGGTCCTCTGGCCTTGGGCCCGCCTCTGCTGGTTTTCCTGGTTTGGAAGCAGGAAGCGGGATTAGAAAAGAGAGCAGCAGCCAGTGCTCCCCATGGTGGCCATTAGTATGTTGGTGAAGTCTGTACTTAATGGATATGAAGCATCTGACACGTTGTGCATTCAAAATGTGCCATCTCTCACTCTTCATCATTCAGTGGCCACACAGCGAGTGTAGGTGCGTTTCAGGAGGATGGATGTTGTCAGTTGTTGAGGAGGAACCTTGCTTCCATGTCAACAGATGGAAGGCCAGGCACTATGAAGCTGGCAGTATGTTGAAGGAGATGATCAGGTTGAAATGTTCAGGTTCCAGTTGTCATCGTTGTGGGCTGTTGTGAGTGAGTGAGTGAGTGAGTGTGTTTTTCCAGGGCGGGGAGTTTGAGGGCTCTTAGTTTTCCATCTCTTCTGGCTGTCCAAGTGGCTCAGGTGTAGGTAAAGTGATGTGTGAGCCCCAGATTGATGTAGGCTTAGCACGGTGTCAGTCAAGTACAAAATGAACATGACTTCTAGGACAAGGCTGTTGGCAACTGTCTGAACTGACGGATTGTGGAGTCTGGTGAATCGGGAGAGGATTGAGCAAGTGAGGACACTGAGAGGTCGGAGAACTAGCACTTTGGTGTGAGCACCAAGTGAGCTGCAGTGTGAGTGAGTAGCCGAGAAAGCAAGGGAAGGGTCAAAGAGTTGTATTCCCAGGAGGGATGTGTGAATGGATGTCCTCGGACGCTGAGCAGTTCCCGATCATAGAGTCCAGGAACACGTATTGCCCAGTGGGGTCTCGTGTTGGCCAGTATTCATTGAAGGAAGAATCAGGGAGCAGGAGCAGAATGGCAGGAAGAAGAGAGGTGCTACTCTCTCGACAGCTTCTCAGTGCTGCTGCAGCAGGTGGGTTGCTAAGTGCCAGCTGCAGAGACCTCAACTTCATTTGGCTTTAGAGCATTTGGCATAGCAGGAGTTCCAGCGGCCTCAGGGTATTCTTGTGGCCATGGATAAGGAGGCAGGTGTCAAGCTGGCTTATGCACCGACCTGGATGTGGGAGATATCTCAGTGTCCCTTGCGATCCAGAAACGTCCCAAGAACAAAATGCTAAGACCCACGATGTTCATGGTTTCCTTTTTCTCTTTCTTTCTTTTTAATAATGTGTAGGTCCAAACCTATTTTCCAAGCAAGACTCCAACCAAGCAGCTAACCAAGACAAACTGGAGGTAAGTCCTGACAGTGTAATTTTACCCGTGTGTGTGTGTGTGTGTGTGTGTGCGGGAGCTTTGTGATCCCTCCTTTTTTTGCAGAACAGACATGCCCCTGGTCATTTGTTTTCTCTAGAAATCTGTTTCTTTTCTGAGTCAACACCTCTCAGGGAGTACACCAGTGTAGCAGGGCATTTGGTTCCCCCCTTCGGATGTACATTGGAATCATTGGGCGTAATGTTTTGAGAATCTACTTTCCTGAGTTTCTCAGTTTGTTCCTCAGCCACATCTGGAGTAAGCTGCCCACTTGTTCTTTGCCTTCTCGGGATAAGCATGCTAGGTAGTCTACACCGGGGTTCTCCTGGCCTGTGTCTGTGCATTCTCCTTAGCCAGAATATTGCTGTGTTGACGAAACCTGCTTTGTGTTCTTTCACCACACAGTTGCGATCGCTAAAACCCATCTGATGTTTCTCTGGAGCACTTTCTCTGTACATCATGGATTTCTTTGCATTCTGTCCCTAACTATTTGTGTATGAATTTTGCATTTCTTTCTTGTTAGTGATGTCAGATTTATGTGATTTTGTTACAGAGCAGCACCATAAGTGCCTCAGCAGTTCCCTGCGAGGGGAAAGAACCAGGTGCTGGCCAAGCAGCAACAACTTCGGCTCATCCACCCCAAGGGCCAACTGGTCCTGCGAATCCATTCCGGAGGGTAGGGCCTCCTCACGCTCACCCCCCTGCAGGAACGTGGCCAGCCACCCGTGCTTCCACAGTTTTGCCTATGGGTGCTCCTGACATAGGGCCACTACCACCGCGTGTAGGAGGTATGTGATTTGGTTTGTCAGGGCTTTTTTTCCCCCTCTTCCTTGAAAGCTGCGAAGTTGAAACACTAGTTTTGTACGTGAAGGAGATGCTCACTTGACCATGGCTCATCTAGTCACAAGAGGGTAAGCAAGAGCCAAAGATTTTGGCTCTAATGCCATGGGAATGAAGCGTGACTTTTCAGATTGGGAAGGGAGCCAGCCAGCCATAGACAGCCTTAACGTGAATCACCTGAATGAGGGGCAGTTGCATACAGATTGTAATACTTGAGAAAACCACTTGCTTCCTTTTTCCCTCTTACACTAACACGGGCATTATTTCACTCTCTATTGGTTGATAGAAAGCAATTATGCTGGCTGCTACTGAAGATGATCCTGATTTCCCTTGTCCACAAAAGGACTTGGTGAAATGGTCTTTCGTGAGCAGCTGCTGTACAGTCCTAGTCTATTTACTACCTAGTGAGTGTAAGGCTGCTTCGATCCTGTTTGGCCTCATTATTCCTGACTGTTTTGGCTTTTGTGGGTAACTTGAGATAAGCAACAAACAAAGAGAAAGCTGTGGGTTGGGTGGGTGGCGCTGGGGGAAATTGATTGCTTGACTCTTCTCACCTACCATTCACAAAGAACCAGGTGACTGGAGAATGAACGGTCGTGTGACAAATGCTGGGCCAAGGCCCGTGAACTGTCTTGTCTGATGTCATTTCTGCCCGTGCTTTGGAAAAGGAAGGCCAAGGAAAATGCGTTTTGTGGAAGGGGCTGGGGGATTTTTTCAGATACACTTTTGGATGCAGCCAAGTGTTTGCCCACCTTTCAGCCAGTCCTACTTGCATTTGGCTAAGATATCCCGAGCCAAACTACTGTTTCCCCGTCACTCATTTCCTTCAACAGCCTCATGGCACTGTCTGAAGTTGGTCAATCTAGGAATGTGGGTATCCGAGGTGAGTGGACAAGAGGAAGAAGTTTTGAAAGACAAGGAAGACATTGATAAGAGATTCCCTCGGGAAAGGCTGTGTATTGGCATGGGAAGCTTGCGGAGATCCGGTGGCCATATTGGGTTTCTGTTGTGTTGTTGTCGGTTGTATGATTTAACGGACAAGCATTATGAGAGTGAGCATGAGGGTCAGAGGTGATCTTGGACCCTTGGATCAGTGTGCCCATGGCTGCGATGGCATGGCATAAGAGGTGATGGCATCGCAGTGGGCACGTTCACACACTGTATCGTCGGACAAGCCATGGCATATTTGTTTAGGAAATCGGGGATTCGGTAAGGCTTATTTTTCTTTACCTGAAAAGCAGGGCTACAGGGAAGAGGCGGCAGGGGTGTGTGGGCTGCGTGTTGGGTTTCTGGATTCTTGTGTGTGTTTGTGTTTTAGAGAGTAGTTGCTGTTTAGGGGAGAGGTAGCAGAGTCACACAGAGAAAAGAAGTGCCAAGAGAGCTTGCATCCTCTGCCCGACTCCACACAAACCACAGCCAAATCGAGGCCGTTGTGATGGTGGGAACCAGGAGTGTGTTCCGAGTTTGCCGTGTGTTTGCAGGGTCCTCTGGCCTTGGGCCCGCCTCTGCTGGTTTTCCTGGTTTGGAAGCAGGAAGCGGGATTAGAAAAGAGAGCAGCAGCCAGTGCTCCCCATGGTGGCCATTAGTATGTTGGTGAAGTCTGTACTTAATGGATATGAAGCATCTGACACGTTGTGCATTCAAAATGTGCCATCTCTCACTCTTCATCATTCAGTGGCCACACAGCGAGTGTAGGTGCGTTTCAGGAGGATGGATGTTGTCAGTTGTTGAGGAGGAACCTTGCTTCCATGTCAACAGATGGAAGGCCAGGCACTATGAAGCTGGCAGTATGTTGAAGGAGATGATCAGGTTGAAATGTTCAGGTTCCAGTTGTCATCGTTGTGGGCTGTTGTGAGTGAGTGAGTGAGTGTGTTTTCCCAGGGCGGGGAGTTTGAGGGCTCTTAGTTTTCCATCTCTTCTGGCTGTCCAAGTGGCTCAGGTGTAGGTAAAGGGATGTGTGAGCCCCAGATTGATGTAGGCTTAGCACGGTGTCAGTCAAGTACAAAATGAACATGACTTCTAGGACAAGGCTGTTGGCAACTGTCTGAACTGACGGATTGTGGAGTCTGGTGAATCGGGAGAGGATTGAGCAAGTGAGGACGCTGAGAGGTCGGAGAACTAGCACTTTGGTGCGAGCACCAAGTGAGCTGCAGTGTGAGTGAGTAGCCGAGAAAGCAAGGGAAGGGTCAAAGAGTTGTATTCCCAGGAGGAATGTGTGAATGGATGTCCTCGGACGCTGAGCAGTTCCCGATCATAGAGTCCAGGAACACGTATTGCCCAGTGGGGTCTCGTGTTGGCCAGTATTCATTGAAGGAAGAATCAGGGAGCAGGAGCAGAATGGCAGGAAGAAGAGAGGTGCTACTCTCTCAACAGCTTCTCAGTGAGCAGCAGCAGGTGGGTTGCTAAGTGCCAGCTGCAGAGACCTCAACTTCATTTGGCTTTAGAGCATTTGGCATAGCAGGAGTTCCAGCGGCCTCAGGGTATTCTTGTGGCCATGGATAAGGAGGCAGGTGTCAAGCTGGCTTATGCACCGACCTGGATGTGGGAGATATCACAGTGTCCCTTGCGATCCAGAAACGTCCCAAGAACAAAATGCTAAGACCCACGATGTTCATGGTTTCCTTTTTCTCTTTCTTTCTTGTTAATAATGTGTAGGTCCAAACCTATTTTCCAAGCAAGACTCCAACCAAGCAGCTAACCAAGACAAACTGGAGGTAAGTCCTGACAGTGTAATTTTACCCGTGTGTGTGTGTGTGTGTGTGCGGGAGCTTTGTGATCCCTCCTTTTTTTGCAGAACAGACATGCCCCTGGTCATTTGTTTTCTCTAGAAATCTGTTTCTTTTCTGAGTCAACACCTCTCAGGGAGTACACCAGTGTAGCAGGGCATTTGGTTCCCCCCTTCGGATGTACATTGGAATCATTGGGCGTAATGTTTTGAGAATCTACTTTCCTGAGTTTCTCAGTTTGTTCCTCAGCCACATCTGGAGTAAGCTGCCCACTTGTTCTTTGCCTTCTCGGGATAAGCGTGCTAGGTAGTCTACATCGGGGTTCTCCTGGCCTGTGTCTGTGCATTCTCCTTAGCCAGAATATTGCTGTGTTGACGAAACCTGCTTTGTGTTCTTTCACCACACAGTTGCGATCGCTAAAACCCATCTGATGTTTCTCTGGAGCACTTTCTCTGTACATCATGGATTTCTTTGCATTCTGTCCCTAACTATTTGTGTATGAATTTTGCATTTCTTTCTTGTTAGTGATGTCAGATTTATGTGATTTTGTTACAGAGCAGCACCATAAGTGCCTCAGCAGTTCCCTGCGAGGGGAAAGAACCAGGTGCTGGCCAAGCAGCAACAACTTCGGCTCATCCACCCCAAGGGCCAACTGGTCCTGCGAATCCATTCCGGAGGGTAGGGCCTCCTCACGCTCACCCCCCTGCAGGAACGTGGCCAGCCACCCGTGCTTCCACAGTTTTGCCTATGGGTGCTCCTGACATAGGGCCACTACCACCGCGTGTAGGAGGTATGTGATTTGGTTTGTCAGGGCTTTTTTTCCCCCTCTTCCTTGAAAGCTGCGAAGTTGAAACACTAGTTTTGTACGTGAAGGAGATGCTCACTTGACCATGGCTCATCTAGTCACAAGAGGGTAAGCAAGAGCCAAAGATTTTGGCTCTAATGCCATGGGAATGAAGCGTGACTTTTCAGATTGGGAAGGGAGCCAGCCAGCCATAGACAGCCTTAACGTGAATCACCTGAATGAGGGGCAGTTGCATACAGATTGTAATACTTGAGAAAACCACTTGCTTCCTTTTTCCCTCTTACACTAACACGGGCATTATTTCACTCTCTATTGGTTGATAGAAAGCAATTATGCTGGCTGCTACTGAAGATGATCCTGATTTCCCTTGTCCACAAAAGGACTTGGTGAAATGGTCTTTCGTGAGCAGCTGCTGTACAGTCCTAGTCTATTTACTACCTAGTGAGTGTAAGGCTGCTTCGATCCTGTTTGGCCTCATTATTCCTGACTGTTTTGGCTTTTGTGGGTAACTTGAGATAAGCAACAAACAAAGAGAAAGCTGTGGGTTGGGTGGGTGGCGCTGGGGGAAATTGATTGCTTGACTCTTCTCACCTACCATTCACAAAGAACCAGGTGACTGGAGAATGAACGGTCGTGTGACAAATGCTGGGCCAAGGCCCGTGAACTGTCTTGTCTGATGTCATTTCTGCCCGTGCTTTGGAAAAGGAAGGCCAAGGAAAATGCGTTTTGTGGAAGGGGCTGGGGGATCTTTTCAGATACACTTTTGGATGCAGCCAAGTGTTTGCCCACCTTTCAGCCAGTCCTACTTGCATTTGGCTAAGATGTCCCGAGCCAAACTACTGTTTCCCCGTCACTCATTTCCTTCAACAGCCTCATGGCACTGTCTGAAGTTGGTCAATCTAGGTATGTGGGTATCCGTGGTGAGTGGACAAGAGGAAGAAGTTTTGAAAGACAAGGAAGACATTGATAAGAGATTCCCTCGGGAAAGGCTGTGTATTGGCGTGGGAAGCATGCGGAGATCCGGTGGCCATATTGGGTTTCTGTTGTGTTGTTGTCGGTTGTATGATTTAACGGACAAGCATTATGAGAGTGAGCATGAGGGTCAGAGGTGATCTTGGACCCTTGGATCAGTGTGCCCATGGCTGCGATGGCATGGCATAAGAGGTGATGGCATCGCAGTGGGCACGTTCACACACTGTATCGTTGGACAAGCCATGGCATATTTGTTTAGGAAATCGGGGATTCGGTAAGGCTTATTTTTCTTTACCTGAAAAGCAGGGCTACAGGGAAGAGGCGGCAGGGGTGTGTGGGCTGCGTGTTGGGTTTCTGGATTCTTGTGTGTGTTTGTGTTTTAGAGAGTAGTTGCTGTTTAGGGGAGAGGTAGCAGAGTCACACAGAGAAAAGAAGTGCCAAGAGAGCTTGCATCCTCTGCCCGACTCCACACAAACCACAGCCAAATCGAGGTCGTTGTGATGGTGGGAACCAGGAGTGTGTTCCGAGTTTGCCGTGTGTTTGCAGGGTCCTCTGGCCTTGGGCCCGCCTCTGCTGGTTTTCCTGGTTTGGAAGCAGGAAGCGGGATTAGAAAAGAGAGCAGCAGCCAGTGCTCCCCATGGTGGCCATTAGTATGTTGGTGAAGTCTGTACTTAATGGATATGAAGCATCTGACACGTTGTGCATTCAAAATGTGCCATCTCTCACTCTTCACCATTCAGTGGCCACACAGCGAGTGTAGGTGCGTTTCAGGAGGATGGATGTTGTCAGTTGTTGAGGAGGAACCTTGCTTCCATGTCAACAGATGGAAGGCCAGACACTATGAAGCTGGCAGTATGTTGAAGGAGATGATCAGGTTGAAATGTTCAGGTTCCAGTTGTCATCGTTGTGGGCTGTTGTGAGTGAGTGAGTGAGTGTGTTTTCCCAGGGCGGGGAGTTTGAGGGCTCTTAGTTTTCCATCTCTTCTGGCTGTCCAAGTGGCTCAGGTGTAGGTAAAGGGATGTGTGAGCCCCAGATTGATGTAGGCTTAGCACGGTGTCAGTCAAGTACAAAATGAACATGACTTCTAGGACAAGGCTGTTGGCAACTGTCTGAACTGACGGATTGTGGAGTCTGGTGAATCGGGAGAGGATTGAGCAAGTGAGGACGCTGAGAGGTCGGAGAACTAGCACTTTGGTGCGAGCACCAAGTGAGCTGCAGTGTGAGTGAGTAGCCGAGAAAGCAAGGGAAGGGTCAAAGAGTTGTATTCCCAGGAGGAATGTGTGAATGGATGTCCTCGGACGCTGAGCAGTTCCCGATCATAGAGTCCAGGAACACGTATTGCCCAGTGGGGTCTCGTGTTGGCCAGTATTCATTGAAGGAAGAATCAGGGAGCAGGAGCAGAATGGCAGGAAGAAGAGAGGTGCTACTCTCTCAACAGCTTCTCAGTGAGCAGCAGCAGGTGGGTTGCTAAGTGCCAGCTGCAGAGACCTCAACTTCATTTGGCTTTAGAGCATTTGGCATAGCAGGAGTTCCAGCGGCCTCAGGGTATTCTTGTGGCCATGGATAAGGAGGCAGGTGTCAAGCTGGCTTATGCACCGACCTGGATGTGGGAGATATCACAGTGTCCCTTGCGATCCAGAAACGTCCCAAGAACAAAATGCTAAGACCCACGATGTTCATGGTTTCCTTTTTCTCTTTCTTTCTTGTTAATAATGTGTAGGTCCAAACCTATTTTCCAAGCAAGACTCCAACCAAGCAGCTAACCAAGACAAACTGGAGGTAAGTCCTGACAGTGTAATTTTACCCGTGTGTGTGTGTGTGTGTGTGCGGGAGCTTTGTGATCCCTCCTTTTTTTGCAGAACAGACATGCCCCTGGTCATTTGTTTTCTCTAGAAATCTGTTTCTTTTCTGAGTCAACACCTCTCAGGGAGTACACCAGTGTAGCAGGGCATTTGGTTCCCCCCTTCGGATGTACATTGGAATCATTGGGCGTAATGTTTTGAGAATCTACTTTCCTGAGTTTCTCAGTTTGTTCCTCAGCCACATCTGGAGTAAGCTGCCCACTTGTTCTTTGCCTTCTCGGGATAAGCGTGCTAGGTAGTCTACATCGGGGTTCTCCTGGCCTGTGTCTGTGCATTCTCCTTAGCCAGAATATTGCTGTGTTGACGAAACCTGCTTTGTGTTCTTTCACCACACAGTTGCGATCGCTAAAACCCATCTGATGTTTCTCTGGAGCACTTTCTCTGTACATCATGGATTTCTTTGCATTCTGTCCCTAACTATTTGTGTATGAATTTTGCATTTCTTTCTTGTTAGTGATGTCAGATTTATGTGATTTTGTTACAGAGCAGCACCATAAGTGCCTCAGCAGTTCCCTGCGAGGGGAAAGAACCAGGTGCTGGCCAAGCAGCAACAACTTCGGCTCATCCACCCCAAGGGCCAACTGGTCCTGCGAATCCATTCCGGAGGGTAGGGCCTCCTCACGCTCACCCCCCTGCAGGAACGTGGCCAGCCACCCGTGCTTCCACAGTTTTGCCTATGGGTGCTCCTGACATAGGGCCACTACCACCGCGTGTAGGAGGTATGTGATTTGGTTTGTCAGGGCTTTTTTTCCCCCTCTTCCTTGAAAGCTGCGAAGTTGAAACACTAGTTTTGTACGTGAAGGAGATGCTCACTTGACCATGGCTCATCTAGTCACAAGAGGGTAAGCAAGAGCCAAAGATTTTGGCTCTAATGCCATGGGAATGAAGCGTGACTTTTCAGATTGGGAAGGGAGCCAGCCAGCCATAGACAGCCTTAACGTGAATCACCTGAATGAGGGGCAGTTGCATACAGATTGTAATACTTGAGAAAACCACTTGCTTCCTTTTTCCCTCTTACACTAACACGGGCATTATTTCACTCTCTATTGGTTGATAGAAAGCAATTATGCTGGCTGCTACTGAAGATGATCCTGATTTCCCTTGTCCACAAAAGGACTTGGTGAAATGGTCTTTCGTGAGCAGCTGCTGTACAGTCCTAGTCTATTTACTACCTAGTGAGTGTAAGGCTGCTTCGATCCTGTTTGGCCTCATTATTCCTGACTGTTTTGGCTTTTGTGGGTAACTTGAGATAAGCAACAAACAAAGAGAAAGCTGTGGGTTGGGTGGGTGGCGCTGGGGGAAATTGATTGCTTGACTCTTCTCACCTACCATTCACAAAGAACCAGGTGACTGGAGAATGAACGGTCGTGTGACAAATGCTGGGCCAAGGCCCGTGAACTGTCTTGTCTGATGTCATTTCTGCCCGTGCTTTGGAAAAGGAAGGCCAAGGAAAATGCGTTTTGTGGAAGGGGCTGGGGGATCTTTTCAGATACACTTTTGGATGCAGCCAAGTGTTTGCCCACCTTTCAGCCAGTCCTACTTGCATTTGGCTAAGATGTCCCGAGCCAAACTACTGTTTCCCCGTCACTCATTTCCTTCAACAGCCTCATGGCACTGTCTGAAGTTGGTCAATCTAGGTATGTGGGTATCCGTGGTGAGTGGACAAGAGGAAGAAGTTTTGAAAGACAAGGAAGACATTGATAAGAGATTCCCTCGGGAAAGGCTGTGTATTGGCGTGGGAAGCATGCGGAGATCCGGTGGCCATATTGGGTTTCTGTTGTGTTGTTGTCGGTTGTATGATTTAACGGACAAGCATTATGAGAGTGAGCATGAGGGTCAGAGGTGATCTTGGACCCTTGGATCAGTGTGCCCATGGCTGCGATGGCATGGCATAAGAGGTGATGGCATCGCAGTGGGCACGTTCACACACTGTATCGTTGGACAAGCCATGGCATATTTGTTTAGGAAATCGGGGATTCGGTAAGGCTTATTTTTCTTTACCTGAAAAGCAGGGCTACAGGGAAGAGGCGGCAGGGGTGTGTGGGCTGCGTGTTGGGTTTCTGGATTCTTGTGTGTGTTTGTGTTTTAGAGAGTAGTTGCTGTTTAGGGGAGAGGTAGCAGAGTCACACAGAGAAAAGAAGTGCCAAGAGAGCTTGCATCCTCTGCCCGACTCCACACAAACCACAGCCAAATCGAGGTCGTTGTGATGGTGGGAACCAGGAGTGTGTTCCGAGTTTGCCGTGTGTTTGCAGGGTCCTCTGGCCTTGGGCCCGCCTCTGCTGGTTTTCCTGGTTTGGAAGCAGGAAGCGGGATTAGAAAAGAGAGCAGCAGCCAGTGCTCCCCATGGTGGCCATTAGTATGTTGGTGAAGTCTGTACTTAATGGATATGAAGCATCTGACACGTTGTGCATTCAAAATGTGCCATCTCTCACTCTTCACCATTCAGTGGCCACACAGCGAGTGTAGGTGCGTTTCAGGAGGATGGATGTTGTCAGTTGTTGAGGAGGAACCTTGCTTCCATGTCAACAGATGGAAGGCCAGACACTATGAAGCTGGCAGTATGTTGAAGGAGATGATCAGGTTGAAATGTTCAGGTTCCAGTTGTCATCGTTGTGGGCTGTTGTGAGTGAGTGAGTGAGTGAGTGAGTGAATGAGTGTGTTTTCCCAGGGCGGGGAGTTTGAGGGCTCTTAGTTTTCCATCTCTTCTGGCTGTCCAAGTGGCTCAGGTGTAGGTAAAGGGATGTGTGAGCCCCAGATTGATGTAGGCTTAGCATGGTGTCAGTCAAGTACAAAATGAACATGACTTCTAGGACAACGCTGTTGGCAACTGTCTGAACTGACGGATTGTGGAGTCTGGTGAATCGGGAGAGGATTGAGCAAGTGAGGACACTGAGAGGTCGGAGAACTAGCACTTTGGTGTGAGCACCAAGTGAGCTGCAGTGTGAGTGAGTAGCCGAGAAAGCAAGGGAAGGGTCAAAGAGTTGTATTCCCAGGAGGAATGTGTGAATGGATGTCCTCGGACGCTGAGCAGTTCCCGGTCATAGAGTCCAGGAACACGTATTGCCCAGTGGGGTCTCGTGTTGGCCAGTATTCATTGAAGGAAGAATCAGGGAGCAGGAGCAGAATGGCAGGAAGAAGAGAGGTGCTACTCTCTCGACAGCTTCTCAGTGCTGCTGCAGCAGGTGGGTTGCTAAGTGCCAGCTGCAGAGACCTCAACTTCATTTGGCTTTAGAGCATTTGGCATAGCAGGAGTTCCAGCGGCCTCAGGGTATTCTTGTGTCCATGGATAAGGAGGCAGGTGTCAAGCTGGCTTATGCACCGACCTGGATGTGGGAGATATCACAGTGTCCCTTGCGATCCAGAAACATCCCAAGAACAAAATGCTAAGACCCACGATGTTCATGGTTTCCTTTTTCTCTTTCTTTCTTGTTAATAATGTGTAGGTCCAAACCTATTTTCCGAGCAAGACTCCAACCAAGCAGCTAACCAAGACAAACTGGAGGTAAGTCCTAACTGTGTAATTTTACCCGTGTGTGTGTGTGTGCGGGAGCTTTGTGATCCCTCCTTTTTTTGCAGAACAGACATGCCCCTGGTCATTTGTTTTCTCTAGAAATCTGTTTCTTTTCTGAGTCAACACCTCTCAGGGAGTACACCAGTGTAGCAGGGCATTTGGTTCCCCCCTTCGGATGTACATTGGAATCATTGGGCGTAATGTTTTGAGAATCTACTTTCCTGAGTTTCTCAGTTTGTTCCTCAGCCACATCTGGAGTAAGCTGCCCACTTGTTCTTTGCCTTCTCGGGATAAGCGTGCTAGGTAGTCTACATCGGGGTTCTCCTGGCCTGTGTCTGTGCATTCTCCTTAGCCAGAATATTGCTGTGTTGACGAAACCTGCTTTGTGTTCTTTCACCACACAGTTGCGATCGCTAAAACCCATCTGATGTTTCTTTGGAACACTTTCTCTGTACATCATGGATTTCTTTGCATTCTGTCCCTAACTATTTGTGTATGAATTTTGCATTTCTTTCTTGTTAGTGATGTCAGATTTATGTGATTTTGTTACAGAGCAGCACCATAAGTGCCTCAGCAGTTCCCTGCGAGGGGAAAGAACCAGGTGCTGGCCAAGCAGCAACAACTTCGGCTCATCCACCCCAAGGGCCAACTGGTCCTGCGAATCCATTCCGGAGGGTAGGGCCTCCTCACGCTCGCCCCCCTGCAGGAACGTGGCCAGCCACCCGTGCTTCCACAGTTTTGCCTATGGGTGCTCCTGACATAGGGCCACTACCACCGCGTGTAGGAGGTATGTGATTTGGTTTGTCAGGGCTTCTTTTCCCCTCTTCCTTGAAAGCTGCGAAGTTGAAACACTAGTTTTGTACGTGAAGGTATGCTCACTTGACCATGGCTCATCTAGTCACAAGAGGGTAAGCAAGAGCCAAAGATTTTGGCTCTAATGCCATGGGAATGAAGCGTGACTTTTCAGATTGGGAAGGGAGCCAGCCAGCCATAGACAGCCTTAACGTGAATCACCTGAATGAGGGGCAGTTGCATACAGATTGTAATACTTGAGAAAACCACTTGCTTCCTTTTTCCCTCTTACACTAACACGGGCATTATTTCACTCTCTATTGGTTGATAGAAAGCAATTATGCTGGCTGCTACTGAAGATGATCCTGATTTCCCTTGTCCACAAAAGGACTTGGTGAAATGGTCTTTCGTGAGCAGCTGCTGTACAGTCCTAGTCTATTTACTACCTAGTGAGTGTAAGGCTGCTTCGATCCTGTTTGGCCTCATTATTCCTGACTGTTTTGGCTTTTGTGGGTAACTTGAGATAAGCAACAAACAAAGAGAAAGCTGTGGGTTGGGTGGGTGGCGCTGGGGGAAATTGATTGCTTGACTCTTCTCACCTACCATTCACAAAGAACCAGGTGACTGGAGAAAGAACGGTCGTGTGACAAATGCTGGGCCAAGGCCCGTGAACTGTCTTGTCTGATGTCATTTCTGCCCGTGCTTTGGAAAAGGAAGGCCAAGGAAAATGCGTTTTGTGGAAGGGGCTGGGGGATTTTTTCAGATACACTTTTGGATGCAGCCAAGTGTTTGCCCACCTTTCAGCCAGTCCTACTTGCATTTGGCTAAGATGTCCCGAGCCAAACTACTGTTTCCCCGTCACTCATTTCCTTCAACAGCCTCATGGCACTGTCTGAAGTTGGTCAATCTAGGTATGTGGGTATCCGTGGTGAGTGGACAAGAGGAAGAAGTTTTGAAAGACAAGGAAGACATTGATAAGAGATTCCCTCGGGAAAGGCTGTGTATTGGCGTGGGAAGCATGTGGAGATCCGGTGGCCATATTGGGTTTCTGTTGTGTTGTTGTCGGTTGTATGATTTAACGGACAAGCATTATGAGAGTGAGCATGAGGGTCAGAGGTGATCTTGGACCCTTGGATCAGTGTGCCCATGGCTGCGATGGCATGGCATAAGAGGTGATGGCATCGCAGTGGGCACGTTCACACACTGTATCGTTGGACAAGCCATGGCATATTTGTTTAGGAAATCGGGGATTCGGTAAGGCTTATTTTTCTTTACCTGAAAAGCAGGGCTACAGGGAAGAGGCGGCAGGGGTGTGTGGGCTGCGTGTTGGGTTTCTGGATTCTTGTGTGTGTTTGTGTTTTAGAGGGTAGTTGCTGTTTAGGGGAGAGGTAGCAGAGTCACACAGAGAAAAGAAGTGCCAAGAGAGCTTGCATCCTCTGCCCGACTCCACACAAACCACAGCCAAATCGAGGTCGTTGTGATGGTGGGAACCAGGAGTGTGTTCCGAGTTTGCCGTGTGTTTGCAGGGTCCTCTGGCCTTGGGCCCGCCTCTGCTGGTTTTCCTGGTTTGGAAGCAGGAAGCGGGATTAGAAAAGAGAGCAGCAGCCAGTGCTCCCCATGGTGGCCATTAGTATGTTGGTGAAGTCTGTACTTAATGGATATGAAGCATCTGACACGTTGTGCATTCAAAATGTGCCATCTCTCACTCTTCATCATTCAGTGGCCACACAGTGAGTGTAGGTGCGTTTCAGGAGGATGGATGTTGTCAGTTGTTGAGGAGGAACCTTGCTTCCATGTCAACAGATGGAAGGCCAGGCACTATGAAGCTGGCAGTATGTTGAAGGAGATGATCAGGTTGAAATGTTCAGGTTCCAGTTGTCATCGTTGTGGGCTGTTGTGAGTGAGTGAGTGAGTGTGTTTTCCCAGGGCGGGGAGTTTGAGGGCTCTTAGTTTTCCATCTCTTCTGGCTGTCCAAGTGGCTCAGGTGTAGGTAAAGGGATGTGTGAGCCCCAGATTGATGTAGGCTTAGCACGGTGTCAGTCAAGTACAAAATGAACATGACTTCTAGGACAAGGCTGTTGGCAAGTGGCTGAACTGACGGATTGTGGAGTCTGGTGAATCGGGAGAGGATTGAGCAAGTGAGGACACTGAGAGGTCGGAGAACTAGCACTTTGGTGCGAGCACCAAGTGAGCTGCAGTGTGAGTGAGTAGCCGAGAAAGCAAGGGAAGGGTCAAAGAGTTGTATTCCCAGGAGGAATGTGTGAATGGATGTCCTCGGACGCTGAGCAGTTCCCGATCATAGAGTCCAGGAACACGTATTGCCCAGTGGGGTCTCGTGTTGGCCAGTATTCATTGAAGGAAGAATCAGGGAGCAGGAGCAGAATGGCAGGAAGAAGAGAGGTGCTACTCTCTCGACAGCTTCTCAGTGCTGCTGCAGCAGGTGGGTTGCTAAGTGCCAGCTGCAGAGACCTCAACTTCATTTGGCTTTAGAGCATTTGGCATAGCAGGAGTTCCAGCGGCCTCAGGGTATTCTTGTGGCCATGGGTAAGGAGGCAGGTGTCAAGCTGGCTTATGCACCGACCTGGATGTGGGAGATATCACAGTGTCCCTTGTGATCCAGAAACGTCCCAAGAACAAAATGCTAAGACCCACGATGTTCATGGTTTCCTTTTTCTCTTTCTTTCTTGTTAATAATGTGTAGGTCCAAACCTATTTTCCAAGCAAGACTCCAACCAAGCAGCTAACCAAGACAAACTGGAGGTAAGTCCTGACAGTGTAATTTTACCCGTGTGTGTGTGTGTGTGTGTGTGTGCGGGAGCTTTGTGATCCCTCCTTTTTTTGCAGAACAGACATGCCCCTGGTCATTTGTTTTCTCTAGAAATCTGTTTCTTTTCTGAGTCAACACCTCTCAGGGAGTACACCAGTGTAGCAGGGCATTTGGTTCCCCCCTTCGGATGTACATTGGAATCATTGGGCGTAATGTTTTGAGAATCTACTTTCCTGAGTTTCTCAGTTTGTTCCTCAGCCACATCTGGAGTAAGCTGCCCACTTGTTCTTTGCCTTCTCGGGATAAGCGTGCTAGGTAGTCTACATCGGGGTTCTCCTGGCCTGTGTCTGTGCATTCTCCTTAGCCAGAATATTGCTGTGTTGACGAAACCTGCTTCGTGTTCTTTCACCACACAGTTGCGATCGCTAAAACCCATCTGATGTTTCTCTGGAGCACTTTCTCTGTACATTATGGATTTCTTTGCATTCTGTCCCTAACTATTTGTGTATGAATTTTGCATTTCTTTCTTGTTAGTGATGTCAGATTTATGTGATTTTGTTACAGAGCAGCACCATAAGTGCCTCAGCAGTTCCCTGCGAGGGGAAAGAACCGGGTGCTGGCCAAGCAGCAACAACTTCGGCTCATCCACCCCAAGGGCCAACTGGTCCTGCGAATCCATTCCGGAGGGTAGGGCCTCCTCACGCTCACCCCCCTGCAGGAACGTGGCCAGCCACCTGTGCTTCCACAGTTTTGCCTATGGGTGCTCCTGACATAGGGCCACTACCACCGCGTGTAGGAGGTATGTGATTTGGTTTGTCAGGGCTTTTTTTCCCCCTCTTTCTTGAAAGCTGCGAAGTTGAAACACTAGTTTTGTACGTGAAGGAGATGCTCACTTGACCATGGCTCATCTAGTCACAAGAGGGTAAGCAAGAGCCAAAGATTTTGGCTCTAATGCCATGGGAATGAAGCGTGACTTTTCAGATTGGGAAGGGAGCCAGCCAGCCATAGACAGCCTTAACGTGAATCACCTGAATGAGGGGCAGTTGCATACAGATTGTAATACTTGAGAAAACCACTTGCTTCCTTTTTCCCTCTTACACTAACACGGGCATTATTTCACTCTCTATTGGTTGATAGAAAGCAATTATGCTGGCTGCTACTGAAGATGATCCTGATTTCCCTTGTCCACAAAAGGACTTGGTGAAATGGTCTTTCGTGAGCAGCTGCTGTACAGTCCTAGTCTATTTACTACCTAGTGAGTGTAAGGCTGCTTCGATCCTGTTTGGCCTCATTATTCCTGACTGTTTTGGCTTTTGTGGGTAACTTGAGATAAGCAACAAACAAAGAGAAAGCTGTGGGTTGGGTGGGTGGCGCTGGGGGAAATTGATTGCTTGACTCTTCTCACCTACCATTCACAAAGAACCAGGTGACTGGAGAATGAACGGTCGTGTGACAAATGCTGGGCCAAGGCCCGTGAACTGTCTTGTCTGATGTCATTTCTGCCCGTGCTTTGGAAAAGGAAGGCCAAGGAAAATGCGTTTTGTGGAAGGGGCTGGGGGATTTTTTCAGATACACTTTTGGATGCAGCCAAGTGTTTGCCCACCTTTCAGCCAGTCCTACTTGCATTTGGCTAAGATATCCCGAGCCAAACTACTGTTTCCCCGTCACTCATTTCCTTCAACAGCCTCATGGCACTGTCTGAAGTTGGTCAATCTAGGTATGTGGGTATCCGTGGTGAGTGGACAAGAGGAAGAAGTTTTGAAAGACAAGGAAGACATTGATAAGAGATTCCCTCGGGAAAGGCTGTGTATTGGCGTGGGAAGCATGCGGAGATCCGGTGGCCATATTGGGTTTCTGTTGTGTTGTTGTCGGTTGTATGATTTAACGGACAAGCATTATGAGAGTGAGCATGAGGGTCAGAGGTGATCTTGGACCCTTGGATCAGTGTGCCCATGGCTGCGATGGCATGGCATAAGAGGTGATGGCATCGCAGTGGGCACGTTCACACACTGTGTCGTTGGACAAGCCATGGCATATTTGTTTAGGAAATCGGGGATTCGGTAAGGCTTATTTTTCTTTACCTGAAAAGCAGGGCTACAGGGAAGAGGCGGCAGGGGTGTGTGGGCTGCGTGTTGGGTTTCTGGATTCTTGTGTGTGTTTGTGTTTTAGAGAGTAGTTGCTGTTTAGGGGAGAGGTAGCAGAGTCACACAGAGAAAAGAAGTGCCAAGAGAGCTTGCATCCTCTGCCCGACTCCACACAAACCACAGCCAAATCGAGGTCGTTGTGATGGTGGGAACCAGGAGTGTGTTCCGAGTTTGCCGTGTGTTTGCAGGGTCCTCTGGCCTTGGGCCCGCCTCTGCTGGTTTTCCTGATTTGGAAGCAGGAAGTGGGATTAGAAAAGAGAGCAGCAGCCAGTGCTCCCCATGGTGGCCATTAGTATGTTGGTGAAGTCTGTACTTAATGGATATGAAGCATCTGACACGTTGTGCATTCAAAATGTGCCATCTCTCACTCTTCACCATTCAGTGGCCACACAGCGAGTGTAGGTGTGTTTCAGGAGGATGGATGTTGTCAGTTGTTGAGGAGGAACCTTGCTTCCATGTCAACAGATGGAAGGCCAGGCACTATGAAGCTGGCAGTATGTTGAAGGAGATGATCAGGTTGAAATGTTCAGGTTCCAGTTGTCATCGTTGTGGGCTGTTGTGAGTGAGTGAGTGAGTGAGTGAGTGAGTGAGTGTGTTTTCCCAGGGCGGGGAGTTTGAGGGCTCTTAGTTTTCCATCTCTTCTGGCTGTCCAAGTGGCTCAGGTGTAGGTAAAGGGATATGTGAGCCCCAGATTGATGTAGGCTTAGCATGGTGTCAGTCAAGTACAAAATGAACATGACTTCTAGGACAAGGCTGTTGGCAAGTGGCTGAACTGACGGGTTGTGGAGTCTGGTGAATCGGGAGAGGATTGAGCAAGTGAGGACGCTGAGAGGTCGGAGAACTAGCACTCTGGTGCGAGCACCAAGTGAGCTGCAGTGTGAGTGAGTAGCCGAGAAAGCAAGGGAAGGGTCAAAGAGTTGTATTCCCAGGAGGAATGTGTGAATGGATGTCCTCGGACGCTGAGCAGTTCCCGATCATAGAGTCCAGGAACACGTATTGCCCAGTGGGGTCTCGTGTTGGCCAGTATTCATTGAAGGAAGAATCAGGAAGCAGGAGCAGAATGGCAGGAAGAAGAGAGGTGCTACTCTCTCGACAGCTTCTCAGTGCTGCAGCAGCAGGTGGGTTGCTAAGTGCCAGCTGCAGAGACCTCAACTTCATTTGGCTTTAGAGCATTTGGCATAGCAGGAGTTCCAGCGGCCTCAGGGTATTCTTGTGTCCATGGATAAGGAGGCAGGTGTCAAGCTGGCTTATGCACCGACCTGGATGTGGGAGATATCACAGTGTCCCTTGCGATCCAGAAACGTCCCAAGAACAAAATGCTAAGACCCATGATGTTCATGGTTTCCTTTTTCTCTTTCTTTCTTGTTAATAATGTGTAGGTCCAAACCTATTTTCTGAGCAAGACTCCAACCAAGCAGCTAACCAAGACAAACTGGAGGTAAGTCCTGACAGTGTAATTTTACCCGTGTGTGTGTGTGTGCGGGAGCTTTGTGATCCCTCCTTTCTTTGCAGAACAGACATGCCCCTGGTCATTTGTTTTCTCTAGAAATCTGTTTCTGTTCTGAGTCAACACCTCTCAGGGAGTACACCAGTGTAGCAGGGCATTTGGTTCCCCCCTTGGGATGTACATTGGAATCATTGGGCGTAATGTTTTGAGAATCTACTTTCCTGAGTTTCTCAGTTTGTTCCTCAGCCACATCTGGAGTAAGCTGCCCACTTGTTCTTTGCCTTCTCGGGATAAGCGTGCTAGGTAGTCTACACCGGGGTTCTCCTGGCCTGTGTCTGTGCATTCTCCTTAGCCAGAATATTGCTGTGTTGACGAAACCTGCTTTGTGTTCTTTCACCACACAGTTGCGATCGCTAAAACCCATCTGATGTTTCTCTGGAACACTTACTCTGTCCATCATGGATTTCTTTGCATTCTGTCCCTAACTATTTGTGTATGAATTTTGCATTTCTTTCTTGTTAGTGATGTCAGATTTATGTGATTTTGTTACAGAGCAGCACCATAAGTGCCTCAGCAGTTCCCTGCGAGGGGAAAGAACCAGGTGCTGCCCAAGCAGCAACAACTTCGGTTCATCCACCCCAAGGGCCAACTGGTCCTGCGAATCCATTCCGGAGGGTAGGGCCTCCTCACGCTCGCCCCCCTGCAGGAACGTGGCCAGCCACTCGTGCTTCCACAGTTTTGCCTATGGGTGCTCCTGACATAGGGCCACTACCACCGCGTGTAGGAGGTATGTGATTTGGTTTGTCAGGGCTTCTTTTCCCCTCTTCCTTGAAAGCTGCGAAGTTGAAACACTAGTTTTGTACGTGAAGGAGATGCTCACTTGACCATGGCTCATCTAGTCACAGAGGGTAAGCAAGAGCCAAAGATTTTGGCTCTAATGCCATGGGAATGAAGCGTGACTTTTCAGATTGGGAAGGGAGCCAGCCAGCCATAGACAGCCTTAACGTGAATCACCTGAATGAGGGGCAGTTGCATACAGATTGTAATACTTGAGAAAACCACTTGCTTCCTTTGTCCCTCTTACACTAACACGGGCATTATTTCACTCTCTATTAGTTGATAGAAACCAGTTATGCTGGCTGCTACTGAAGATGATCCTGATTTCCCTTGTCCACAAAAGGACTTGGTGAAATGGTCTTTCGTGAGCAGCTGCTGTGCAGTCCTAGTCTATTTACTACCTAGTGAGTGTAAGGCTGCTTCGATCCTGTTTGGCCTCATTATTCCTGACTCTTTTGGCTTTTGTGGGTAACTTGAGATAAGCAACAAACAAAGAGAAAGCTGTGGGTTGGGTGGGTGGCGCTGGGGGAAATTGATTGCTTGACTCTTCTCACCTACCATTCACAAAGAACCAGGTGACTGGAGAATGAACGGTCGTGTGACAAATGCTGGGCCAAGGCCCGTGAACTGTCTTGTCTGATGTCATTTCTGCCCGTGCTTTGGAAATGGAAGGCCAAGGAAAATGCGTTTTGTGGAAGGGGCTGGGGGATTTTTTCAGATACACTTTTGGATGCAGCCAAGTGTTTGCCCACCTTTCAGCCAGTCCTACTTGCATTTGGCTAAGATGTCCCGAGCCAAACTACTGATTCCCCGTCACTCATTTCCTTCAACAGCCTCATGGCATTGTCTGAAGTTGGTCAATCTAGGTATGTGGGTATCCGTGGTGAGTGGACAAGAGGAAGAAGTTTTGAAAGACAAGGAAGACATTGATAAGAGATTCCCTTGGGAAAGGCTGTGTATTGGCGTGGGAAGCATGCGGAGATCCGGTGGCCATATTGGGTTTCTGTTGTGTTGTTGTCGGTTGTATGATTTAACGGACAAGCATTATGAGAGTGAGCATGAGGGTCAGAGGTGATCTTGGACCCTTGGATCAGTGTGCCCATGGCTGCGATGGCATGGCATAAGAGGTGATGGCATCGCAGTGGGCACGTTCACACACTGTGTCGTTGGACAAGCCATGGCATATTTGTTTAGGAGATCGGGGATTCGGTAAGGCTTATTTTTCTTTACCTGAAAAGCAGGGCTACAGGGAAGAGGCGGCAGGGGTGTGTGGGCTGCGTGTTGGGTTTCTGGATTCTTGTGTGTGTTTGTGTTTTAGAGAGTAGCTGCTGTTTAGGGGAGAGGTAGCAGAGTCACACAGAGAAAAGAAGTGCCAAGAGAGCTTGCATCCTCTGCCCGACTCCACACAAACCACAGCCAAATCGAGGTCGTTGTGATGGTGGGAACCAGGAGTGTGTTCCGAGTTTGCCGTGTGTTCGCAGGGTCCTCTGGCCTTGGGTCCGCCTCTGCTGGTTTTCTTGGTTTGGAAGCAGGAAGTGGGATTAGAAAAGAGAGCAGCAGCCAGTGCTCCCCATGGTGGCCATTAGTATGTTGGTGAAGTCTGTACTTAATGGATGTGAAGCATCTGACACGTTGTGCATTCAAAATGTGCCATCTCACACTCTTCACCATTCAGTGGCCACATAGCGAGTATAGGTGCGTTTCAGGAGGATGGATGTTGTCAGTTGTTGAGGAGGAACCTTGCTTCCATGTCAACAGATGGAAGGCCAGGCACTACGAAGCTGGCAGTATGTTGAAGGCGATGATCAGGTTGAAATGTTCAGGTTCCAGTTGTCATCGATGTGGACTGTTGTGAGTGAGTGAGTGAGTGAGTGAGTGAGTGAATGAGTGAGTGTGTTTTTCCAGGGCGGGGAGTTTGAGGGCTCTTAGTTTTCCATCTCTTCTGGCTGTCCAAGTGGCTCAGGTGTAGGTAAAGGGATGTGTGAGCCCCAGATTGATATAGGCTTAGCACGGTGTCAGTCAAGTACAAAATGAACATGACTTCTAGGACAAGGCTGTTGGCAAGTGGCTGAACTGACGGATTGTGGAGTCTGGTGAATCGGGAGAGGATTGAGCAAGTGAGGACGCTGAGAGGTTGGAGAACTAGCACTTTGGTGCGAGCACCAAGTGATCTGCAGTGTGAGTGAGTAGCCGAGAAAGCAAGGGAAGGGTCAAAGAGTTGTATTCCCAGGAGGAATGTGTGAATGGATGTCCTCGGACGCTGAGCAGTTTCCGATCATAGAGTCCAGGAACACGTATTGCCCAGTGGGGTCTCGTGTTGGCCAGTATTCATTGAAGGAAGAATCAGGAAGCAGGAGCAGAATGGCAGGAAGAAGAGAGGTGCTACTCTCTCGACAGCTTCTCAGTGCTGCAGCAGCAGGTGGGTTGCTAAGTGCCAGCTGCAGAGACCTCAACTTCATTTGGCTGTAGAGCATTTGGCATAGCAGGAGTTCCAGCGGCCTCAGGGTATTCTTGTGTCCATGGATAAGGAGGCAGGTGTCAAGCTGGCTTATGCACCGACCTGGATGTGGGAGATATCACAGTGTCCCTTGCGATCCAGAAACGTCCCAAGAACAAAATGCTAAGACCCATGATGTTCATGGTTTCCTTTTTCTCTTTCTTTCTTGTTAATAATGTGTAGGTCCAAACCTATTTTCTGAGCAAGACTCCAACCAAGCAGCTAACCAAGACAAACTGGAGGTAAGTCCTGACAGTGTAATTTTACCCGTGTGTGTGTGTGTGCGGGAGCTTTGTGATCCCTCCTTTCTTTGCAGAACAGACATGCCCCTGGTCATTTGTTTTCTCTAGAAATCTGTTTCTGTTCTGAGTCAACACCTCTCAGGGAGTACACCAGTGTAGCAGGGCATTTGGTTCCCCCCTTCGGATGTACATTGGAATCATTGGGCGTAATGTTTTGAGAATCTACTTTCCTGAGTTTCTCAGTTTGTTCCTCAGCCACATCTGGAGTAAGCTGCCCACTTGTTCTTTGCCTTCTCGGGATAAGCGTGCTAGGTAGTCTACACCGGGGTTCTCCTGGCCTGTGTCTGTGCATTCTCCTTAGCCAGAATATTGCTGTGTTGACGAAACCTGCTTTCTGTTCTTTCACCACACAGTTGCGATCGCTAAAACCCATCTGATGTTTCTCTGGAACACTTACTCTGTCCATCATGGATTTCTTTGCATTCTGTCCCTAACTATTTGTGTATGAATTTTGCATTTCTTTCTTGTTAGTGATGTCAGATTTATGTGATTTTGTTACAGAGCAGCACCATAAGTGCCTCAGCAGTTCCCTGCGAGGGGAAAGAACCAGGTGCTGCCCAAGCAGCAACAACTTCGGTTCATCCACCCCAAGGGCCAACTGGTCCTGCGAATCCATTCCGGAGGGTAGGGCCTCCTCACACTCGCCCCCCTGCAGGAACGTGGCCAGCCACCCGTGCTTCCACAGTTTTGCCTATGGGTGCTCCTGACATAGGGCCACTACCACCGCGTGTAGGAGGTATGTGATTTGGTTTGTCAGGGCTTCTTTTCCCCCTCTTCCTTGAAAGCTGCGAAGTTGAAACACTAGTTTTGTACGTGAAGGAGATGCTCACTTGACCATGGCTCATCTAGTCACAGAGGGTAAGCAAGAGCCAAAGATTTTGGCTCTAATGCCATGGGAATGAAGCGTGACTTTTCAGATTGGGAAGGGAGCCAGCCAGCCATAGACAGCCTTAACGTGAATCACCTGAATGAGGGGCAGTTGCATACAGATTGTAATACTTGAGAAAACCACTTGCTTCCTTTGTCCCTCTTACACTAACACGGGCATTATTTCACTCTCTATTAGTTGATAGAAACCAGTTATGCTGGCTGCTACTGAAGATGATCCTGATTTCCCTTGTCCACAAAAGGACTTGGTGAAATGGTCTTTCGTGAGCAGCTGCTGTGCAGTCCTAGTCTATTTACTACCTAGTGAGTGTAAGGCTGCTTCGATCCTGTTTGGCCTCATTATTCCTGACTCTTTTGGCTTTTGTGGGTAACTTGAGATAAGCAACAAACAAAGAGAAAGCTGTGGGTTGGGTGGGTGGCGCTGGGGGAAATTGATTGCTTGACTCTTCTCACCTACCATTCACAAAGAACCAGGTGACTGGAGAATGAACGGTCGTGTGACAAATGCTGGGCCAAGGCCCGTGAACTGTCTTGTCTGATGTCATTTCTGCCCGTGCTTTGGAAATGGAAGGCCAAGGAAAATGCGTTTTGTGGAAGGGGCTGGGGGATTTTTTCAGATACACTTTTGGATGCAGCCAAGTGTTTGCCCACCTTTCAGCCAGTCCTACTTGCATTTCGCTAAGATGTCCCGAGCCAAACTACTGATTCCCCGTCACTCATTTCCTTCAACAGCCTCATGGCACTGTCTGAAGTTGGTCAATCTAGGTATGTGGGTATCCGTGGTGAGTGGACAAGAGGAAGAAGTTTTGAAAGACAAGGAAGACATTGATAAGAGATTCCCTTGGGAAAGGCTGTGTATTGGCGTGGGAAGCATGCGGAGATCCGGTGGCCATATTGGGTTTCTGTTGTGTTGTTGTCGGTTGTATGATTTAACGGACAAGCATTATGAGAGTGAGCATGAGGGTCAGAGGTGATCTTGGACCCTTGGATCAGTGTGCCCATGGCTGCGATGGCATGGCATAAGAGGTGATGGCATCGCAGTGGGCACGTTCACACACTGTGTCGTTGGACAAGCCATGGCATATTTGTTTAGGAGATCGGGGATTCGGTAAGGCTTATTTTTCTTTACCTGAAAAGCAGGGCTACAGGGAAGAAGCGGCAGGGGTGTGTGGGCTGCGTGTTGGGTTTCTGGATTCTTGTGTGTGTTTGTGTTTTAGAGAGTAGCTGCTGTTTAGGGGAGAGGTAGCAGAGTCACACAGAGAAAAGAAGTGCCAAGAGAGCTTGCATCCTCTGCCCGACTCCACACAAACCACAGCCAAATCGAGGTCGTTGTGATGGTGGGAACCAGGAGTGTGTTCCGAGTTTGCCGTGTGTTCGCAGGGTCCTCTGGCCTTGGGTCCGCCTCTGCTGGTTTTCTTGGTTTGGAAGCAGGAAGTGGGATTAGAAAAGAGAGCAGCAGCCAGTGCTCCCCATGGTGGCCATTAGTATGTTGGTGAAGTCTGTACTTAATGGATGTGAAGCATCTGACACGTTGTGCATTCAAAATGTGCCATCTCACACTCTTCACCATTCAGTGGCCACATAGCGAGTATAGGTGCGTTTCAGGAGGATGGATGTTGTCAGTTGTTGAGGAGGAACCTTGCTTCCATGTCAACAGATGGAAGGCCAGGCACTACGAAGCTGGCAGTATGTTGAAGGCGATGATCAGGTTGAAATGTTCAGGTTCCAGTTGTCATCGATGTGCACTGTTGTGAGTGAGTGAGTGAGTGAGTGAGTGAATGAGTGAGTGTGTTTTCCCAGGGCGGGGAGTTTGAGGGCTCTTAGTTTTCCATCTCTTCTGGCTGTCCAAGTGGCTCAGGTGTAGGTAAAGGGATGTGTGAGCCCCAGATTGATGTAGGCTTAGCACGGTGTCAGTCAAGTACAAAATGAACATGACTTCTAGGACAAGGCTGTTGGCAACTGTCTGAACTGACGGATTGTGGAGTCTGGTGAATCGGGAGAGGATTGAGCAAGTGAGGACGCTGAGAGGTTGGAGAACTAGCACTTTGGTGCGAGCACCAAGTGATCTGCAGTGTGAGTGAGTAGCCGAGAAAGCAAGGGAAGGGTCAAAGAGTTGTATTCCCAGGAGGGATGTGTGAATGGATGTCCTCGGACGCTGAGCAGTTCCCGATCATAGAGTCCAGGAACACGTATTGCCCAGTGGGGTCTCGTGTTGGCCAGTATTCATTGAAGGAAGAATCAGGAAGCAGGAGCAGAATGGCAGGAAGAAGAGAGGTGCTACTCTCTCAACAGCTTCTCAGTGCTGCAGCAGCAGGTGGGTTGCTAAGTGCCAGCTGCAGAGACCTCAACTTCATTTGGCTTTAGAGCATTTGGCATAGCAGGAGTTCCAGCGGCCTCAGGGTATTCTTGTGGCCATGGATAAGGAGGCAGGTGTCAAGCTGGCTTATGCACCGACCTGGATGTGGGAGATATCACAGTGTCCCTTGCGATCCAGAAACGTCCCAAGAACAAAATGCTAAGACCCACGATGTTCATGGTTTCCTTTTTCTCTTTCTTTCTTGTTAATAATGTGTAGGTCCAAACCTATTTTCCGAGCAAGACTCCAACCAAGCAGCTAACCAAGACAAACTGGAGGTAAGTCCTGACAGTGTAATTTTACCCGTGTGTGTGTGTGTGTGCGGGAGCTTTGTGATCCCTCCTTTTTTTGCAGAACAGACATGCCCCTGGTCATTTGTTTTCTCCAGAAATCTGTTTTTTTTCTGAGTCAACACCTCTCAGAGAGTACACCAGTGTAGCAGGGCATTTGGTTCCCCCCTTCGGATGTACATTGGAATCATTGGGCATAATGTTTTGAGAATCTACTTTCCTGAGTTTCTCAGTTTGTTCCTCAGCCACATCTGGAGTAGGCTGCCCACTTGTTCTTTGCCTTCTGGGGATAAGCGTGCTAGGTAGTCTACACCGGGGTTCTCCTGGCCTGTGTCTGTGCATTCTCCTTAGCCAGAATATTGCTGTGTTGACGAAATCTGCTTTCTGTTCTTTCACCACACAGTTGCGATCGCTAAAACCCATCTGATGTTTCTCTGGAACACTTACTCTGTCCATCATGGATTTCTTTGCATTCTGTCCCTAACTATTTGTGTATGAATTTTGCATTTCTTTCTTGTTAGTGATGTCAGATTTATGTGATTTTGTTACAGAGCAGCACCATAAGTGCCTCAGCAGTTCCCTGCGAGGGGAAAGAACCAGGTGCTGGCCAAGCAGCAACAACTTCGGCTCATCCACCCCAAGGGCCAACTGGTCCTGCGAATCCATTCCGGAGGGTAGGGCCTCCTCACACTCGCCCCCCTGCAGGAACGTGGCCAGCCACTCGTGCTTCCACAGTTTTGCCTATGGGTGCTCCTGACATAGGGCCACTACCACCGCGTGTAGGAGGTATGTGATTTGGTTTGTCAGGGCTTCTTTTCTCCTCTTCCTTGAAAGCTGCGAAGTTGAAACACTAGTTTTGTACGTGAAGGAGATGCTCACTTGACCATGGCTCATCTAGTCACAAGAGGGTAAGCAAGAGCCAAAGATTTTGGCTCTAATGCCATGGGAATGAAGCGTGACTTTTCAGATTGGGAAGGGAGCCAGCCAGCCATAGACAGCCTTAACGTGAATCACCTGAATGAGGGGCAGTTGCATACAGATTGTAATACTTGAGAAAACCACTTGCTTCCTTTGTCCCTCTTACACTAACACGGGCATTATTTCACTCTCTATTAGTTGATAGAAACCAGTTATGCTGGCTGCTACTGAAGATGATCCTGATTTCACTTGTCCACAAAAGGACTTGGTGAAATGGTCTTTCGTGAGCAGCTGCTGTGCAGTCCTAGTCTATTTACTACCTAGTGAGTGTAAGGCTACTTCGATCCTGTTTGGCCTCATTATTCCTGACTGTTTTGGCTTTTGTGGGTAACTTGAGATAAGCAACAAACAAAGAGAAAGCTGTGGGTTGGGTGGGTGGCGCTGGGGGAAATTGATTGCTTGACTCTTCTCACCTACCATTCACAAAGAACCAGGTGACTGGAGAATGAACGGTCGTGTGACAAATGCTGGGCCAAGGCCCATGAACTGTCTTGTCTGATGTCATTTCTGCCCGTGGTTTGGAAAAGGAAGGCCAAGGAAAATGCGTTTTGTGGAAGGGGCTGGGGGATTTTTTCAGATACACTTTTGGATGCAGCCAAGTGTTTGCCCACCTTTCAGCCAGTCCTACTTGCATTTGGCTAAGATGTCCCGAGCCAAACTACTGATTCCCCGTCACTCATTTCCTTCAACAGCCTCATGGCATTGTCTGAAGTTGGTCAATCTAGGTATGTGGGTATCCGTGGTGAGTGGACAAGAGGAAGAAGTTTTGAAAGACAAGGAAGACATTGATAAGAGATTCCCTTGGGAAAGGCTGTGTATTGGCGTGGGAAGCATGCGGAGATCCGGTGGCCATATTGGGTTTCTGTTGTGTTGTTGTCGGTTGTATGATTTAACGGACAAGCATTATGAGAGTGAGCATGAGGGTCAGAGGTGATCTTGGACCCTTGGATCAGTGTGCCCATGGCTGCGATGGCATGGCATAAGAGGTGATGGCATCGCAGTGGGCACGTTCACACACTGTGTCGTTGGACAAGCCATGGCATATTTGTTTAGGAGATCGGGGATTCGGTAAGGCTTATTTTTCTTTACCTGAAAAGCAGGGCTACAGGGAAGAGGCGGCAGGGGTGTGTGGGCTGCGTGTTGGGTTTCTGGATTCTTGTGTTTGTTTGTGTTTTAGAGAGTAGCTGCTGTTTAGGGGAGAGGTAGCAGAGTCACACAGAGAAAAGAAGTGCCAAGAGAGCTTGCATCCTCTGCCCGACTCCACACAAACCACAGCCAAATCGAGGCCGTTGTGATGGTGGGAACCAGGAGTGTGTTCCGAGTTTGCCGTGTGTTCGCAGGGTCCTCTGGCCTTGGGCCCGCCTCTGCTGGTTTTCTTGGTTTGGAAGCAGGAAGTGGGATTAGAAAAGAGAGCAGCAGCCAGTGCTCCCCATGGTGGCCATTAGTATGTTGGTGAAGTCTGTACTTAATGGATGTGAAGCATCTGACACGTTGTGCATTCAAAATGTGCCATCTCACACTCTTCACCATTCAGTGGCCACATAGCGAGTATAGGTGCGTTTCAGGAGGATGGATGTTGTCAGTTGTTGAGGAGGAACCTTGCTTCCATGTCAACAGATGGAAGGCCAGGCACTACGAAGCTGGCAGTATGTTGAAGGCGATGATCAGGTTGAAATGTTCAGGTTCCAGTTGTCATCGATGTGGACTGTTGTGAGTGAGTGAGTGAGTGAGTGAGTGAATGAGTGAGTGTGTTTTCCCAGGGCGGGGAGTTTGAGGGCTCTTAGTTTTCCATCTCTTCTGGCTGTCCAAGTGGCTCAGGTGTAGGTAAAGGGATGTGTGAGCCCCAGATTGATGTAGGCTTAGCACGGTGTCAGTCAAGTACAAAATGAACATGACTTCTAGGACAAGGCTGTTGGCAAGTGGCTGAACTGACGGATTGTGGAGTCTGGTGAATCGGGAGAGGATTGAGCAAGTGAGGACGCTGAGAGGTTGGAGAACTAGCACTTTGGTGCGAGCACCAAGTGATCTGCAGTGTGAGTGAGTAGCCGAGAAAGCAAGGGAAGGGTCAAAGAGTTGTATTCCCAGGAGGGATGTGTGAATGGATGTCCTCGGACGCTGAGCAGTTCCCGATCATAGAGTCCAGGAACACGTATTGCCCAGTGGGGTCTCGTGTTGGCCAGTATTCATTGAAGGAAGAATCAGGAAGCAGGAGCAGAATGGCAGGAAGAAGAGAGGTGCTACTCTCTCGACAGCTTCTCAGTGCTGCAGCAGCAGGTGGGTTGCTAAGTGCCAGCTGCAGAGACCTCAACTTCATTTGGCTTTAGAGCATTTGGCATAGCAGGAGTTCCAGCGGCCTCAGGGTATTCTTGTGGCCATGGATAAGGAGGCAGGTGTCAAGCTGGCTTATGCACCGACCTGGATGTGGGAGATATCACAGTGTCCCTTGCGATCCAGAAACGTCCCAAGAACAAAATGCTAAGACCCACGATGTTCATGGTTTCCTTTTTCTCTTTCTTTCTTGTTAATAATGTGTAGGTCCAAACCTATTTTCCGAGCAAGACTCCAACCAAGCAGCTAACCAAGACAAACTGGAGGTAAGTCCTGACAGTGTAATTTTACCCGTGTGTGTGTGTGTGTGCGGGAGCTTTGTGATCCCTCCTTTTTTTGCAGAACAGACATGCCCCTGGTCATTTGTTTTCTCCAGAAATCTGTTTTTTTTCTGAGTCAACACCTCTCAGAGAGTACACCAGTGTAGCAGGGCATTTGGTTCCCCCCTTCGGATGTACATTGGAATCATTGGGCATAATGTTTTGAGAATCTACTTTCCTGAGTTTCTCAGTTTGTTCCTCAGCCACATCTGGAGTAGGCTGCCCACTTGTTCTTTGCCTTCTGGGGATAAGCGTGCTAGGTAGTCTACACCGGGGTTCTCCTGGCCTGTGTCTGTGCATTCTCCTTAGCCAGAATATTGCTGTGTTGACGAAATCTGCTTTCTGTTCTTTCACCACACAGTTGCGATCGCTAAAACCCATCTGATGTTTCTCTGGAACACTTACTCTGTCCATCATGGATTTCTTTGCATTCTGTCCCTAACTATTTGTGTATGAATTTTGCATTTCTTTCTTGTTAGTGATGTCAGATTTATGTGATTTTGTTACAGAGCAGCACCATAAGTGCCTCAGCAGTTCCCTGCGAGGGGAAAGAACCAGGTGCTGGCCAAGCAGCAACAACTTCGGCTCATCCACCCCAAGGGCCAACTGGTCCTGCGAATCCATTCCGGAGGGTAGGGCCTCCTCACACTCGCCCCCCCTGCAGGAACGTGGCCAGCCACTCGTGCTTCCACAGTTTTGCCTATGGGTGCTCCTGACATAGGGCCACTACCACCGCGTGTAGGAGGTATGTGATTTGGTTTGTCAGGGCTTCTTTTCTCCTCTTCCTTGAAAGCTGCGAAGTTGAAACACTAGTTTTGTACGTGAAGGAGATGCTCACTTGACCATGGCTCATCTAGTCACAAGAGGGTAAGCAAGAGCCAAAGATTTTGGCTCTAATGCCATGGGAATGAAGCGTGACTTTTCAGATTGGGAAGGGAGCCAGCCAGCCATAGACAGCCTTAACGTGAATCACCTGAATGAGGGGCAGTTGCATACAGATTGTAATACTTGAGAAAACCACTTGCTTCCTTTGTCCCTCTTACACTAACACGGGCATTATTTCACTCTCTATTAGTTGATAGAAACCAGTTATGCTGGCTGCTACTGAAGATGATCCTGATTTCCCTTGTCCACAAAAGGACTTGGTGAAATGGTCTTTCGTGAGCAGCTGCTGTGCAGTCCTAGTCTATTTACTACCTAGTGAGTGTAAGGCTACTTCGATCCTGTTTGGCCTCATTATTCCTGACTGTTTTGGCTTTTGTGGGTAACTTGAGATAAGCAACAAACAAAGAGAAAGCTGTGGGTTGGGTGGGTGGCGCTGGGGGAAATTGATTGCTTGACTCTTCTCACCTACCATTCACAAAGAACCAGGTGACTGGAGAATGAACGGTCGTGTGACAAATGCTGGGCCAAGGCCCATGAACTGTCTTGTCTGATGTCATTTCTGCCCGTGGTTTGGAAAAGGAAGGCCAAGGAAAATGCGTTTTGTGGAAGGGGCTGGGGGATTTTTTCAGATACACTTTTGGATGCAGCCAAGTGTTTGCCCACCTTTCAGCCAGTCCTACTTGCATTTGGCTAAGATGTCCCGAGCCAAACTACTGATTCCCCGTCACTCATTTCCTTCAACAGCCTCATGGCATTGTCTGAAGTTGGTCAATCTAGGTATGTGGGTATCCGTGGTGAGTGGACAAGAGGAAGAAGTTTTGAAAGACAAGGAAGACATTGATAAGAGATTCCCTTGGGAAAGGCTGTGTATTGGCGTGGGAAGCATGCGGAGATCCGGTGGCCATATTGGGTTTCTGTTGTGTTGTTGTCGGTTGTATGATTTAACGGACAAGCATTATGAGAGTGAGCATGAGGGTCAGAGGTGATCTTGGACCCTTGGATCAGTGTGCCCATGGCTGCGATGGCATGGCATAAGAGGTGATGGCATCGCAGTGGGCACGTTCACACACTGTGTCGTTGGACAAGCCATGGCATATTTGTTTAGGAGATCGGGGATTCGGTAAGGCTTATTTTTCTTTACCTGAAAAGCAGGGCTACAGGGAAGAGGCGGCAGGGGTGTGTGGGCTGCGTGTTGGGTTTCTGGATTCTTGTGTTTGTTTGTGTTTTAGAGAGTAGCTGCTGTTTAGGGGAGAGGTAGCAGAGTCACACAGAGAAAAGAAGTGCCAAGAGAGCTTGCATCCTCTGCCCGACTCCACACAAACCACAGCCAAATCGAGGCCGTTGTGATGGTGGGAACCAGGAGTGTGTTCCGAGTTTGCCGTGTGTTCGCAGGGTCCTCTGGCCTTGGGCCCGCCTCTGCTGGTTTTCTTGGTTTGGAAGCAGGAAGTGGGATTAGAAAAGAGAGCAGCAGCCAGTGCTCCCCATGGTGGCCATTAGTATGTTGGTGAAGTCTGTACTTAATGGATGTGAAGCATCTGACACGTTGTGCATTCAAAATGTGCCATCTCACACTCTTCACCATTCAGTGGCCACATAGCGAGTATAGGTGCGTTTCAGGAGGATGGATGTTGTCAGTTGTTGAGGAGGAACCTTGCTTCCATGTCAACAGATGGAAGGCCAGGCACTACAAAGCTGGCAGTATGTTGAAGGCGATGATCAGGTTGAAATGTTCAGGTTCCAGTTGTCATCGATGTGCACTGTTGTGAGTGAGTGAGTGAGTGAGTGAGTGAGTGAGTGAGTGTGTTTTTCCAGGGCGGGGAGTTTGAGGGCTCTTAGTTTTCCATCTCTTCTGGCTGTCCAAGTGGCTCAGGTGTAGGTAAAGGGATGTGTGAGCCCCAGATTGATGTAGGCTTAGCACGGTGTCAGTCAAGTACAAAATGAACATGACTTCTAGGACAAGGCTGTTGGCAAGTGGCTGAACTGACGGATTGTGGAGTCTGGTGAATCGGGAGAGGATTGAGCAAGTGAGGACGCTGAGAGGTTGGAGAACTAGCACTTTGGTGCGAGCACCAAGTGAGCTGCAGTGTGAGTGAGTAGCCGAGAAAGCAAGGGAAGGGTCAAAGAGTTGTATTCCCAGGAGGGATGTGTGAATGGATGTCCTCGGACGCTGAGCAGTTCCCGATCATAGAGTCCAGGAACACGTATTGCCCAGTGGGGTCTCGTGTTGGCCAGTATTCATTGAAGGAAGAATCAGGGAGCAGGAGCAGAATGGCAGGAAGAAGAGAGGTGCTACTCTCTCGACAGCTTCTCAGTGCTGCTGCAGCAGGTGGGTTGCTAAGTGCCAGCTGCAGAGACCTCAACTTCATTTGGCTTTAGAGCATTTGGCATAGCAGGAGTTCCAGCAGCCTCAGGGTATTCTTGTGGCCATGGATAAGGAGGCAGGTGTCAAGCTGGCTTATGCACCGACCTGGATGTGGGAGATATCACAGTGTCCCTTGTGATCCAGAAACGTCCCAAGAACAAAATGCTAAGACCCACGATGTTCATGGTTTCCTTTTTCTCTTTCTTTCTTGTTAATAATGTGTAGGTCCAAACCTATTTTCCGAGCAAGACTCCAACCAAGCAGCTAACCAAGACAAACTGGAGGTAAGTCCTGACAGTGTATTTTTACCCGTGTGTGTGTGTGTGTGTGTGTGTGTGCGGGAGCTTTGTGATCCCTCCTTTTTTTGCAGAACAGACATGCCCCTGGTCATTTGTTTTCTCTAGAAATCTGTTTTTTTTCTGAGTCAACACCTCTCAGAGAGTACACCAGTGTAGCAGGGCATTTGGTTCCCCCCTTCGGATGTACATTGGAATCATTGGGCATAATGTTTTGAGAATCTACTTTCCTGAGTTTCTCAGTTTGTTCCTCAGCCACATCTGGAGTAGGCTGCCCACTTGTTCTTTGCCTTCTGGGGATAAGCGTGCTAGGTAGTCTACACCGGGGTTCTCCAGGCCTGTGTCTGTGCATTCTCCTTAGCCAGAATATTGCTGTGTTGACGAAACCTGCTTTCTGTTCTTTCACCACACAGTTGCGATCGCTAAAACCCATCTGATGTTTCTCTGGAGCACTTTCTCTGTCCATCATGGATTTCTTTGCATTCTGTCCCTAACTATTTGTGTATGAATTTTGCATTTCTTTCTTGTTAGTGATGTCAGATTTATGTGATTTTGTTACAGAGCAGCACCATAAGTGCCTCAGCAGTTCCCTGCGAGGGGAAAGAACCAGGTGCTGGCCAAGCAGCAACAACTTCGGCTCATCCACCCCAAGGGCCAACTGGTCCTGCGAATCCATTCCGGAGGGTAGGGCCTCCTCACGCTCGCCCCCCTGCAGGAACGTGGCCAGCCACCCGTGCTTCCACAGTTTTGCCTATGGGTGCTCCTGACATAGGGCCACTACCACCGCGTGTAGGAGGTATGTGATTTGGTTTGTCAGGGCTTTTTTTCCCCCTCTTCCTTGAAAGCTGCGAAGTTGAAACACTAGTTTTGTACGTGAAGGAGATGCTCACTTGACCATGGCTCATCTAGTCACAAGAGGGTAAGCAAGAGCCAAAGATTTTGGCTCTAATGCCATGGGAATGAAGCGTGACTTTTCAGATTGGGAAGGGAGCCAGCCAGCCATAGACAGCCTTAACGTGAATCACCTGAATGAGGGGCAGTTGCATACAGATTGTAATACTTGAGAAAACCACTTGCTTCCTTTGTCCCTCTTACACTAACACGGGCATTATTTCACTCTCTATTGGTTGATAGAAACCAGTTATGCTGGCTGCTACTGAAGATGATCCTGATTTCACTTGTCCACAAAAGGACTTGGTGAAATGGTCTTTCGTGAGCAGCTGCTGTGCAGTCCTAGTCTATTTACTACCTAGTGAGTGTAAGGCTGCTTCGATCCTGTTTGGCCTCATTATTCCTGACTCTTTTGGCTTTTGTGGGTAACTTGAGATAAGCAACAAACAAAGAGAAAGCTGTGGGTTGGGTGGGTGGCGCTGGGGGAAATTGATTGCTTGACTCTTCTCACCTACCATTCACAAAGAACCAGGTGACTGGAGAATGAACGGTCGTGTGACAAATGCTGGGCCAAGGCCCATGAACTGTCTTGTCTGATGTCATTTCTGCCCGTGGTTTGGAAAAGGAAGGCCAAGGAAAATGCGTTTTGTGGAAGGGGCTGGGGGATTTTTTCAGATACACTTTTGGATGCAGCCAAGTGTTTGCCCACCTTTCAGCCAGTCCTACTTGCATTTGGCTAAGATGTCCCGAGCCAAACTACTGATTCCCCGTCACTCATTTCCTTCAACAGCCTCATGGCACTGTCTGAAGTTGGTCAATCTAGGTATGTGGGTATCCGTGGTGAGTGGACAAGAGGAAGAAGTTTTGAAAGACAAGGAAGACATTGATAAGAGATTCCCTTGGGAAAGGCTGTGTATTGGCGTGGGAAGCATGCGGAGATCCGGTGGCCATATTGGGTTTCTGTTGTGTTGTTGTCGGTTGTATGATTTAACGGACAAGCATTATGAGAGTGAGCATGAGGGTCAGAGGTGATCTTGGACCCTTGGATCAGTGTGCCCATGGCTGCGATGGCATGGCATAAGAGGTGATGGCATCGCAGTGGGCACGTTCACACACTGTGTCATTGGACAAGCCATGGCATATTTGTTTAGGAGATCGGGGACTCGGTAAGGCTTATTTTTCTTTACCTGAAAAGCAGGGCTACAGGGAAGAGGCGGCAGGGGTGTGTGGGCTGCGTGTTGGGTTTCTGGATTCTTGTGTTTGTTTGTGTTTTAGAGAGTAGCTGCTGTTTAGGGGAGAGGTAGCAGAGTCACACAGAGAAAAGAAGTGCCAAGAGAGCTTGCATCCTCTGCCCGACTCCACACAAACCACAGCCAAATCGAGGTCGTTGTGATGGTGGGAACCAGGAGTGTGTTCCGAGTTTGCAGTGTGTTCGCAGGGTCCTCTGGCCTTGGGCCCGCCTCTGCTGGTTTTCTTGGTTTGGAAGCAGGAAGTGGGATTAGAAAAGAGAGCAGCAGCCAGTGCTCCCCATGGTGGCCATTAGTATGTTGGTGAAGTCTGTACTTAATGGATGTGAAGCATCTGACACGTTGTGCATTCAAAATGTGCCATCTCACACTCTTCACCATTCAGTGGCCACATAGCGAGTATAGGTGCGTTTCAGGAGGATGGATGTTGTCAGTTGTTGAGGAGGAACCTTGCTTCCATGTCAACAGATGGAAGGCCAGGCACTATGAAGCTGGCAGTATGTTGAAGGTGATGATCAGGTTGAAATGTTCAGGTTCCAGTTGTCATCGATGTGGACTGTTGTGAGTGAGTGAGTGAGTGAGTGAGTGAGTGAGTGAATGAGTGAGTGTGTTTTCCCAGGGCGGGGAGTTTGAGGGCTCTTAGTTTTCCATCTCTTCTGGCTGTCCAAGTGGCTCAGGTGTAGGTAAAGGGATGTGTGAGCCCCAGATTGATGTAGGCTTAGCACAGTGTCAGTCAAGTACAAAATGAACATGACTTCTAGGACAAGGCTGTTGGCAAGTGGCTGAACTGACGGATTGTGGAGTCTGGTGAATCGGGAGAGGATTGAGCAAGTGAGGACGCTGAGAGGTTGGAGAACTAGCACTTTGGTGCGAGCACCAAGTGATCTGCAGTGTGAGTGAGTAGCCGAGAAAGCAAGGGAAGGGTCAAAGAGTTGTATTCCCAGGAGGGATGTGTGAATGGATGTCCTCGGACGCTGAGCAGTTCCCGATCATAGAGTCCAGGAACACGTATTGCCCAGTGGGGTCTCGTGTTGGCCAGTATTCATTGAAGGAAGAATCAGGGAGCAGGAGCAGAATGGCAGGAAGAAGAGAGGTGCTACTCTCTCGACAGCTTCTCAGTGCTGCTGCAGCAGGTGGGTTGCTAAGTGCCAGCTGCAGAGACCTCAACTTCATTTGGCTTTAGAGCATTTGGCATAGCAGGAGTTCCAGCGGCCTCAGGGTATTGTGGCCATGGATAAGGAGGCAGGTGTCAAGCTGGCTTATGCACCGACCTGGATGTGGGAGATATCACAGTGTCCCTTGCGATCCAGAAACGTCCCAAGAACAAAATGCTAAGACCCACGATGTTCATGGTTTCCTTTTTCTCTTTCTTTCTTGTTAATAATGTGTAGGTCCAAACCTATTTTCCGAGCAAGACTCCAACCAAGCAGCTAACCAAGACAAACTGGAGGTAAGTCCTGACAGTGTAATTTTACCCGTGTGTGTGTGTGTGTGTGCGGGAACTTTGTGATCCCTCCTTTTTTTGCAGAACAGACATGCCCCTGGTCATTTGTTTTCTCTAGAAATCTGTTTTTTTTCTGAGTCAACACCTCTCAGAGAGTACACCAGTGTAGCAGGGCATTTGGTTCCCCCCTTCGGATGTACATTGGAATCATTGGGCATAATGTTTTGAGAATCTACTTTCCTGAGTTTCTCAGTTTGTTCCTCAGCCACATCTGGAGTAGGCTGCCCACTTGTTCTTTGCCTTCTGGGGATAAGCGTGCTAGGTAGTCTACACCGGGGTTCTCCTGGCCTGTGTCTGTGCATTCTCCTTAGCCAGAATATTGCTGTGTTGACGAAACCTGCTTTGTGTTCTTTCACCACACAGTTGCGATCGCTAAAACCCATCTGATGTTTCTCTGGAACACTTTCTCTGTATATCATGGATTTCTTTGCATTCTGTCCCTAACTATTTGTGTATGAATTTTGTATTTTTTTTCTTGTTAGTGATGTCAGATTTATGTGATTTTGTTACAGAGCAGCACCATAAATGCATCAGCAGTTCCCTGCGAGGGGAAAGTACCAGGTGCTGCCCAAGCAGCAACAACTTCGGCTCATCCACCCCAAGGGCCAACTGGTCCTGCGAATCCATTCCGGAGGGTAGGGCCTCCTCACACTCGCCCCCCTGCAGGAACGTGGCCAGCCACCCGTGCTTCCACAGTTTTGCCTACAGGTGCTCCTGACATAGGGCCACTACCACCGCGTGTAGGAGGTATGTGATTTGGTTTGTCAGGGCTTTTCTTCACCCCTCTTCCTTGAAAGCTGCGAAGTTGAAACACTAGTTTTGTTCACTCTACTGTGGCTCATCTAGTCACAAGAGGGTAAGCAAGAGCCAAAGATTTTGGCTCTAATGCCATGGGAATGAAGCGTGACTTTTCAGATTGGGAAGGGAGCCAGCCAGCCATAGACAGCCTTAACGTGAATCACCTGAATGAGGGGCAGTTGCATACAGGAAATGGGGGATTCGGTAAGGTTTATTTTTCTTTTCCTGAAAAGCAGGGCTATAGGGAAGAGACACCATGGGTGCAATGCTTGTTTTGTTGGTTTTGTTTGTGTTTTTATTTTTGTTTTTATTTTAAAATTTGTTATTTTTAGGGGATTGGTATAATTTTAAACCTAATTATTTGGATGCATAATTCTTGCCTTCCCCATTTTTTCTTAGGAAATGTTATGTGTTTATGACTGTTTTTGAATCTAGCAATTTTTGTTTGTTTTACCTCTTATTTCTCTTGTTGAATATTTTGCATCCCTTGAATCTAATCTTAGTGTTTTTGTGGTTAAATTATGAATTTCTTCTAGTTGTTATTCTTTCAAGTAATTTCCCTTTAGCTCTTTGTTTCAGCTGCTCAGTATTTGTATATTTACTCATTTTTGAAATTAATTTTATTATAATTGTTTTCCAGTACTCTTTGCATCGATGGCAAATGGTTTGCAAAACTGGTGAAATGACTAATAAATTGCTTGTGTTATTTTAGTGTTTTCCATTTTGCTGTTTAATACCAAATTACGTGAAAGTGTTTTTAGCATGTAGTATGAAATGATTTTCAAGTTATCTTTTGTTTTATAAGTTTGTGTATTTTGGCCATGTCTTATCTGTTGGATGATAGCATTTACTGTATTCTATGCTTCACAGAAATTCTTTTTCATAGTTTTAGATTAGTAATTTTTTTTTCTCCCACATACATTCCTCTATTTTGCTTGAAGATGTTATAGTTTTCTTAGTATTCTTAAAGATTTACATTAAGGTATGATTCTATTTAAATGTTGCTTTGAAAATTGTTTTTCATTTTATGGTTTATACAATCTGTAATTAAAACAACAAATGAAAACCTTTTTTTCCAATTTTTTTCAGCACTGCAAAATATTTTCAATAAGGGATTATCGTCCTTCGTATCTTTTTCTTCTGGATTTTTTCACACCCACACTCTTCAAGCGGATAAATTTTAATAAGTACACAATCTTTAACCAGCTCCGGAACATCACAAGCCAAGAAGGAAATCAAAATTGTTTGGATCACTCAGCCAATATAATCTTGTAGTCTCTCAAGTTTTCTCTTTTAGTAATGGCTCTTACTTATGTGTCTTAATTGCTCACAATGAACCATCTTGCAACTTTTAAATAAAGATCATTTAAATATAAATGTTATGAGAATTTATTTGCATTTGATTTTATTCTAGAATGTGAAGTTACTGTGTTTTTATTAATCTACTGTTACATACATGCATACAATCAGAGTTTTTTTTCACATAGTGTTATAGTTGGGCATATTTTCAATCCTAAGGTTATGTTTTTATTGCAGAAAGTGCACTTCTTAAGTTGGCAGGGTAATGTGAATGCAAATTTATGCTTTATTATGTGATCGTAATTGATGTAAAAGCTTGTTTGGCTTTGCTAGTAGCACTTTAATGAGCTAGTTTTACCCGTACATGTTTCCACTAGTTATAGTTTTGTCTCTTGAACTCAAACCTTTGTGTCTAAAATGAGTCTAAAAATCACTTTGTGATTTCAGGTTGTTTTTCATTTTTTAATAATTAGGTACTCTACTTGTAAATATTTGAATGATATAAAGACATAAATTATTTTTCAACCAAAAAATGAGGAATGAAGCTTTGCCCTACTTAAGATGCTGATTAACTTTTGTGGGAAACCATGATGAAGCTCTGGATGAACCATCTGGAAATTGAACCAGCAAATTTCTTTCTTTCCCTTTCTCTCTGTTCTGTAGCCTTTTAAAAAGCTTACATCGGTTAAAACTATTTTCATTTGTATGTCAGAGCTACAAAGTGAGGAGAGAGAAATCCTCTATCTACTTGTTCACACCTAGCTGAGCCTGTCTGAACCCAATCTTAAGCCAGACATGAGGAGATCCATCCCAGGGGCCCAAATGAGTTCAGGATGCAAACACTTGGTACATCTTCCTCTGTTTTCTCACATTCATTAACCGGAAGATGAATTAGTAGTGGAGCACATTGGATTTGATCTGTCCACCATATAGCATGCCTCTCTATCAAAGGGAAAGGTTTAACCTACTATAAAATTCTGCAGGAGAGCATAAAAGTACCTCTTTCTCTAGTGGGGACTGGAACTTAAAGTGTGACATCCACGCCAAGAGGAGCTTTGGGATACAGGGTACACAGGTGTGATGAATGAATGCACACTTTATTGAATTTTTCAGGTCTTATACCAATTTTTTTTTCAGTCAAGCAAGTTTGTAAAAGTTACAAGTTAATGGAACAGTGGTAAGCAAACTACTTCACCAATAGGTTACAAGGGATTAGGGGAAACAATCACAAGGCTCCAAACAGCTGAATAAGTAAACATGAATTACAGGAACCCACACTGATAAACAAACAGGTTTAACTAGAAATAGAATCCAACAGAATTGTGTTTGTGCTCAGTTATGTTTAGGCCACAATCACTGAAGGAACAGGGAGATTATGAAGATGCCTCACACCTCCCCAGACATGTTAACCAGCCCAAGGTTTATCTGCAATCTCAGTAGGGAGTCTGCTCCCTGCAGCATTCTCAGACTGCCTTAAAGAGTTAAGATTCAGTCCTCAGGCATTGTGATCTGGGTTTTCAGGGGCAAATCTCCACAATGAATAAATCTCCACACTGCTTACTTCTTTTTCTGTTATGTTTCCCAGAACAAGGTCTCTAACAGTTTCTTACAGGCCTTTTCAAGAATTCCATATGCACACATACACATACAGCTACTTTAAAACACTATGAGAATGGATTTAAAAGATTAGTGTTTTTCTTTAAAATTCACAAAATACATTAGTGAATAAATGTAAAAACATTTTTATAGGTGAGCTATATGATGGAGACTAGCATATCCGAAGTGAAGATATATTGCAGTATACATGTCTGTTCCTTTATTAAAGGAGGAATCCCAATGAAAACTTGATACATGTAACTTTACAGTAGCATACTAGACTATGTACAATTGTCTATAATTACAGTGCCACAATATATTGAAATAGCAGAATGTAGGACTTAAGGTTGTAGCTGAAGGAGTGTATTATTGTTACAATACAAGGGGAACTGGGAGAAGCTATGGAAGGGTGGAGGGAGGAATCCCTGTACATGTGGAACTGTAGCATAAAGATAATAATATAAAATACACAAATTGTTTTTAAAAAACTGTGAAATTCATGCTAGGGACTTTTAAAAAGCTTGTGTATAAGGCATATTACACAAAAAGGATTCAATGAATTTTGATTTTTACATTAAAATAACTTCATTGTTTAAAAGAATTTTTTTTTGAATGAGATTTCTACTGTTGGCAACGCCCTCGTCGCCACGTACCCCGAGCCGAGCAGAGGGACTAGGGTTACACAAAAGACAATACGCAGAGAGCCAACACAAGGCAACACACAGTACACCAAATGCCGATCGATGATAGATTGCCTTTATTGCAACTCCAGGCTTTCTTTTATACTCTCCCTAGCTCCTCCCAATGTTTATCCAGTCTTCAAGTGGCCACCTTAAATCCTTCGAGTTCCTCCCAGTAGTGGCAACCCTGAATCCCTTCAGTTCCTCCTAGTGTTTATCCAATCCTCTAGTGGCCACCCTAAATCCCTTGAGTTTTATCCAATCCCCTGGCAGATAACTTGACAAATAGGAAGCAGGAACTTGCGGTTAAGCCAGTGGCTAGATGTATCAGGCCAAAATTGCCAATCCTGTTATGCTCTGAGAAACAAGCTAAGCTGTGGAGTTAATCCTTGGGAGACCGGGGCCTGCATGTCCCCCTTTTTTTGTTTTTTTAATGGACGCCTGTCTTAGGTTGTCCAACAGTCAGTTGACGCCTTACCCGTCATGGGGAGCCCCACCTGGGGAATCCCTGTCTTAGGTTGGTCATCAGCGCTGCCAAATCTTACCCGTCTCTGGCTGCCCATCACACCATGTTCAACCAAACTTGAGCTCTAGGGTTTTCCACAGCTAAAACCATCATGGTTTGTCAAATAATGACCTGCTCCCAGGCTTGTTGCCTGCATAGGCGGCAAAGAAGAGTGAACAGTAGTACTGCAATCATGGCTACGACCATCAGCCTCATGGCCAAGATTCCGCTTTGTTCCTAAAGCATCCATGCTGCCAGTTAAATGCCTTTCACAGGGGTAACACATATATGATGGTAAATCTGGGAGCAGCTGGAGATCTGCGTTTCCCATGGGCAGGATACCAGGAAGTTGCACCACTGCTGTCAAGGTCTCCTATCCTGCAAGAACATCATTAGGAGTGGGATCATGTTGAGTTGGAGCCAAGGAGATTTGTCGTGTAAGTCTCTCAGGAACCCATCTAGATGTTTCTTCATCCTGGGGAAAAACACAAACGGAGCCTCGCCCCCACGTTAGTACTGGATCTGGTCCTCGCCATTTATTTGTGGCCAGATCTTTCCATTTTACTTGGCCTTTATTCTCATTAGCAGGGCGAAGCCAATGGCGCTCTGCAGGAGCTACATCATGAGTGACAGTTGAAAAATTTAACACATAGATGGCAGATGCCAGTAAGGAATGGGGTGAGCTCCAATGCTCGGCCACATCCCCCTTCTTTATTTTTTCTAGATAAACTTTAAGGGTGCGGTTAGCACGTTCAACAATGGCTTGACCCTGAGGATTATAAGGGATGCCTGTTTTGTGAGTTATATTAAAATATAGGCAAAGGCCTGTAAACAATGGGCTTCTTTTAATTTCTCTCAAGCTGTTCCTTTACCAATTCAATTGCAGCCTCTAATTTTTAACCCAGTCACAGACTGGTTGGGGATCACCTTGAAGATGTCTGCCCAACCCTTTTCCAGGAAAGTATCCCTGTCTATTAAGCATATTTGGCACAGGTTGAGAGGTCAATACAACATTCATGGCACTCAACAAATCTCGTCCCCACAGATTGATAGGAATATGTGGTAAGACATACAGCTGGAAAACTCCTGAATGCCCTTCTTGATCCTTCCACCTTAACATCCTGGCGCTTTTCTGTGGCTGAGAAGTTCCTATCCCTTGGAGAACGGTTGGGGTGGCCTCTAATGGCCAAGAACTTGGCCACTGTGCCTGGGATATAACTGTACTGTCAGCCCCGGTATCAAGTAAACCTGTGAATTTTCTTCCTTCTATTTCTAACTGTAAGATGGGTCGGGTTTGCATGTCGGAGACCCAACATGCCAAGGGGCCAGAACCTCCAAATCCTCCTTGTCTATCTCTCTTAAGAATAGGGTTGTCAGTTGGAACCTTGGGGATTAAGATCAGCTGGGCAAATCTAGCTCCTGGTGGAATGATTATAGTGCCTTTGGCTGATTCTGCCATGACTTCTATTTCTGCAGGGGTATCCTCATCTATCACTCCTGGGAGTACCCTGATTCCATGCATAGTGGCACTACTTCTTCCTAGGATCAGGCCCAAGGTATTCTTAGGTAAGGGGCCCCTGACTCCTGTTTTTATCCATTGGGGCCCCAGGAGCGGAGTCAATACCTCTCCAGAGGTGGCACAGAGGTCCAGTCCTGCGCTTCCTGGTGTTGCTCTGAGGAGGGTTGAAATGTCGGTGTTCCTCGCCGTGGGAGAGGGACTCTGGAAGGAGTCTGCGCTGTTCCAGAGGTTACAGGTGTCTGCTGGGCTCTGTACACCTGAGGTTGGGGGGCCCGGAGCGGGCCCCTGACCCCGTTTCCCGATGGGGGATTGCCTTGGGCATCATGTCTGGACCTACAATCACTGCTCCAATGATAGCCTTTATGGCATCTTGGACAAAGATCTGGGGCCTGCAAGGATTGTGGGGGTGATCTTCCTTGTCGTGGAATTTTGGGACACTGTTTTTTAAAATGTCCAGGCTGTCCACATCTGAAACAGGTTTTGGGAGGCGCCCTAGGGTGGGGCTGAGGGTGTTGAACAGCTGCTGCTATCACTTGCCCAAGGGCATGGGTGGAGTCAATATGTCTGCAAATTTTGAGATAATCATGCAGGGACTTCTCTCTGTGGGACATGAGAGCATCCTGGCAATATTTATTATCATTCTCAAAGGCTATATGCTTAATTACTGGCATAGCCGGTTCCACGCTACCAAAGATCTTAGTAGCAACCTGCATAATACAGTCCACAAATTCTTGAAAAGGTTCTGTAGGGCCTTGCAGGACCTTGGAAAGCTGGTCTCCTGTATTAGCATTAGGCAAGGCCTTCCAGGCTCCAAGGGCTGCATTTGCTATCTGTGCATAAACTCCTAGGTCATAATTAACCTGTTGTTGGATGCCCTCAAAAGGTCCAGTGCCAGTAAGCATTTCAAGGCTTCGATCTACATGTCCCCCAGCCGCGTTCTGCTCAGCAAAAAATCTGCACCTATCTTGAAAGTCCCCACTCCATAGGAGAAAGTCGCCACCATCGAGAGCAGAGCGGCACAATCGCATCCAATCACTAGGAGTAAGATTCAAACTCAAAAAGGATTCTATGAGTGCAAGAGTAACGGGTTCCTGGGCACCATAATCTTTAACAGCCTGCTTTACATTTTTGAGGTCTTTAAATTGAAGGGGCTGATGCTCCCGACGAGGGGGACCTCCTCGAACTGGGACCTCTATTACAGGGAAGCATCGAACCCCACCCACCGGCTGATCAGTGAGGCCATCACTCCATGGCCGCTTGGGGTAATTATTGGGTGAATGGCCCGTGGCTTCCTCCTCAGGAGGAGCGGTAGGGGTCACAAAATTAGGGGAATATGGTGGTGGTCTTGAACTGGACAATTTGCCAGAGGAACGTGCACCTATTCCTGCCTTCTTTAACTTTCTTTTAATGTCCCTAATTTCCCGCTTTAAAAAAACCTTCTCTTTATCCTTAATTTTCCGCTCTAAGAAAACCTCCTCATCTCGTTTGTCCTCACTCTCTTCCGAGGAAGAGGCCTCGTTCTCATCTGAAGAAGAGGCTTCACTCTCCTCTAAAGAAGAGGTCTCACTCGGGGTGGTTTCACTCGAGGCCACCTCGTTCCAGGCTTCCAAGGACCGTAGAACTTCCCACCTCTGAATTCCTTCAAAAGTAGTCTGTACTTCTCTTAACTGTCTCTCAACTTTCACTTTATCAGTAAATAATGAATCACGGACTAAGCGCCACAAAGAAAAGTTAACAATGGGGAAATTATCTGGGTCTTTTTGTAAACAAGATTGTAAATTGGCCTTAACCTGTTCCCAATCGGGAATATTCAAGTTGCCTGAAACAATAAACCAAGGACTGCTAGATTGAATGGCTTTAACAAAATTTCTAATCATTTTAAATTTAACTGGCATCCCCAGTTGATGTAGAAGTTCTTCAAGCTCGGTGGCCAATTTATCCTGGGAGAAGGCAGAACCCATTTTATCGTCCTTTTCACCGGATAAATTAAACACCAAGACCTAACTATACTTCAAAATAAATAAAAAACTTACAAAATAAATCTAAAACCTAGTTATATTTCAAAATAAGTCTAAAGCCTAACTGTATTTCAAAATAAAACTAAAACCTGACTATATTTCAAAACGAAACTCCCTCTCCTACCAGTTTAGGAGAGACTTACAAGACGTCCCACTTACCTGAATCAGCTGGCCAGCCTCCCGGGACGACCCTTCCTCGTATCCTCTCTTTCTCAATCTCGGTGAGACCTCCAGATGTTGGCAACGCCCTCGTCGCCACGTACCCCGAGCCGAGCGGAGGGACTAGGGTTACACAAAAGACAATACGCAGAGAGCCAACACAAGGCAACACACAGTACACCAAATGCCGATCGATGATAGATTGCCTTTATTGCAACTCCAGGCTTTCTTTTATACTCTCCCTAGCTCCTCCCAGTGTTTATCCAGTCCTCAAGTGGCCACCTTAAATCCTTCGAGTTCCTCCCAGTAGTAGCAACCCTAAATCTCTTCAGTTCCTCCTAGTGTTTATCCAATCCTCTAGTGGCCACCCTAAATCCCTTGAGTTTTATCCAATCCCCTGGCAGATAACTTGACAAATAGGAAGCAGGAACTTGCGGTTAAGCCAGTGGCTAGATGTATCAGGCCAAAATTGCCAATCCTGTTATGCTCTGAGAAACAAGCTAAGCTGTGGAGTTAATCCTTGGGAGACCGGGGCCTGCATTCTACAAAGGGAAAGATCTACAGCCAGAAACTTCTTCTAAGTTTCCAATGTTTTTGCAGGGACCCAAGGATTTGGGCCATCCTCTGCTGCTTTTCTAGTCCATAAACAAAGAGCTGGATTGGCAGTGGAAAAGCTAGGACTGGAACCAGTACCCACATTTGACAGGAGTGTGACAGATAAAAGCTCAATCTGTACCATTGCTTCCGGCTGGTTCCAGTTCACTGTCGGTGGGCCTTGAAGGATGTCAGTTGAGGAGTTGGTAGCTCTGAGAAGATTGATATCATGTCAAGTCCAGAACCTGATGCCCAATTGCAGTTCACTGAAATCAAAACGTATTTCAACTCTTACATGCTCACAGGCAGAATGAATTGTGTACTAGCCGCATATGGAGGCATTGCTTTGCTGGTTATGTACTTCAGCTTAAGGTCTAAAAATTCCAGCTGTGAAAGCAACATAACTCGATTACAAATTGTTTCCCCATCTGCCCTCATGCCTGGAGAAGCTAATTCAACTCAACTGTGGTAATTCAATTTGTACATTAAATTATGAGCCTGGAAAAACAATCTGTACCATGGCATTGGCCCAAATAAACTCATTTTAAACTTAATTTTCTAGGAACTTTCTGAAGTATCTTAGTCGATATATAATTCTATTACTTTGTCCAACATTTTTTATTTTCCACTTTGCCACTAGAACGTATTTCAATCACTGCATACATAGTATTATATAAATTTGTCTTCATGTATTTTAACAATCCCCTATTGACACAGATTGATTGTTTCTGTTTTATTCCCATGATAATATTATAAAAACCTGGTGTTTCTATAGGACCAAATATATGCAAGATGATTTCTACAGTTGAATCCCATCAAAGGACATTTGCATTTAAAGAGGTTTTTAGAGAGTTGTGACAAAGTAACCTTCAAAGAAACTTTATGGTATTACAGTCTTACCAATGTGAGTCCAATAGCCTGTTTCTTACCTCTTTGTCAGCAAGTGTATAGTGTCAGACATACTCAGAATTCCTTCAGGCACTGCAAATTTTCCATTTTCTTTCTTTTTAAAAAAAATTTAATTTTGTTTTATGACATAGTTTCATAGGCTCTGGGGTTCCCCCAGCCCCTCCAAAAAGCCCTCCCCCCGAATTGATTTGCTCCATATTGTTACAGTAGTACAGTTTGTATCCAGTCATGATTCCTTCATTGTGGTATGGGCCACGTAGAGAGTCCAGCATCTTATTGTCCAGATAAATTTAACAGTTTCATTGGGAGACTATCCCTGGTCTGAAAGTAGAGCTGCTAGAATATCATCCCCTCCAATGAAAAGGCACTACACAACTTCAACAACAATTTACAACATCATGAAGTTAATTGACATGGTATTGAGTGACCAAAATGTTAGAAAATGCAAGTCCTTAACCGCATCCTGTGACTACTTCACTGACATTTCAATTGTAGTTTTCATACAACCGGCTGCTATACGCCTTATAATAGTTATAGGGTACCATTCAGCTGTCTTGTGTCTATTTTCATTGTTATATTTAGCAGCTTATAGTATTCAAGTGTAATTCCTACTGAACTTCATGAACTTTAGGTTAGTTCAAGCAAGCTTATAACTCAAACATACCATATGTTAACAATTGAGAAGCAGAATAGTTTTAGGAGGAGTGTGCAGAGAAATCTTTAGTACCTTAATGAGGAGCAACTAATCTTTGTGTCCTTCCTAGTAAGGTATATGGGAGTCCAAGTTGACTGTTTCCTGTCTGTTCTAAGCTTTCCTTAGTGGTCTCTATCTGCTCTAATTTTCCTCTTTCTTCTGATCTTCGCCTTCAGGTTCTCTTTCCTTCTTTGTAGCTCTCTGGTCACACTTGGTTTGCTTTTTGATTTTTGTTTCACCATGCTTCCCTGTGAGGGCTGTCCTGTGCTCATTTCCCACTAACACTCTACATTCCTCATTCTCCCAACAATCTTTTTACATGCTCATGGACTTCCCTTATAATTTCCTGAAGCTCTCCAAACTGGACAGAAAACAGGTACTCTTTCTTAACCTCTAAACCTGCCACACTTCTGAACCAACAGAAAAAGCTGATCAGGAAAGCTGGAAAGACTTAATCTTGGGCATATTGTGAGAATAAATAAATTCCTATTGATGTATCCATAAAGAAAAATCACCTTGCTTTGTATCGCCTTTTGTTTGAAGTTTCTTTTTTCTTTTTTTCTAAATCTCATACTATTGTAGGACTTTTTGACACAAAATACAGCAGCAACCTCAATTCTTGTCTCCCAGGAAAAAATCATTTTCTTGAAGACAGTTTAGTTTTCAAGCAAGATTTGTTAGAAGAAAGGAGAAAATATGCTCCCATCCTTGGAACTGGAAGGGGCTTCAAGAAAGGAGACCTGTGCACAGGGGCTATTGGCATCGTTTAAAATTTTGCTTCAAAGGAGTTTCTTTAAAAACAAAGGAAAATTCATGGTTTCCATGATACATGGCTTTGGGACAAAAGGCCCAAAAAGGTGTTACCAGTTAACTTCCTCGGTCTCATTCTAATGATAAAGAGACCAGTCTGACACTACACAGAGATGGAATTGGGTGGGCACTTTAGATGGGGAACTGATATGTTAATTTCATTCTTATTTCTTGGAGGAAGCATGTTCTTGATATGTTCATTATGCACTTGTCTCTTGGAAGAAATGTGCTCTAGTGAATTTAGACATAGTGGAGAAAATACAATTTTATATTTGAGAAAATTGATTCGCGGACCCGGAACACCGTAACTGCCTAATAATCAGTCTGACTCCTCACAATGTACCTGATACAATTCTTTTTTTTTTTTTCTTTTGAGTCAATGTGTTGTGAGTTTCATTCATTGCTCCTTTTTGGTGGGAGTGGGACAAAAATAGAAGTGAAATAATATAAAAGAAAGTCTAAAAGTTCCAGATCTAGACATTATGAAGAACACAGGGATGCTCTTTAGTTTGCAAGCAGCCTGGGGACTTATGAACATCCACAGTGAAATGAAAATGGTGGGAGGAATGGATCCCACAAAGGGAGAAAAAGGTATGACACGGATTGTTTGCCAGCTCCCCTTTTAGATAGAGGTAGTTGATGCTAACACTATCTGATTTACTCAGAGTTTATAGGAGGGAGAGCCCAAAGTCTATGATTCTGTGTTGTTGCCTCTCCCTGAACCGATTTTCTCTTACTGCTTGTCAGTGTGAGAGGATTCTCCCAGTCCTGTGCTCAATCCTAGGTGAGGTCCTTTATGCTATGTCAAAGAGAGTGAGTCAGCTGCCAATTCACAGCGGAGGACACAGATTATCATAGTGATTACCTCCTGAGCCAGAAGCTGCATGAGGTGACACTGGATAGAGTCACATTAACAGATGCAGGCCCATGGAAATGAAGCAAAAAATAATAACATGAATGATTGCTTTTTTAAGGAGGCAGGAAGCTATACTGGAAGAAAAATTCCAACCCCAAGTGTAGATGCAAGTCTAATGATTTCAGCCCCAAATACCCAGGAACTAAAAGCCACCAGATCCTCACACTATGTCCTTTTTGTGATTGAATTCAATGCTATAAAAGGCTAAATATTATAATGAAAATAGACACAAGACAGCTGAACAATAATCTATAGCTGTTTTAAGATGTATAGAACCCGTTGTATATAAACTAAAATTGAAATGTCAATGAAGTAGTCACAGGATGTGGTTAAGAACTCGCATTTATTTTTAACATATTGGGTACTCAATACTATGTCAATTAATTCCATAACATTATTAATTGTTGCTGATGGCATGTTGGAGCTTTTAATTGATTGGGATGATACTCTGCTGGCTCTACCTTCAGACCAGAGAAGGTCTCCCTAAGAAGCCGTTGAAATTAACTGGACAATAAGATGCTGAACTCTATGTTTGGTATTTGCTTGCAATGAAGGAATCTCAACTGAACTTGAGCTGTGGTTATGCAACAAGGTGAGAGAATCCACCATGATGGGAGGGTTTTGGGATGGGTGGGGAAAATCCCAGTACCTATAAAACTGTGTCACATAATACAATGTAATTAATAAATAAATTTTAAAAAAAACCTACACATCAGCACTGCTCTTCAAATGGTTAAAGCCTAAATTACAGATACAATCTGCAGGTGCAAATGACTAAACCTGAAAGCTGCTTCTAACCCTCAAACCCTATTGCTTTATAAATGAACACTTGAACCCTATGATGATTTGTACTTCCCCTACTGGAGCACTGTAGAAGGACATGCAGAATCTTTGCTATTGTGGGAGACATAGCAAGTTGCATCTGCCCTGAAGGTGCCAGGAGCAATTGATATGAAGGTGAATGAACAGGAAACCTGGTTTACAGGTTTAGGTATAAACAAGTTGCGTTTTGGAAACTGTACCTTGCTGTTGAGATGTAAATGGCTCAAGCTCCTTCTCTCTGGGGGCCTACATGACAACCTTCTTTTAAAAATCTGGTGCTGTTAATAAACTTCAGCTGTTGACCACCAGTCAGTAGTCCATGCATGTTACTATCGACTCTATGCACCAAGTCTATCACTGCAGGACAGCGACAGAGCACTTTTCATAATATTCTGCAACTGCTAACTCAAGTGTAAGATCAAGTGAGGCAGGAAACATCACCTGTCTTTCTCAGCATCTTACCTTAGTAACTAGCCTGATGTCTAGAATAAGGCAATTACTCAGTACATCCCTATGATGCTTAAATTAATGTGTACATTACACTCCAGAATCAGGATAAATTCCCTAAAACATGCAAGGTTATTATTTTTTATTTTACTTCTTTTTATTATTATCATTTCATGGTACAGTTCCATAGGCCCTGGGACTTCCCATATCCTCTCCCCAATTCTCTCCTCCATCACTATATAGTTACTATAGTATAGTTCTTCATACACAGTAATATGTCCATCACTGCAGGCATGGACAATGGCAGAGCCCAGCATCCTATTGTCACGATATAGTAAACAGTTTCATTGGGAGTCCATCTTTGTCTGGAAGTAGAGATGCATACTGCGTTGTATCCCCACATCTGGATATGATAGTCCCCATTACACAGTTACTGTATATCCCCTGAAATGAAAAGCCACAGTAAAAATCAACAACAGGAGAAAAATAGAAATTTACAATGCCATGAAGTTGAATGACATGCTGCTAGATTTGATAGTCTCCATTACACAGTTACTATACATCCTCTTAAATGAAAGGCCACAAATAAAACAACAGGAAGAAAGAAAGAGAAATTAGCAAGACCATGGAGATAAATAACATGCTACTGAATGACTAATGTGTCGCTGAAGAAATGAAAAAGAAAATCAAGAACTTCCTTGAACCTACTGTATGATCTATGAGTCATTCAAGAATTTAATCAGAAGAAAGAATTTTAAAGAGAAGAAACTAACAAAAAATATCAAAATCCATGAGATATAGTTTCCACTGATCTTTGTTGGTGAGATATGCCTCCTGCAGGCAACAAATAGAGTGGTTTTGTTTTTTAATCCAGTCTGCTAATCTATGATGTTTGCCTGATGAGTTTAAGCCATTTACATTCGGGGTTAATACAAATAGGTCGTAATTTGGTTCTGTCATTTTAGCAGTGGGTTGTTCATTGATTTAGTACTATGTTGTTATTTTACTGGGATGTTCTTTGCATTTACGTTTGATTTTGGTGGGCGCTATTCCTTTTGTCTGTCAAGAGAACATCTTGAAGTATCATTTGTAGGGCAGGTTTGGAAGAGGCATATTCTTTTAAATATTCTTTAATGTGGAAGAATTTTATTTCATTTTCAAAGACAAAGGAAAGTTTTCCTAGGTACATTATCCTGGGCTGACAATTTTTTGGTTTTAGAATCTGGACTGTGTGGCTCCATTCTCCTCTGGCCTGTAGAGTTTCCTGTGAGAGGTCTCCTGTGAGTTTAATTGGCATTCCTTTATATGTTAATTGATTTCTTCATGTGTACATTTAAGGCTCTTTTCCTTATGTTTGATTGAAGAGAACTTGATTATTACATGTTATGATGAAGATTGCTTTTGGTCAACCTTGTAAGGAGTTCTGTGTGCCTCCTGGATGTTGTATCCCAATTCTTCCTGTAGATTAGGAAAATTTCCCCTTACTATTTCATTAAATACATTTTTAAACCCAGCTTCTCTTTCTGCACATTCTGAGACTCCCCTAACTCTTATATTATGTGTCATAATAGTGTTTTTCAATTCTTGAATACTTTTTTTTTAAGCCTGATCCAGCTCTGCTTCCAGCTTTCTGTTTGTTTCCCCTTGGTGGCAGGAAATATCTTCTAATTCTGAGATGCTTTCTTCTACCTTCTTCATTCTCTTTTGGAGACTCTCCACTGTACTTTCAATTTGCTCCACTGTATTCTTTATTTCTGATATATCAGATTTCATCTGACTCATTTCCAGTGTGACATACTCCTTGAATTCCTTGAATGCCTGCTGTACATGCTTCTCGTTGATAAGAAGTTTTATAACAACTGTTTTGAACTCTGTATCCCCATTTTCTCGATGTCTTCCTCAGTGAACTCTGAGGTTGGCATAGGGTTTTGCTCCTTTGCAGGGGAGTCTTCAGTAATATTCATTTTGCCTTTGTCCCTTCATTTGCTCTTGATCATTATACTTCTGTTTAGCAGAATCTTCTCCTTGGGGCAGGTTTCTAAGCTGTGTCACCCACAGGTCTACAGTTTGGTTTTACTTATTGCAGTTCTTACATGGCTCGTTGTTTGCAGCCAATTGTGCCACTCTCTCCAGAGAATTCCAGGTCTGGGTTCTTATATTAGATTTCCACCATGGTCTCCGTAGCCCCAGCTCTTGGCTCACCACACTGCACCTCCTATGACACTGCTGAGGCTTTACCATTGTTTGTACAACCTTTCTCCCACTTCTGGTTGGAGCAGGTCCCAGGCTTAGGGAGACACTAGGAGTCTTCTATAGCTAGGTTGTTGTTGGTGCTGATCTTGCCGGAACCTGTTGTCCATTATGTCTGGGAGCCACACAGACCTATTTTGACCCATATGTAGTCATAGTTGGTATTATTTTCCTTGTGACCAGTGCAATGCACTGAGCCCAATGAGTTCTCGCTGAACTCAGTGCATTTGCAGCTCAGTGTTGTCCCCTGAAGTCTTAAATTCTTTGGCCCATTGTAAGAAATGGCACCTGATGTGCCATTGCTACAGTTATTGATCTGTTTGCCGTCAGGTCTGAGGGCTACCCAGACCTCTCTTAAGTGGAACCTGTAGGATGCCACGTTGTAGTTCACTGAGTCAGAAATGAGTTCACTCCCAGCTCAGTGAATGTGCAATCCTGCCGCATAGCCCTTGCCTCCATAAACAAAACGGCGCCCAATTTGGCTTTAGGAGGTGGACTGGGCTATGACATCTACCCTGTTCCCACACCACCCATCTGGACTGCCACTCTCTCTCTCTGCTCCTGGTCAAATCAAACAGACCAGCAGGATGGGTTGTTCTTTGTCTGTGTTCACCTCTGCCAGTGGAGTTCAGATCACCATTAGCTGAATGCTGCTGGGGTATCAGTCACTGCAACACTACACCATTGTATCCACTGCCTTTCTGTGTCTGTCAGTCTCCAGGTAACTCTCTGCTGTTGTTCTGTCCTCTTCTGTTTTTTGAAATGTGCCTTCTATGCTTCACTCTGGCTAATATTTCTCCATCTGTTTAAACATGTCCTTACCCTATTCTGCCATCTTGATTCTTCAGGAAGTAATTGCAAGATTATTTTTGGCACTCTACACTAATGGCGTGGGCCGTGGTTTATGGTTTTCAGAACACAGTCTATGTTCTCTTCTTGGCCCTCTCTTCTTTTCCTCACTCATAATCTGCATCACTGCATCCTCTGCTGTTTTAGCTATTTTTTTCCTTAAAACTTCCCTGTTTTTTTATATATATGGCAATTTCAGAATAAATATAGTGTGGAAAAACAGCCACAGTTTACAAATTCTCTCAAAGCTTCAAGAAAACTGCCCTGTCTACTCACCACCCAATCATTTCAAATTACAGCTGTTTCCTGATGAAAGCTGAGCCAATAATCTTAGCAAGCAACTGATTCCCAGCTTTGTGTTTCCAGGTCAAGCTGAGGAAAGGGGCTCCTGGGCTTTCCCAGTAGCGTTCACCAATTATACATACCTGCTTAAGATGGGGGCCCAGCAGTGTGACCTAACGGCTAAAGTCCTCGCCTTAAATGCCCTGGGATCTCATACAGGCGCCAGTCCTAATCCCGGCAGCTCCACTTCCCTTCCAGCTCGTGCCTGTGGCCTGGGAAAGCAGTCAAGGATGGCCCAGGGCTTTGGGACCCTGCACCTGCGTGGGAGACCTGGAGGAGGTTCCTGGTTCCCGGCATCGGATCAGCGCAGCACCAGCCATTGCAGCTCACTTGGGGAGTGAATCATTGGATGGAAGATCTTCCTCTCTGTCTGTCCTCCTCTTTGTATATCTGACTTTGCAATAAAATAAATAAATCTTTAAAAAAAAGAGCAAATAGAGAAAACCAAGCAAATCTGTCTACCCTGGCAAACACTGAAAATCAACAAAAATTGGATTTCTAGAAACAATTCACTGAGTCTACACTCAATTTCAATCAACAAATATTTCACACACGAGGCCTTGCAGGTACAAAGATGAAATAAACAGCATGCCCAACCCATACTAGGTAGCTTGTGTCTCAAAAATTAACTTTCCTAACTGACTTAGGATGGACAGAAATTGGAGTTTTAGCAAACCACAGGAGTTGGTCCCAGGAAGCCACCACATGCATGTCAGTCACCAAATATTATTTTTACTTTAGAAAACTTAGGGATAGTCTTTAAATTGTATTATAGATAGAAAAGTTAGTTAACAAATAATAGGAAACATTCAAGAGGGAGGTGACAAGGATATGAATTGAAATGATGAGGATGGAAAAGAAGAGAAAGAGATGTCAGGCACATTCCCTCCAGAAATAGGAGAATAAGAGGTTTAGATGTACCACTGTTAAATTCTTTCTGAAGAAACTCGTGGTAGGCAGATAGGAGAAAAGAAAGCAAATATTGTTAAATCTCAAGGAAAACCACTCTGTCAAGTGGATTGCAAAGGGGGTGGGAGGAATAGAAAGACACAAAAAGCAGCCTGGAAAGCGTTGGTGAAGATGAGAGCAGTCAGGAGCCATGTCCTGGAGGAAGCATACTACTCTGCTGGGTACAGAGGGGCTAGAGATTCCCGACAGGATCCACGGGCTGTGGTGTGTCAGACTGAGCAGCAGGTGTGCTGCAGCAGACTGGGCGTGGATGTGGGAAAAGGGGTGGAGGGTTGCACACAAAGGCATCGGCTTCAGAGACAGCACACAAGTTTTCTTTGAGTTCTAGCACTGCCACAGATAATAGAACTCCAGTAATATTAAAAAAAAAAAACAGAAAGAAAACATTAAAATGTTGCTTTTATATTATTGAATAGAAAGAGAATAAACACTTGTGAAACACGGGAAGTCAAATTAATACTTGCTGAACTTACCTGATCTTAGACAAAAATTTAGCATTGTCCTTTTGAAAATCTTAAGCATTGTGCTTTTGAAACTCTCAGCCATTCTGACTGGCTAGCCTGAGGGCCTCCATGGAAACTGAGGCAGAGCAGGAGGCAGAGGGCTGTGTCTCACCTGATTGCAACTGCAGAGCCAGCTGCTGTGGATGGAACTGAGTGATGTCTTTGGGCTGCAGCTTCTCTGCTGTTCCTTTGCTGTGGATGGTGACATTTTTATTTTTCTTGATGGCTGTTGAACCTCTGGGATTCTCTATGTCATCTGGATGGCAGCCTTTCTTTATCAAGGCCTCTAAACCATCACACCGTGTAGAAGTAGGCATTCCTTCTTGTAGAAAGGTCTAAATAACACATGAAAATATAAGTAAAAGGGGGACATATGACGTATCTCACCCTTGGCTTGTAAATAAAGGACTCCTTTCACTCAAATCATTAAAGTGCTCATTTAAAAACAAAATCATTCCAGAGAAAGTAACACCTCTTTCAAGAACTGACCTAAGTGTTTGTTTTAATTGTTCCATTTGTGAATTCAAAAAATAAACTTCTCAGGGAAACCATGTGTTGAATACAGTTGACAGCAACTGGTAACCTACATACCCAAGTATCAGGCAGTTTCCCAGAATTTCCCCTAGCAGTGTCTTTATAAAATCCCACAGCAATTCCCTCAGCACAACTTTCGGACTTTAACTGTAGGTTAAGGAAAAGCACAGCAGCATAAACACATCTCAGTTAGTGATGGGTGCTTCAAAAAGGAGACTAAGATATTTAACACTGATTTAATTAATCCTGAGAGTCAGAAAAAGTTTCTAAGTATTGGCTATCATTTTAAGTGTTTAGAAATTATTTAAATCAAAGTATTTTATGGGTCAGGCATTCTGTCTATTGAATAAGATGCCCTCATCTCACACTGACATGCCTGGTTCTAGCTTCCAATGCCTGTCTCCTGTTAATGCAGACTCTGGGGGAGGCAGCAGGTGATGGCCTTAGCCTTCCCTGGGAGACCTAGATTAAGTTCTCAGCTTCCAGCTCCAGTGCAGCCCAATTTTGATGATTACAGGGATTTGGGGAAGGAGCTGGCAGATTACAGTTCTCTGTCTCTCTCTGAAACAATTTAAGTAATATGAAGATGGAGGGAAAAGTAAGGGCATGATAATCGTATCTGTTCTTACACACCAATTTCATGACTTTTACATAAAGTATGAGTGAAGATACTTAAATGTAAAGAATAAATAGGGGCCAGCACTGTGTCACAGCAGGCAAAGCCTATGCTGCAGGCATCCCATATGGGCACCAGTTCAAAACTCAGCTGCCCACTTCTGATCCACCTACCTGCTAACACATCTGAGCAAGCAGAAGATAGCTCAAGTACGTGGGTGTCTGCACTGACATGGGAGACCCGAGGAAGCTGCGGGATCGTGACTTCAGTGGCCATTTGTAGAATCAGCCAATGGAATGCAACATCTCACTCTGTCTCTAATTATGGCTTTCAAACAAAAACAGAACAAAAAGAACAATGACTTCACAAATGTTCAAGTCAAACACAACACTACTAAGGTCACTTTTGAGAAACAGATGGGAAAGACGACCAAGATACAACTGGCTCAAAGCTGGGACTAAAGCTTCAGCTCTGAAATAGCTCCTGACCCAAAGCAAAATCTAAGTGGGGATTATACTTTCCCACGTATCAGCCAATTCAGACACTATAAGAATACATTCTGAAAGAGCTTTTAATCATTTAAAAATTATGTCCCAAAACTCTGAAGCTGAATTTTTGGGAACATCCCATGCCTGAGTGAATCCTGTAGCGAAACGAGCACCACCTCCACTTCCTCAGTCAGGCAAGCTCTGTGTTCGATCCGGAGGGCAGTCCCTGTCCCTGCAATGCCACCCACTCAATCCCACGCCCTGTAATCCCAATACAACCCTGGACACCATCCTCAAGAGAACACCAAGTGTCAACAGAAAAATTCTGTAAAGAAACAAAGTTTCTCAATGCTCTTCCATGGTCAAACCACAAATCTGATTATGTGAGCAGCTATGGCAACAAAAACAAATAGGTACTTAAAATGTGGGCCCAAATGCCTAATAAAAAATTATGCTTTTATCTTCTGATATCAGCTGTTTATTCTGTGAATAAACTGCTTGACTTCTGATCTGGCCTCTCTACCTTCTGTTCTAATAATAGTGCCTATGCAAGGAAAGGGTTAAAAATGACAGAAGGGGTAGAATCCAAATGCCAACCACAGCAGGTTCTTAAGGACACAAATCAATTCTATATTATCTTAACTCAGACTTCACCGGGAAGTTTAATTTATTCACACACACACACACACACACACACACACACACACACCCCAGAAAAGTTACAACAAACAGCTTGATTACTTTGGAAAGTTACCCAATACAAATATGACACATGTCCTAAAGGTGAACCACACATGTTCTAAACCTATCCAGCATTCACAACAAAAAAAGGAAAATTGACTCTAAAATGATGTGTTAAAACATGCATATATGCATATATTCAAAATTATATTATTTCAACATTATTGATTCTTTTATACTAAGTTATAAAGTACAATACATATTTGAAACTTTTAGCAATTTTCAATTTCTAACACCCAAACAAGGGTACTGCAAGAAGTTTGTGGAAACAGAACTGAAAGGTAAGCCTTGGTGCACACAACCTTTGCTAGCTTGAGCAGCCTTAAAAGAGCCCCACAGTCTCAGGGCCCATGGGCTGCTATGCTGAATGGCACAGTTCTTGGCCATCACGTATTATATAATACACATCAGAAACCTGAGGACTGCAGATTTTAAACAGGAGGCTATCTATTTACCGAATTCATGCAGCACCCACAACTGGGGCCTGCCTGTATGCATTTTCCAGAGGACTTAGCGTTGGCTTTTATACATCTATTTTCATCTGTCAAGAAAATGAACAGACCATTTTCCATGAAGTTGCAGAGAGAATACAATGAAATAGGATCATTGAAACAAGTGATGCTGTGTGAGTTAGCATGACAGTTATCGAACTGAAGGCACCGACTGATCCCAGAAGTGGTACTACAAGCCATGGAAGGACAGCTGTCTTCCTTGTTTTCCATATGAAAGCCAAGTACCTTCTGTACATTTACGTCCTTGTGTTCAAAGGCACAAATTTCAAAATTTGTCATTTGGGATGGTCACAAATGTCCTACGCTTTCTTACAATCAGGTAAAGGGCCCACAGTTACCCAAAATGACCCCTGGGGACCTTCCTTTAAGGATATGAAACCACTGATCCAATTCATAACCCAGGGCTGCTCTGGTCTGTTCAGTGTGTCCTTAAATGTCTCTGAACTTGCCTAGGGAGCAGCATGCCTCTCATACACTAAACACAAGAAGGACTGGCTGTCATCTCTTTCCCGATTATTAACTTCACATGTTCTCATCCACAGGAAATTTGAAAAATTCCTAAAACCATAAATACAAAAAAGTCATCTACACCACTACCAGATAACCACTTCACCCCTGCCACCTACTTCATTCCAGCTGTTGTCTTGAGCAGAGACAACAGGAAGCAAGCACACACAGACCATTTAAATGAAGCTGATGACACAATTTGCATAGCATTTAATATGTCACTTTTTAAATATTTTGTTGTGTGATTAAAAATTCTTCAAAAACATACCTTGTAATTATTATACAGCATCTCATTACTTGAATATATCCTACTTAATGTTGGGACAATTCCATGTATGTGTGCAATACACATGCTTGTTCACATGTGCAGACTCCATGCACAGCCACACAATTACTATACATATACACATCTGTCCAGCACACATATAAAACACACTACACTCATCTACACACATACCATTCTCATCCATATACACAGTGGTTTGCACATGCACACACACACGCATATTGTGAAGACGCACATTTTATGCATGCACTCTGGAACTGTTTTTGTTTTGTTTTTAAGATTTATTTATTTACAGGAAAGCCCTAGAGAGAGAGAAAAAAATAGAGCTCTTTCATTCGCTGGTTCACTCCCCAAAGGCCAACAGCACCAGGACTAGGCCAGGCCTGAGGTCAGAAGCAAGGAATCCAGCAGGGGCCCAATTATGTGCGCCATCACTGGGTCTCTCCCAGATGTATTAGCAGGAAGCTGGACCAGGTGTGTAATAGCTGGGACTGAAATAGGCACTCCAACGTGGGATACGGGTTCTCAAACAACTGCTGAACCTGCTGCACCACAGCACCCATTTCAACCACTTATATCTAATATACACACTGGACATTCCAAAAGGGGGATGTACTAAACATTATATTAATGTTTTCACACTTCTCAATACATTCTAATTTCTACTCAAGTAATATACCTATTAATATTCTCACATGCCATGTATTAACACCATTTCACCAAACCTCCAATACCAAGTACTTAATGTCACAAATGTTACTCCTCGATGGACATTGAGTCCAGTGGTTAAAACACGCATGTCCCATACTGGTAGACAGTGGTGATGGTTCAACTACTGGAGTTGAACCCACACTGAGTACCTGGATTGTCCTCTGGGCATCAGCCACAGTCCAGCTCCTGCTGTTGTGGGAGTTTGGGTTGTAGAACAGCACATGTGAACTCAATTATGCCTGTCTGACTCTATCTCTGCCTCTCAAACAAAATACAATGTAAAAATATATTATACTTTTACTAGTAGGCATAAAGAAAGCATCAAACTGTCAAGTTAATTAAGGCTTCAATTATTCATGTTTACTGGTCACTTATTTTTTAAGTTCTGTGTTTGCTTGCAAATTTTTCAACTGTCACATTTATTGTTTTTATTGATTTCTGCTCACATTACTTAAGGTATAAGCCTGTTTAATTTCTAGTATGATTTATCACATTCTGAAACATACTGTTTTTCTTGCTGTCATTGGTAATTTTGTGTAATCCACGTAGACCAACATGTTTTCCCTGATGGAGCCTCCCACTGCTTTTACATGTAGCAAGGCACTGCTCCTGGGCTGGACTCCAAACAGGAACAAACAGATCATGATCTACTTGTAGACACGTTACCTGCGGGGACTTCTCTGCACACTCAGCCATTCCTGTCTAATCCATGCTTGTAAGCTCAGCCTTTAGCCAGACAACAGGACTGGAGTGGGGGCAGCTTGGCCACGGAGGCCCCTTGCCCTTCAGTCTGAGGACATGCTGTCACTGTGGGACTTCCAGGGGAGTGGCAACATTGGACTTGAGTTTTCTCCAGTAGCCCCGGTCAAGAGTGAAAACAAGAGGCTGCTATCATGGAATGGCAGGTTGGCCACCATCTGCCACACACTGGCATTCCATGTGAGAAATAAGTCCCGCTGCTCCATTTCTGATCTAGTCTTTGCTAACACACCTGGGAAAGCAGCAGAGAATGGCCCGAGTACCTGAGCCTGTGTGACCTCACAGGAGATCCAGATGAAGCTCCAGGATTCAGCCTGGCACAGCCATGGCTCTGCAGCCACTTGGGGAGTTGAAGAACACCAGTGGATCGAAGAACATTCATTCTCCCACCCTTTTTCGCACTGTGGCTTTCAAATAAATATTTAAAAGCAAAACAAAACAAAACAAAACACCAGTACCAGAATGAAAAGTTGAGAAAACTTTCTTTTACCTGTTTGGCCAAACACACAGTAAATTGAACCGATCAGTCCAATGCAGAACATCAGTTGTAAATGCATCTGAAATTTTAAAAATGTGTATCATTATACCAAAAAAAGTAATAAATGAAAATGCATTTAGTACAAAATGTTCCAGTCCATCTCCTGACTTTATAAACCTTTATAGCCATTGTCAGCCCCTCCCCCACTAGCACAATAATTTCCATGCCACACTCAAGGAAGCATTCTGGCATTTCTCTCAGAGGCATCTTAACCTTTAACAGTGCCGAGTTTCCTCCAACAGCATCAAGGCTCTCCTAGCTCCAAGGGGAGGACCCAAAGGCCTAGTCAGAGCACTAGGCATGGTCACCTTGCTCACCCTCAAGGCTGAGCATCAGTGTGAGCAAACAAATCGTGATCTGGATGGCCCCTCTGCAACTATTCTAGAGTTTTCATCCCTTTGCAGGTCAAAATCAACAAACCTGCAGAAGGTCCCAAATAAATTTTTGTATCTGAGTTCCCATCAATTTTTTTAATTAGATGTGGGTAAAATAATTAAAATATTAATTCTCTACATTTTGCAGGTCTGAAAATTAGGCAAAACAATTCTTTTAAAAAGCCACAGTCTCTGGGCCCAGCACAAGATAGCCTAGCAGCTAAAGACCTCACTTTGCAGGGGCCAGGATCCAATATGGGTGCTAGTTCTAATCTCATCAGCCCTGCTTCCCATCCAGGACACTGACAAGAGGAGACAGGGAAGTGCATTAGAGCAGTGGACACTCAGCTGGAAAAAGGACAGGATGCCACCACATTCACAGGACACAGTGGACACACAGACACAAGAGGAAAGCAGAAGCAGAAGTGACAGCATATGAACCACCAAGCAAGACACCTGGAGAAGAGACAACACCACAGAAGACAGCAGGGTGTGTGTGTGTGTGTGTGTGTGTGTGTGTGTGTGTGTGTGTAGACAGCACCATAGAAGACAACACATGCGTGCTCACATATTCATTTGTAACATTGCTTTTTAATGAAAACAATTAATCTTGTTTCTTGGTAAGTTTTGGCCAGTAACAAAGAGCTAACTGAACTCCAAGCCCAATGTTCTCCCTCCTGGGTGTATTCCCATGCCATGGTGCCATACACATCAGCAACACCTGTGCCACCCCTGCTCCAGGCTGGCTCCTCCAAGGGAAACACAAGGAAAACCTGCACAGGCATCAATGATGTAAGCCTTGCTTCTGTCATGTCTCGAGATTAGTTTTGCTCACACATTCCTTGTGACTACATCCAAGAAAACAGCAGAAGGGTAGGGTAGCAAGTGGAAAGCATACAGCAGTTCACCTTCTAAGGCCTGCCTGAAATGTGCAGTCCATCAGAACAGACTAGAAATCTATACAACCCAACTAATGCTGACAATTCCAAGGGCATGAGTTCATGGAGCCATGTGGACACACACTGCCTGATGAAGATGTCTGAGTAGCTTCCACACACAGTGAGCATGGAGACTAGCCACTACATAAATGGAGTCACATTTGGGATACTACCCAGGCTACTTTAATGGCCACAGAATTCCAAGAATTGCTACTAGAATAAGTGTACCAGGCAACAGAAAACATGTACTAATATTATTCTAAGACTATCACTTCTAAAACATCACTTTAAGGAACACTGCCTTTTTCCTTCAATAAACCTTGACAAGCCAAAGGTGCACCTCTGAAACTCTCCTGTCTCTGCTAAGCTCCCAATCCAGAACCAGGTGAGGCCAACATGGGCACAGGAGAGCAGATGAGCCCATGAGAGGTCTGTAACAGTCCCAGCATTCAACTCCTCTCTCCTGGGAATGCTGAGGTCCAGGCCAGAAATAGGTGTGCTCACTAGCTGATGACATCTGGAAAAGGCCAGGCTTTCCCTCCAGGCAATGGAAATGGAGGAAAGTAACAGAGATGACAGCAACACAGAATAAAAGAGATGTGGGCATCTGGCCTAGTGATTAAGACATCCACACCCACACTGGAGTATGTGTGTTGGCAATGCCCGCGTCGCCATGTACCCCGAGCCGAGCGGAGGGACTATGGTTACAAAAAAGACAACACGCAGTGGACCATTCTTGTCAGGAGAATGCCGAATGTGAATGATCTTTATTGAAACTCCAGGCTTTCTTTTATGCTCTGCCTAGCTCCTCCCAGTGTTTATCCAGTCCTCAAGTGGCCACCCTAAATCCCTCGAGTTCCTCTCAGTGTCTATCCAATCCTCTAGTGGCCACCCTAAATCCCTTGAGTTCCTCCCAGTGTTTATCCAATCCCTTGGCAGATAACTTGACAAATAGGAAGCAGGAACTTGCGGTTAAGCCAGTGGCTAGATGTATCAGACCAAAATTGTCCATCCTGTTACCCTGTGAGAAACAAGCTAAGCTGTGGAGTTAACCCTTGGGAGACTGGGGCCTGCATATGTGGGCTCTGGCTCCCCACTCAACTTCCTGCTAATGCACTCTGGGAGGCAGCAGTGAAAGCTTAAGTGGTTGGATTCCTGCCGCCCACACAGCAAACCAGAGTTTCTGGCTCCCAGCTTCAACCCAGCCCAGCCCTGCCCCGCCATGGCAGACACTAGTGAACCAAAGCATGAGGGCTCCCTTGCCTCTTAAAGCAATGAGGGTACAGCAGTCTGATCTGGAAGTTGACCTCAGGAGGAGAGGTACTAAACAGAGTGAATCAATAGAAAGAGGAAAAAACCAACACGCGGGTATTTATCTCAGAGTGGGCACCTGGAGGCTCAACCTTGACATCCAAAGCAATAATGTGCCCTCAGAGGAGCATCAGTGCAAAGCACCTCTTCAACTCCAGGCTCCTGCAGGGAAACTGTGGCCTTGCTCAAGGAGCACTTGCTCCTCTACACTTCCAAGCAGTGCCCACCTGAGAAGGTCCCACTTGGTCACCTGGTAGAGACCATGGGACATCACTCAAAGCCACAACTGGATTTCACGGAGGGCCCCTGCTGCCCACATTGGACATTGTGGGAAAGACCTGTTCCATGACAAGGCCAAACAGGCCATTCCCCAGGAAGACAGGAGATGTGTTCTAGAGATTCAAGTACTTGAATGCATGAGTTACTTCACTTAAACTTTCAATACTAGGCGTTTATTCAAACATCTTCAAGTAACAGAAACAATGACAATAATAATAGCATCTATATCTTCCAGTCACCCAGTGAGGTTCAGGAGTCATTATTTGGGAAACCACGCCACAGACAAGGTAAGGAACTAGCACGGGTGGGACTGAAACCAGACCACCTGAGCCCAGATGCGGTCTGAATACGAACGTCATTAGCTCTGAGTTTTTGAAGGCTTGCTTAATCATTATTTTAAAGGAAGCAACATCATGTTAGAACTGACTCAGGGTGCAGAAATGTAAAGAGCTTGTTATGCTTGATGAGTTGATCCTGTGGCCTCTCAGGCTGACTGGAAGCCAACAAGAGCTATTTTAACTTTGTTACTTCACAAATACAGACACAAGGTTTTTGTCCCATTCCCACCAGAATATTTCACTCTGAGGTCATTTTCTCTCATGTTCAATTTTATCTACGGGGTCACAATTCACCTTCTGAACAATAATCTTAGGCACCTCCCACACACTGATCTCATCTTAATGGTTAATAGTAGCAAATGGGTGCAATGCTGCTACTGTCAGGAAAATTGTGCCCAATTGTCTTAATCCTCACAGTACAAGCATCTTTATTCATGAAGGTTAAAGATGGTTTTATATTCTGCTAAAGCTTTTAAATACACAGTTAACTCACCTGGCATTTTTTGTTTTACATTTGCAGACAACTTTAAAACTGCATGTACAGGTTGAAATCCCTTATTTGAAATGCCTAAGACCAGAAAGGTTTGGATTTCAGAGGTTTGGGGATTCTGAAGTGAAGTGTGTATGGGGAGGGGGTTAAAAGCTTGTAGAAAATGGAATTAAATGATAATTCAAATTTTTCATTAACTTTTTAAAACTCCTGCTTGTGCAGCAAGATATATTAGAGATGGACCCAAGTCTAAATATAAAATTCATTACACACATCTTTCATATACAGCCGAAGGAGATGATCTGCAGTACTGTTAGCGTACCTTCAGCTTGCGAACCCTTCCCCAGCTCAGGTGCACAATCTTCCTCACCTTATCAGCTCACCTTTCAGATCCTCCAACAGTTTATAGTTTGGAATTTCAGATTAAGAGTGCTCATTCTATGCTGTTGTTCTAGAAATTAAGCAATTACACTTCACAGAAAAGTCTAACTATTAAAAATCGTGGTAAGTGACATTTACATCAAAGTTTCAGGGTAAGATCTCCAAAAACTAACCCACACAAGAAGTAATCCACAAGATTTCTTCCTACACAACCCCTATGCTTAAAAAATATATTTATTTCTATTTTATTTGCTCACACTTTGAAATGTAGTTCCTACATTTTTATTATGTATTTTTATTTTCATTTGAAAGCTGAGCAAGCCAACTGACAGAGTGAAAAGACATCTTCCATCTAACTGTTTCACTCCTCAAAATGCCCACAAGAGGCAGGGCTAAGCCAGGCTGAAGTCAAGGGCAAGAATTCCACCCAGGTATCCCATCTGGGTGGCAGGGGCCCAAGTATCTGGCTGGTCATCTGCGGCCTCCCAGAGTGCACATTAGCAGGAAGCTGGAATCAGAAGCAGAGCTGAAACCTGAAACTCAAAGACTCAGATATGGGATACAGGCTTCTCAAACCAGATCTTAACAGCCACAAATAGTCACCCCACTATTATAACTTCCTGTATTTGCTTTTTTGGGTAGGTAATTTTATGGTGCCCACCTGACCAGGTAAAGAATACTCTGAAACCTGGGCAGCATTATTGTGTCGGTGAGGGTGCTTCCACGTAAGCTTAGCATGCAAACTGACTGTGCTGGGTGGGCAGACCTGGCTTCCATATGGGTGGGCATCCTCAATGGCCAGGTATCTGAAGAAAAAGAATGGGACTGCAATTTGGACTGTGAGCACAGAGGCAAGCTGACCCCTGCCTCACATGTCAGCTGTGGGTACAGGTATCTGGACTCCAAGACCAAACCCGGGAGCCCCATGGCTGACATTCCAACCTCCCGCCCTCTTGGACACATCTTCAGCACCCCTGGTCCTGAGGCCCTGGACTGACATAGATGTGGAGTGAACATGCCAGGACCTTGTCAGCTGCCACACTCACAGGCGCTAACCCCCTAGTATATTCCCCTTCACGTACTTGATTTCCTACGAATTCTCTACCTCTAGAGAACCTAATCAGACACCTTTTCTTAAAAAAAAAAAAAAAAAAGATTTATTTATTCTTATTGGGAAGTCTGATTTACAGAGAAAGATTTTGCACACACTGCTTTTACTTTCCAAGTGGCCATAACAGCCAAAACTGAGCTGATCTGAAGCCAGGAACCAGGAGCTTCTTCCAGGTCTCCTGTGTGGGTGCAGGGTCCCAAGGCTTTGGGCCATCCTCAACTGCTTTCCCAGGCCACAAGCAGGGAGCTGGATGGGAAGTAGAAAAAACAGAATATGAACTGGTGCCCATATGGTGAGTATTTTAACCACTGAGCCATTACACTGGGCATGACTAATACAGTTTAAAGCAGGAAAAAAGAAAAAGGCCAGTAATGGATTTTAATATTTAAAAATCAGTGTAGAAGGTAGAAAGATCTTAGTTCCATAGGAGTAATAAGCAATAGCTAAAAACATCACAAGATACCAATTTCTTTTTTTTTAATTATTTATTGTTTAACTTCAGTAATTACATTGTATTATGTGACACAATTACATAGATACTTGGGTTCTCCCCACCCCTCCCCAAACCCTCCCACCATGGTGGATTCCTCCACCTGTTGCATAACCACAGCTCAAGTTCAGTTGAGATTTCCCCATTGCAAGCGTATATCAAACATAGAGTCTACCAATTTCATTCCTATACTTCTTTGGTATCCTATGTTAACTGCCACATATCAAAGAAAACAGATCACGCTTATCTTTTTGAGACTGGCATATTTCAGTGATTATAATGGTCTTACTTTTTACTTAAATATTAGTTATTAGTGAATTAAGTCTGTGATTATACAGTTAGCTGAAATTATGTCTTTGTAAAAATTAAAGGAAAAAAGGAAGGGGAGATTGAGGAAGGGCATGAAAGAGGTTATCTTCTTTTTTTTTTTTTTTTTTTTGACATTAATTGTTGGTTTATAGATTATATCACATTATCTTATTGTATTGGATACAGGTTGTTAGAGATTGCAATAATATTACAATATACAGGTACTATCAGGTTGTCATCTTTTCATCTCAGATTAAGGCAAACATGTGGTATTTAACCTTTTGGGATTGGTTCATTTCTCTTAGCATGATGGATTCCAGTCGGGCCCATTTGTCCACAAAGAACTGCATTTCGTTTTTTTTAATAGCTGAGTAGTATTCCATAGAGTAGATGAACCATAGCTTCCTTATCCAGTCTTCTATTGATGGGCATTTTGGCTGCTTCCAGGTTTTTGCGATTGTAGATTGTGCTGCTATGAACATTGACGTGCATGTTGGTTTCTTGAGTAGGAGATGTTTTGGATATATCCCTAGGAGTGCTATTGCTGGATCATATGGCATGTTGATTTTCAGTTGCTTGAGTATTTGCCAAACTGATTCCCATAGAGGCTGTACCAATCTGCAGTCCCACCAGCAGTGGAGAAGGGTTCCCTTTTCCCCACATCCTCGCCAACAAGTGTTGGTGGTATTACGTATGTGTGCCATCCTTACTGGAGTTAGGTGGTACCTCAAGGTTGTCTTCATTTGGATTTCCCTTATTGCCAGGGAGCTTGAGCATTTTTTCATATGCTTGTTTGCCATTTGGGTTTGTTCCTTTGTGAAATGTCTGCCCATTTCCTGTGCCCATTTCTTGAGTGGCTTGTTTGTTTTGACATTTTGGTTGTTTTGTAGTTCTTTGTATATTCTGGAAATTAGCCCTCTGTCACCTATGTCGTGCGCAAAGATCTTCTCCCATTCTGTGGGTTGCTTTTTTACTTTGTTGATTGTTTCTCTAGCTGTACAGAAGCTTCTTAGTTTGATGAGGTCCCAATTGTTTATTTTGGTCTCGATTTCTACTGCATTTGGAGTCTTTTTTAGGAAGTGAGGGCCTACTCCTAAGTGTTGCAGTGTGTTTCCAACATTTTCTTCCAAAAGTTTGAAGGTTTCTGGATGTAGGTTTAGGTCTTTTATCCATTTAGATTTGATCTTAGTGTATGGTGAGAGATGTGGGTCTATCTTTTTGTTTCTGCAGGCTATCAACCAGTTGTCCCAACAGCATTTATTGAACAGACCTTCCCATTTGCTTGGATTGTTGTCTGTCTTTTTGTCAAAGATTAATTGACTGTATCTATGTGGATTACTGTCTGGTGATTCTATTCTGCTCCATTGATCTTCCTCTCTATCTTTGTGCCAGTACCACGCTGTTTTGATAACCACTGCCCTATAGTATGTCCAGAGGTCTGGAACTGTGATTCCCCCTGCTAACTTCCTGTTCTTCAGGATGGTTCTGGCTATTCGTGGTTTTTTGTGCTTCCAGATGAACTTTTGGATCATTGTTTCCAGTTCCATGAAGAATGTTTTGGGCAGTTTGATTGGAATTGCGTTGAATGTATATATCGCCTTTGGCAATATAGACATTTTAATGATATTGATTTTACCTATCCAGGAGCATGGGATGTTATTCCATCTTTTGAGGTCTTCTTCAATTTCTTTTTTAAGTGGTTTGTAGTTTTCCTCAAATAGGTCTCCTACATTTTTGGTTAGGTTAATTCCCAGATACTTCATAGTTTTCTCTGTTATTTTGAATGGTATTTTGCTGCTTAGATCTTTTTCCAACTTGGGGTTGTTTGCATACACTATGGCTGTTGATTTCTGTTCATTAATTTTGTACCCTGCCACACTCCCAAACTCTCGTATAAGTTCTAGGAGTCTCTGTGTTGAGCCTCTTGGCTCTTCTATGTAAAGAATCATGTCATCTGCGTATAGTGAAAGTTTGACTTCTTCATTTCCAATTTGGATTCCTTTGATTTCTTTTTCTTGTCTTATGGCCTCAGCGAGTACCTCTAGGACTATGTTGAATAGCAGTGGAGAAAGTGGACATCCCTGTCTTGTTCCAGTTCTTAGTGGGAAGGGTTCCAGTTTTTCTCCATTCAGTATGATGCTGGCGTTGGGTTTTTCATATATTGCTTTGATTATGTTGTGGATTTTTCCATCTATGCCTACTTTGGTTAGGGTTTTTAGCAGGAAGTGGTGTTGGATTTTGTCAAAAGCTTTTTCAGCGTCTATTGATACTATCATGTGATTCTTGTTTTTCAGTTTTTGGATGTGGTGTATCACATTTATGGATTTGCGAATGTTGAACCATCCCTGCATTCCAGGGATGAATCCTACTTGATCCGGATGAATGATCTGTCGGATGATTTTTTGAATTCTATTGGCTAGGATTTTGTTGAGTATCTTAGCATCAATGTTCATCAGAGAGATAGGTCTGTAGTTTTCTTTCTCTGTAGGATCTCTGTCTGGTTTTGGGATTAAGGTAATGTTGGCTTCATAGAATGAGTTTGGAAGGGTCGCTTCCTTTTCTATTATATTGAAGAGTTTGTAGAGGATTGGGGTTAGTTCTGTTCGGAATGTTTTGTAGAATTCTGTAGTGAAGCCGTCTGGACCTGGGCTTTTCTTTGTTGGGAGTTCTTTAATCACTGATTCAATCTCTGCTTCAGTTATGGGCTTGTTCAGGTCGTTTGTTGCCTCTGGGCTAAGTTTTGGCAGGTTGTATAAATCTAAGAACTTTTCCATTTCTTGATGGTCATCTGATTTGTTGGAGTACAGTGCTTTGTAGTAATTTCTAATTATGTTCTTAATGGTTGCAATGTCTGTTGTTATGTTGCCTTTTTCATCTTTGATGCTGTTAATTCTTGCTTTCTCTTGTTTTTTCTTTGTCAGTCGGGCCAACGGGGTGTCTATTTTGTTTATCTTTTCAAAAAACCAGCTTTTTGATTCATTGATTTTGTGTATGGTTTTTTTTATTTCTATATGGTTGATTTCCTCCCTTGTTTTGATGATTTCTTGTTTCTTGTTGTGTGTGGGGCTCATCTGCTGTTGCTTCTCCAATTCCTGGAGGTGTGTGTTTAGTTCCTGTATTTGGCGCCTCGCTTGGGCCTTGACATGAGCTCCAATTGCGATGAATTTACCCCGTAGCACTGCTTTGGCTGTGTCCCACAAGTTTTGGAATGTTGTGTCAGAGTTTTCATTGGTTTCCATAAATTTTTTGATCTCATCTTTAATTTCTTCTCTGACCCATTGTTCGTTCAATAGCATATTGTTCAACCTCCAAGAATTTCTGTATTTCCTTGGGCATTTTGAATTGCTGATTTCCAGTTTCATTCCATGGTGGTCTGAGAGGGTACATTGTATGATTCCTATCTTTTTGAAGTTACTTAGATTTGCTTTGTGTCCTATCATGTGGTCGATCCTGGAGAAGGTGCCATGTACTGCTGAAAAAAATGTATAATCTGTGGCTTTAGGATAAAAAGTTCTATAAATGTCAACCAAGTCCAGTTGTTCTATTGTTTGTATTAGCTCTGTTGTTTCTTTGTTGAGTTTTTGTTTTGTTGATCTGTCTATTGTTGTTAGTGGGGTGTTAAGGTCACCCACTACTATTGTGTGCATATCTATGTCTCCCCTTAAGTCTGTAAGTAATTGCTTCACGTAGCTAGGCGCATTGGGATTTGGTGCATATATGTTCACGATGGTAATTGCTTCCTGATGGATCAATCCTTTCACCAATATATAATGTCCTTCTCTGTCCTTTTTGATGTCTGTAAGCTTGAAGTCTATATCATCTGAAATTAGGACAGCTACCCCAGCCCTTTTTTCTCGTCCATTGGCGTGAAATATCTGTTTCCATCCCTTCACTTTAAATTTCTTAGAGGCTTTTCTGGTTAGATGTGTCTCTTGTAGGCAACAGATAGTTGGATCTTGTTTGATGATCCATTCCGTTAATCTGTGCCTTTTGATTGGTGAGTTCAGGCCATTTGTGTTAAGAGTCAATATTGAGATGCTGCGATTTTGCCCTGCCATACATATGTGTCTTTGTGGGTGTTGTTATCTGTGTAATTACCCCTCCTTGTGTGGGCTTTAGTGGGGAGATCTTCCTGTTTGCCATCTTTGCTTGTGGTTTGCCCCTGTTTTTTCTGTGTTTAGCACATTTCTAAGGAGATTTTGAAGAGTTGGTTTTGTGCTGGCATATTCTTCAAGTTTCTCTTTGCTATGGAAGTATCTGATTTCGTTCTCGAATATAAATGAGATCTTTGCTGGGTACATTAATCTTGGTTGACAGTTGTTCTGTTTCAGGATTTGGAAGATCTTTGTCCATTCTCTCCTTGCTTGTAGGGTCTCTTCAGAGAAGTCAGCCGTGATCCTGATTGGTTTTCCCCGGAATGTGATCTTTTCTCTGCTTCGTACTTGTCTTAGGATTCTTTCTTTGTCTTCGTTGGAGTGGAACTTGAGCACCATATGTCTGGGTGAAGATCGCTTTGGGTCATATCTGCTGGGAGTCCTCTGACCATCCTGGATTTGGGCTGGGTTCATGTTCCAAGTGTTTTGGAAGTTTTCCTGTATAATTTCGTTGAGCACCGTTTGCATTCCTGATTCTCTTTCTGCTCCTTCGGGCAGTCCCATAATTCTGATATTAGATTTTCTTAGGTTGTCTTTCATCTCCTGAATGGTCTTATTGGCTTTGTTCAGGCTTGTTTCTAGCTGTTTAATGAGCTGGGTGTGTTCATTTTGTGTGTCTTCTGTTTCAGAGATCCTCTCTTCTGCTGTATTTATTCTGTTAGTTAGGCTCTCAAGTTTGTGCTCTAAGTCAAGGATTTTGTTTTTGACTTGCTGTATTTCTGTGACTATGTGGTTCTTGAATTCCTTGAAGTCTTCCCAGTTCTTCTCATTGTCTCTGACAGCTTTTAACATTATTTTTTTAAATTCCTTGTCTGGTAGAGCTTCCATGTCTTCTTCTCGTATCTCCGAAATAGATATTGGCTTTTGGTCTTTTTTTGGTGAGGTACTGGCTCTCTCGTCTGGATCATTCCCTTTTCTGAAGTTTCTTCTCATTGCGTTATTGTTTCTTGTTGATTTCAGGGATGTATTCTCTGATTTGTTTATCTACAGTTTCTGGTCTTTGTGCAGTAGTTTGGAGTAGGTGTGAGTTCGCTGCTTCCTTTAGGTTTACTTTTGAAGGAGAATTTCTTTGAGTTCTATTGGAGATGTTTGGTGCGGGGGGATAGCTATATCAACCCCTGAATGTCTATAACCCTCTGTAGCTTGGTTTCTGTAAGGTCTGTTGGTTAGACCTTTCGTCCTGTGTGTGTTTTCAGGGGTAGGGCTTAGTAGCAGTATTTTGTAGCTTCAGGGCTCCTTGTCTGTAGTTTTGGGGTGGATTTGGAAGACCCCTAGCGCCCCTCAGGCCTGCAGTTGTGGAGCTGCCCAACCCTGGCCTGATGTGAAACTCAGATGCTGGTGTGCTGAGGGGTTTGCCCAGAGGGATTCCTCAGAGGACTGCTGTTGTTGTGCTGGGGCAGTTTTCCTAGGGGGATCCCTCAGAGGAACCGAAGCAGCACTCCCGCCGCAGGCGCGCACTGCTGGGGACCTCCTCTGTGGGGCCTCGGGGATTCAGCAGTGAGAAGCTGCAGGCGCGCACACCAGAAGTTGCTGTTGCACCGAGTGGTTTTACTGAGGCAGCTCCCTCAGAGGAACTGAAGCAGCACTCCCCGTTGCAGGCGCTCGCTGCTGGCGCCCGCCGCTGGTGCCCGCCTTTGTGAGGCCACAGGCATTCAGCAGTGAGAAGCTGTGCTGGCGCACACCAGAAGTTGTTGCTGCACCAAGGGGTTTTACCGAGGCAGATCCCTCAGAGGAACTGAAGCAGCACTCCCTGCCGCAAGTGCTCGCTGCTGGCGCCCGCTGCCGGTGCCCGCCTTTGTGAGGCCACAGGCATTCAGCAGTGAGAAGCTGTGCTGGCTTGCACCCCAGTTGCTGTTGTTGTGCTGGGGCAGTTTTCCTAGGGGGATCCCTCAGAGGACCCAAAGCAGCACTCCCTGCCGCAGGCGTGCACTGCTGGCGGCCTCCTCTGTGGGGCCTCAGGCATTCAGCAGTGAGAAGCTGCAGGCGCGCACACCAGAAGTTGCTGCTGCACCAAGGGGTTTTACCGAGGCAGATCCCTCAGAGGAACTGAAGCAGCACTCCCCGTTGCAGGCGCTCGCTGCTGGCGCCCGCCGCTGGTGTCCGCCTTTGTGAGGCCACGGGCTTTCAGCAGTGAGAGGCTGTGCTGGCGCACCCCAGAAGTTGTTGTACTATGTGGTCTGCCCAACGATGTCCAGTAGAGAGAGTTAAGCTGCGCAAGTCTCCTGCACCTTACCACTGGGGGACCTGTAGGAACTCTCCGCCCTGGCTCCCACACAAGTTGGAACGTTCAATTCTCGCACAGCCTCAGACTGGGAGAATTCTGGGGGACAGGGGGCACTGAACAGGGACAGTCTCAGTATAGTTCTCTCAGGGAGCGAAAAGCCCGAAAATAGTTTTTTTTTTTTTTTTCACCTCTGGCGCACTCCACCTCTCTGGGTTCCTGTGTGTCCCAGCGCCACAAAGTCGCCAAGCTAGGTGCCTCCAGGGGCCAGTGTTGCTGTCTCCAGCTGCCCTGGGTCCTCTGGGCTTCCCGCTGTTGCACCCCCTTCCCGGGATGACTCACCACGTTTTAACTGGGTCTTTGTGTTTCCTGCGTTCCTTCTCTGGATTTCTTCCGAACCATGTGTTTCTTCTTGGATGCTCGATGTCCAGGGAGAAAGAGGTTATCTTCTTAGACCTGCTTCTTTATGTTAATAACGTTTTTAAAAATATCATGATATACTTCAGTAGCAGAATGATGGACTTATGACTGTTGCTGAAGGACTACACTCCTGTGATAACATAAGGGAAAATGGGGTGAGGGTGGAATGCAGAGGGCAGAAGGGATGAAAACCGTGGGCCTCTTGTACTGTATAATCAAAAATACAACATTTAAAAGAGAGTTTTAAAAATCAGTGTAAATCTCAGAGCATGCCCCACATCCAAGACCTGGGGTTGGTGGCAAACTGGATGGGGCTTCCCCCTCAATATCCCCCTTTACCTCAGAGACATGAAGGAAAAAATATGGAAATAATAGTCTTACCCACTTTTCTATAGCCCTTGAACCTTTTTACCCTAATTAACTATGTAAAGATTGTCAAAACAAAATAAAAAAATTTTAAAAATTCAAAAAAAAAATTAGTGTACTCTGGAACAGACTTGATGAGTCTAGAACCACTCTATGGTAGTTCCGACTTATTCCACAAAGAGAGTCAAACGGGAACAAAAGTGAGAAACCGAGACAGCTCACTGAGCTTTGTAGCGTTTGGAGGTGAGGCGTGGGGATGACATCACCCCTGGTCAGAGCACCCTTCCCCTTATAGGAAGAGTAAAATTTCCCTTCTGTCTGGCAGGAAGAGGTATGGTGATGACTAGACATGTTTGTGGTCCAAATAACATCAATGGATTAATGATTAACAAAATGTAACAGGAAGGACAGAAAAGGAACTGCAACGAATGAGTGAGTGAATGAATAAGAGGAAGACAAGAGGCTATGTAACACAGAAGACAAAAAGCCTGGGTGAGCGACCATTTGAAGCCCATCCCCCACCACTCCACGAACAGCAGTCTGAACTGGAAACCTCCTACAGTTCAATATCCTCACCCTGTTGAAAAAACTCTCTAAGGTGTACCAACACCTCTGCACCCAGAGTTACTGTTGGCCTGAGTTAATGAGCTCCAACAGCCAAAGTCTGAAATCTGAGAGCAGCTTGTAACAGGGCTAGAGACTCAAAAGTCACACAGCAACAGACTGCAAACACCTTCCTCCCTGGTGCCTACCCTAACCACCTTCTCCAGGAAATGGCACACCAGGCAAGGTCAGCCACTACTAACCACTAACCAGTCCACAAGCATGAGGAGCACAGTGGGACATGCTGCCAGGTCAGCGACCAAGAGGCCCAAGAGGTAAGCAGAGGCAGAGGTTGGGAACACTGGGGCATGGTGGACACGGGATGACAACACACCATGTACTGCTTTTCCAGGACAAAAAGTGAGAGTGAGGGAGGAATCTTCTCCGGAAGAAGGAAATCTACATGAACTCATTTTGTTCTTTAAGGAATTGGGAAACTTCAAATACATCGTACCCCAGTGATCAAAACATTAAGGCCACAAAAAAGAGGAAAAGTAAGGAAGGAAATGTACATCAGGATCCTCTACAGAACTCAAACATCAACCAGCACAAAAGGAAGATCAGATAAGGAAAATGTACAAAATTCAAGCCAATCAACGTGAACCAAAAAAAGGAACAACTGGTCAACCACCTAACCACCCTCTCCCGCCAACATAGCCTTAAGTACAAGGGGGGGAAATTAAGCATGAAATTCAAAGAAAGGGAATACAAAATACATTCAAAACAGCAGGAGGATAGCTAGCCTAAGGAAAGGCAAAACAAGCAGGCCAAACAAAGCTATCCAAGCCCCCAGGGCTGAGCCAGTGAGTCCCTCCAGCTCCAGGAAGATGAGCACCTAAGCCGAGGAGTGTTAAACCAAACCCAGGCTGCTCTTGTGGACACTTTCTAAGAATAGTGTTGGCCTTTCCCCAAGAGAAGAAACAAGGTTAGCAAGTGTTTGAGTTTTGAGTTCAGAAAGCTTACTCTGGAGCAAGCTTACAAAGATGCTAGAGAATGCAGGCAGAAGGGACTTCCTGATTAATGATAACCATAGGCACTTGTATTCCATAGAACTTGTCAGGAATTGTGAGTCATGTCCCCAAACGGCACCATCTCACCCACTGTTCAGGTAGGACCATTCAAACACCCTGTCTTGACCAAACTAATGCAGGTCAAAATCTTCTGTCCTATCCAATCAGGAACAAAAACAGCACTGGCTGTGTCTTCCACATGCAAAACTGAACGATGCACAGGAAGGAAGATGTCATTTAAGTTTTCATTTTGCTCATCAGGAGAATAGCACAGGATTATGACTGTGAAAGCTTTGTGTCAAAAAACATCTTTATAGCGATCTTCAGCTCCTAATCTACTTGCTTGCTCCATCTTCTTTTTTTTTTTTTTAAAGATTTATTTTATTTTCATTACAAAGTCAGGCATACTGAGAGGAGGAGAGACAGAGAAGAAGTGGAGCTGTCGGGATCAGAACCAGCGGCCATATGGGATCAAGGCAAGGACCTTAGCCACCAAGCCACGCCGCCAAGCCCGCTCCATCTTCTTCATCAACTCATTCACTTGCCAAGATCCTCTACAATAAGAACCCGAGTAAACTTGATACATATTACTCAGTCTTTAACTCATACTTCTTTAATTAGCATCGACTTTATTTTCTATAAATTGTAATTTTATTATATTTGCCTAATATGAGGATACTTAGAAGGTTGTGGGAAAATAGAATTAAAAGCTAAATTTATTCTGATGCATAAGAATTTTAAATCCTTGTACAGCTTTTATATAGTATGCACTTTCTACAAACTTCTTAAAGCACCCGGGCATAACAGTATAATACTAAGTGTAAATGTGTTCACTCAAACTGTAACTTCTTCCCTAACGGTCAGATAGGACTGAACAACTACCTCTTTTACAAGCACTGACATTTTGACACAAAAAAGAACTGGAATATTGGTTTCAGGGGGGGATGACAGTAAATTGCTTTGCCCAATTTCACAAAATCTAAGCTTTCAGTAAATTGAATCAATGCAAATGCACTAAAAGGACTTCCACGCGTCAAATGGTACATGCCTGATCCTCAACAAAAAGAAAGATAATCTCTCTCATACCTTTCTTTTTTTTAGCTCTTACTGGTTCTTCGTCTCTAACAATTAAACAGCCACAAAAACTACTTCTTTCTGAATCCAATGCACATTTCTAACAGTCCCTGGGTGACAAACATTCAATGATGCCCAGTAACACAGTGTAGGGTTTTGTTTTGTTTTGCTTTTTTAAAGATTATCATTACAATTATTATTATTGGTAAGGCAGAAATACAGAGAGGAGGAGATACAAAGAGAAAGATCTTCTATCAGCTGGTTCACTTCCCAAGTGGCCACAATGGCCGGAGTTCAGCCAACCTGAAGGAAAAACACAGGAGCCTCCTCTGGGTCTCCTACATGTGTGCAGTGTCCCAAGGCTTTGGGCAATCTTAAATTGCTCTCCCAGGCCACAGGCATGAAGCTGGATGGGAAGTGGAGCAGCTGGAACACAACTGATGCCCATATAGGATTCCAGTGAATGTAAGGTGAAGATTTAGCCTCTATGCTATCGTGCCAGGTCCACTGTCTAGGTATTAATCAAGCACTGGCTGTAAGTTATTCTATTCATGTCCATGGCTAAACAGAGCAGAGCTGAACGCTGGAATTTGGACCTTCATGGCATATACCTGCACACACATACAACTTCACAGCGACATGCAGCTGAGTGATCAACTAAACATGGAACATTTAAACTGGCTCCATTAGCTCAGCAGTGCAGCAAGCTTATTCTCCATCCTGTGGTGCCAGCATTGTAGGTGGGCCCCAGTTCATGTCCCGGCTGCTCCGCTTCTCATCTAGTTCTCAAATCACGGCATAGGAAGGCAGCAGAGAATGGCCCAAGTCCTTGGGACCCTGTACCCACAGTGGAGACACAGAGGAAGTTCCTGGCTCTCAGCTTCCATCAGCTCAGCTCTAGCCATTGTGCCCATCTGGGGAGTGAAGCAGTGGATCAAAGACATCAAAGACATCTCCATCTCTCTCCATCAAATCTGCCTTTCAAATATATATATCTCCAATTGGGGCTAGTGCTACCAGGATCCCACATGAAGACCAGTTCAAGTCCCAACCTGGCAGCACCACTTCCCATTCAGCTGCATGCTAGAGGCCTGGGAAAGCTGTGGAGGATGGTCCAAGTCCTTGGGTCCCTGCACCCATGTGAGAAAAGCAGAACAATCTCCAGGCCCCTGGCTTCAGACCACCCCAGCTCTGGCCAGTGTGGTGCTTTGAAGAAACAACCAGTAGATAGAGGAACTGTCTCTCCCACTCTCTTTCTAAATCTGCCTTTCAAATAAAAATAAAATAAACCCTTAAAAGAAAAATTCATCCCACAGACAGGTGCCCCCTTCTGTCTGCCCATCACTGTTCCAAGCTCAAATCCAATCTCCAGCAGTCTTCCCTTAGGCCAATGCCATTGGGACAGAGCTGGCTAAGCCACCGACTTAGGAACACTCTCATCCCTGGTCAGAATGCCTAGGTTCTAGTATGGTTTATTGAATTCCTGCTACTGCTCACCTCAGGAGGCAGCAGGGGATGGCTCAAGTACTTGGGTCCTTGTCACCCACACAGGAGACCCAGATGGAAACTGTAGCTCCTTGGTTTGGCCTGCTCAGCTCTTGAGATTCTATGAACGAAATAACAGATGGAAGCTCACTCACACTCTCTCTGTCTCTGCCCTTCAACTAATGCTCTATCAGTTGTTGTTCAGTTTTTAAAGTAGACACAAACTGTTCCAGGTAGACAGACAATACTCAACATCAGGCACCAGGCCAACTTCCTGATGTACATCCACTCAGCAGAGGTTCTTGCAGGTGCCTCAAATGCCACACGTTGATAGACTAGCATGCAACATGCAATGCAGCTGCGTCCTGCAGAGGGCCTACCATGCAAGAGGGGCTGGACAGCTCTGGCATACATTCCTTAGGTGTAACACAGCAGGGCCCATCATGGTGGCCTAGCAGCTAAAGTTTTCACCTTGAACGTGCCTGGATCCCATAGGGATTCCAATTCTAATCCCATCCAGCTCCCTGCTTGTGGCCTGGGAAAGCAGTCGAGGATGGCCCAAAGCCTTGTGACCCTGCACCTGCATGGGAGACCTGGAGCAAAATTCCTGGCTCCTGACTTAGGATTGGTGCAGCACTGGCCATTGCAGTCACTTGGGGAGTGAATCATTGGACAGAAGATCTTCCTGTCTGTCTCTCCTCCTCTCTGTTATCTGACTTTGCAATACAAAAAAAAAAGTGTAACACAGCACAGCACACTCCTGCCCTCTTGAGGGTCTGTCAGGGGAAAATGATCTGCTGGCAGGAGAAGAATGGACCCTACACTGTCCTTCAAGGCCTGGGATAGCAGACCCAAGAAGATCAAGAGACCATGGTGAAGTGCAAACACACTCACAGTAAAGCCATGGGGGTCACACTCTTGGACAAAAGTCACAGAGAAACCCAGCAACAGGGCCTGCGCTGACACCTGGTTACTTCCTCCTAAAGTGCTTTTCTCATAACACACCGACAATGCCACTGCAGAGGGACGTGAATGTCACATCCTTTGTTTATCAAGTACACTGTCACTGGAAAATCCTACAAGGGCCTCACTCACTCAGTAAAATGTCATCCAAAGGAACTAAAGTCCAGAGCAGAAATGAAGCAAAGAAAAACCTCTCCTACATTTCTCCTCTCCCACCCACCCTTGGCCAAGCATTGTTAGCGTTCTCTGGCTGCCGGCTCTCCACACACTCTCCTTCCTTCCTCTGCCTCCTGGGGCTGTCAGCATTTACAGCCTAAGAATTCCCAAGGCAGAACCTCCCAACCTGTGCACCTGAATACATCCTAGACTTTCTTACACATGTCCACCGGCAAGAGAATCCCCCCTTCCCTTCAGCCAGACAGCTCCCTTTGCCAGCACACTGCTTATCTGGGTGACTGGGCCATTTATTCCCCTGGCCTCAGACACCACAAGTCTCCCTCCTAAACACAGCTCGTGTGCTCCCAATCAAACCATCCACATTCAACAAGAGCTCTCCAAGGCTTTGTGCTCCTACACTTTTGCCCCCCAAACATTTGGGAAGGTATTTATGTACTCAAGATATATGCAGAGTTGCAAGTGAAAACACATATGCTTCAATACAAATATAGCTTACAGTATTATTCATCATAATAAAATGCTAAGCCTTGAAGTAATGAGATTCAAAGATACTCGCAATAGTAGGCCTAAATGTGTCTTATGTATCCCAGTGAATAATCTGATACCTTATCTGACGGGTGCTTTGGGACTATGCAAAATTACAACCCTCCTAATTTGTGTTTGCACACCTTGTGTGTGTCTGAAGCAGCTTCTCTTTCACACTTACACACCTCATGATGAGGTCATGTGCACTCTCTGAAGTTACTTCTGGTATAATTCATCTTACCTTCTTTTTTTTTAAAGAATTATTCATTTTATTACAGCCAGATATACACAGAGGAGGAGAGACAGAGAGGAAGATCTTCCATCTGATGATTCACTCCCCAAGTGAGCTGCAACGGCCGGTGCTGCGCCTATCCGAAGCCGGGAACCAGGAACTTCTTCCAGGTCTCCCACGCAGGTGCAAGGTCCCAAAGCTTTGGGCCATCCTCAACTGCTTTCCCAGGCCACAAGCAGGGAGCTGGATGGGAAGTGGAGCTGCCGGGATTAGAACCGGTGGCCATATGGGATCCCGTGGCTTTCAAGGCGAGGACTTTAGCCACTAGGTCACGCTGCCGGGCCCACCTTACCTTCTAAATCCACAAACCAAAAATAAAGTTTAAAGCTGACCTGTAAAAAGTCACATGGTGCTATTTTATACATAAAAGCTCAGTTGGTGTAAGTCTTATAAATAGCCATTTCCAAAGCAATGAAAAATAGAAAACATTGTTGGATTCTTTTCACACAAACTTTTTCCAGAAAAGCACCTTTTTTTCCACAGATCTACCAAACCATTCTTAACTGGCAAAGGTTCTGAATTTATATATTTAGTTCATTAGTTATCTTGTAGCATTCCACAGCAACATATCAACTCAGGAGCCCTGGGATCCTGTATCCTCTCAAGCACAGAGCCCTCAGAATACACTGCTGCAGGGACACAGGCCCCTCCAGGAGCTTAGCCAAGGTGCACTCAAATTCTCTCAGCTCAACACAGATCTAAAACAACTCAAAAGCTGTCGCTGCAGCACTGATGGGCTCAGAGCAAGCCAGTCAACTGAGGTGAATGGAGAGACATTTTCTGGAATCCCTCACCACTCTCCCCTCCCATAAGGCACCACTTACTCAGCAAGAAGCCAAATAAACAAATCACAAATGGCAGGAATTCTCATGAAAACTCCCACAACAGTAAACAAGCTGATTCATTTTCATGAGCACCAACTGCATCTCCTGCAAGTGTGGATTCAGCAACACCATGGTAGGACTAACAGTTTCATTCAGTGACAACAGCCGTGATCTAAATCGCACTCCTTATAAAACCAGAGCGAAGCGGTCTGAATGCTGAAACTGCTCCAGGTAATGATTGCACATGCACAGAATTTGGAGATAAAAAAAAAAAAAAACTTAAAATGGAATTTCACATTCCTAAAAGAAAAACCAACATCATGACTACTTAAAATTGCAGGTCTATGCAATTGACATAGATGAAGTTTGGTTGGGAGTTCATTAGCCTTCTGTTTACATGGCAGGGCATTAATCACATTCCCTATGTTTTAAACCAGCGCTGTATGAACATTTTTCACTTTATACCCAGTTTTCTGCCAAGCAAAATCGCTTTACTCCCAACCCCAAGTGCCCAGAGCAAAACATCAATGTTTTATGTGTTTCCTATTTATCACTGATCAGTGAAGCAAGATCATCTAAAAATATGAGCATTGTATTTGTAGTCTTATAAAGGTAGAACAGGTAACCTCCTTCCTCAGTCATCTCCAAAGGTGGCCTAACACACACACAGCAGAGTCTAAGAAAACTGCCCAAACAATAAAGCAACTGACAACCAGAATTCTGCCCACCCAAGGACCCATGTGGAAGCTTTGCCCAAGGCAGGTCCAGAGAATTCGATGTACCCAACTACCCCACAGATATAAACATCTGCTTTCAAGCGTTCACAGCAGGGTCCCGATGGCCACTCCCTCAGTCCCTGGGCCCTCGGACCATGCATCGGATATTCATCTGTGAAACAGGAGGGAGGATGACCACAAGACCCCCTCCCAGCTCACAGCCTGATCCCAAGACTGAGAGAGCTAATTACAGTCTATCACTGTCAGTAACAGCGTGGGCTTCCTTGTGCCTCATTTACACAGGAGAAACCAGGAGCTTGGGGGTGAGGGGTTGGTCACTAACGTTTTTCCCTCGGGTAGGAAATCAAAAGCCAAAAACAGGTTGGCGTCTGAGTTAGAGTGCTCCCAAGTCCCTCTTGCATCACAAGCAATTACTTACGAGGAAAATGCGGGACATAAAGGAGTGCCCCCCACGCACACAGAGCCTGAGATCCCTGCGACCCCTGAGACCCCCGCGGACTTGACCACCAGCGCCGCCTGTGGCTGCTTCCCCACTCCTGGGGATCCCAGGCCCAGCCACTCCCGCCGCCTCCTAAGGGCAACATGGGCCAGGGTCCAGCATCTCCTCCCGACTGCCCAGGGTCCAGGGCCTCACGTCACATATATCCTGGGAATGAATGCTACAGACAGACACAACCCACATCCTGGCACCACAATCACACACACACACACACACACACACACACACACTCCCTGGCACCACAACGAAAGTCCCAACCAAACACCCTGGCACCATAATGTCATATATATACAAACACAGCTTGGCCCGACATTGCCTGACCCCTCCACACTCACTAGGACTACAATATCACACACACACACACACACAAACACAATCACTGGCACCACGGTGCCTGTCCCGTCCACACACACCCTGGCACCACAATGCCTATAACCTCCCCACACACCCTGGCACTGTAATGCCACACAAACACACACACCCTGGCACCACATTACCTGGCACACTCACACACACCCTGGGAACACAATGACTGCTACAGACACATCCCACACCCTGGCACCACAATTAAACACACACACACACCGTAGCACCACAATTCCTGCCCCACCCACACACACTGGCACCATGCATACATACACACACAAACACACACCATGTAACCACAAGGCCACTCTCAACACACACCATGACACCAAATGACACACACACACACAAAGTGATGTCACAATTAAACGCACAAACACACCCTAGTACTACAATGCCTGCTACACACACAACCTGGCTCCACAATGCCTGCCCCCCACCCTGTCATCCCAATGACACACATAAAAACACACACCCTGGCACCAAAATGCCTCACACACACCCACCCTAGAATCACAAAACCTCACACACACAAACCACACTGGCAACACAAAGTCTGCTAAACACACACACACATACACACACACACTGGCAACACAATAACTTACTCTCATATACATTCTGGGAACACAATGACTGCTACAGACAGACACAACCCACACCCTGGCACCATAATGCCCCCCCCACATACATACACACACACCCTGGCACCACAATGAATGTCCCATGCATACACTCTGACACCACAATGTAACACATACATACACACCTTGGCACCCCAATGACACACACACAAACACACACCCTGGCACCAAGGTCACTCACACACACCCACCCTGGCATCAAAATGCCTCACAAACACATACATTAACACACACCCAGGCACACAATGCCTGCTACACACACACACACACACACACTCTAGCACCATAATGCCTCAACACACACACACTAGCACCACAATGAATGCCCCCCACACACCCTGGCACCCCAATCTCCCACACCACATACACATACACACACACTGGCCAAAGATGCCTTGCACTCAAACACCAAAGCATCACAATACCTCACAAACACACACAAACACACACACACCCTGGGATCACAATTGCCTGCTACACACACAAAGAAACCTGGCACCACAATGAATGCCCCACCCACACATCCTGGCAACGCCATGCTCACACACATTCAGAAACACACACACACAGAGACACACAGTTACACACTGGCATGACAATGTAACTACACACAAACACACCTTGGCACTACAATACCTGTCTCCCCACACACACCATGGGAGAACAATGCCACTCACACACACACATATATACCCTGGTACAACAATGTCACACACACACACATACACATGGACCCTGGCACCACAACACCTACCCCCTCCCCACACACTCTGGCACCCACAATGCCTTCTTCCTCCCCACACACTGTGGCACCATAATGCCACACACACTCTCTGGCACCACAATTCCTGCTGTACACACTGAGACAAAACCTGGCAACACAATACATGCTAAACACGCACACATATACACACACACACTCTGGTAGTATCTCCAAAGAAGTATGCAGTAAGTGTTCTCATTGCATTTTCTTCCTCATTTTCTTCTTTCTCTTTCTTTTCTCCTCTTCACTTCCTCCTTTTCCCCTCATCCTCTGCTTTTCCTATTTACTGTTGGAGAATATTCCACTGTAAAGATACATACTTGTTCATTTAGCTAATCATCTATCTATAGGTCCCTGAATTGCTTCCCATCTTTGGGTCATAATAAAATATGCAATGTAAAACTATATGTGTGGATAATCCTACATGTGCTTGGATGTACCCATGGCATATATGTTTATATTTTATATTAAAAGTAAAACAATACCAATTGATTATCATTGTTTTAATACCTCCTGAAATAGATATCAAATTACGCCTTTAACAAAAAGGAAAGGATTAAATCACAACAACAAAAGCAATATAAGTGAAGACTGTTAAGGCCAAGCTTGCAGTTTCCTAGGTTCACACACAGCCATATAAAGGTAAATAAGTCATTTTAAAAATGTGTATGGAGACAAAGGATGTCAGAATATTCACAAAAACTGAGGGAGGCTATGTGAGAATCTGGGGCTGTGGATCTGGGCTAACACCCAGACCCTGCCCCCGGCCCACAGTCAGACTGGCATGCTGAAGCCAACAGCCAGGACTGTCTATGACCACAGCGTGGACTCAGGTTGTATCTGGCAGCCTTGGGGGAATCTGCTCCACAGGCCTCATGGGAAATCATGTAGCTTTCTTGGCCCCCATCCTGCCCAGGGGACATCCCAGGCCCCCCGGGCCAACTCAGAGGAGTTGCTGGGAAGCACTGATGGGGGGGCAAGGGAAAAAGGCCAGGGATGACTCAGCCTGACCAAAGTGAGACAGACAAAGAGACATACACACACTGCACCTTCACAGAACTGCATGGAGAAAATGCTTTTTATCTTTCTTTTACTGCTCTTTTGATTGTAGTTTTCTACATCTCCATGCTTATGGCATTATTCATGTTTGCTGTTATTTTTTGTTTCGTCAACAGTGACGTTAAAGGAGATAAACATCTGTGAACAGCCCAATTCCTAGAGCGGGCAGAGGATCCCAACGCAGCCAACAGCGGCAGTGGTTGTAGCAGAGCCCTGATCTGGTTCTAGTCCTGCTTTGAGGCAAGTCTGGGGGCTGGGGTGGTCTGACTCCACTGGGCTGGGGTGCAAAACTGTGGTCCCTTCCTGACACTAACATCCTGGACACCACCACCAAAGAACCAGAAATGCGCCGGTGATTGTTGGCAGACAAGTGCGAGTTAGTGGCAAGGCAAAGCACGGGGCTCTAATACAGGGATGAAACCCAGAGCCAAGGTGTTGGTGGGGTGGACAAGCTCCTGTTCTGAGAGGCACCAGCATGGATCTCCAGGGTCACTTCGACTTCTAAACAGGAATCAAAAGGTAATCCTAAGTTGTGAAAATTGTATCAAGCATTTATCAGGTAGAATTTTGTAGCATATTAGAAACTAAAGAATGGATAAGTGAACTTGAAGATAGGTTTATACTGTCCCAATGAAGCAAAAAAAAAAAAATTGAAATAAAGAAACTTAGTATGAGATACTTCTTACGAAACAAGAAGTATACTACATGAGGAGTTGAACTCCCATGAAAAGTGGAATGAGCAGTAGTAAAATATTTGTAGAAATCATTACTTGAAAAACATCAGAGAAAAAAATGACAAATTCAAATGCTGGACTCAAAGCAGAATATATGCACAGAAAATTCACCTAGACATCTCTCAACTAGCCACTCAATACCAAAGACAAATGTCTTAAAAACAGCCAGATAAAGCCAGGGAGAAATAATATAACACGCCCAAAGCAGCAGGGTTCATTGTGATTATACTGCTGTAAGTTTCACACATTAGAAATCAAATAATAATTCAAGATAATTGTGATGTTAAAGATACACATTAAGCTTCCAGAGCAAACATAAAATGTTATTTTTAAAATAAAGAGGAAATGAACTAAAATTCTAACATGTGGGTTAAAATTAACCAAAAATGTGAAAAGGAACAAAGGGGCAAAGAATTTATATGTGCAATATAGAACAATCAGGATGATGGTAAATTAACTAGCATATTAGTTAATTAGCATTCTACTTGAACTAAAGAACAAGGAGTTTAATTAAATAAGTAAACCAAACACCAATCAAAACACAGATTGTTAGCCTAGATAAGCAAGCTAGATGAAAGTATATGCTATTCAAAGACAGACACAGTAAATATATGATGACAAATACTTTGAAAGATATTAATGCTACAATGAGGAAACCCAGAACCTTTCTACCCAGATCAAGTACATTCTAGCAAAGGGAACTGCCTCAAAGACAACATAACTGATGTTGCACTGCTGGTATGTCAAAATGATGGACTACCCCATTCCTCTAATCATCCCTCCTATAGTTGAAATACCCAAGCCATAAGGTGATTTCCTTCGGTCATTGTGCAAAAAGAAACACAAAGAAAGGGTATTTTCCCCCAACACCCAGGGCTAAAGTTATTTTTAAGCACAGAGAAGAGTTAACTAACAAGTATGAAATGGAGAGAAGTTAATTTTTAAACGTTTTGATGGCAAGTTTGGCCATAGTCCAGGATCTGAATATACCTGAAAAGACAGTGAATCAACCTGTAGTCCAAAACTTACAATAAACATAGACATAAAACTCCCTAGGAAAAGCCAAATGACAGTGAAAAGTCTTGCCAAGCATGTATATTGTAAGTGGATATTGAGAAATATGCAACTCCATGAATAGGTTGAAAGACATGAACAATACAGTTGCTTTAACTATTGCGTTAGTTTACTATACACAGATATGTTGTAATCTGATGTTATAATCTGATCATTACACTTGTTCCTTTTTTTTTTTAATCTATCAAGTGAGAAAAATGCCACAGAAAACATGAAATGGGTAACAGCCTAGCCTATGCCTACACTTGATACTGTTACTCCAAAGTAGGCAAAGATACAAATATTCATTAATACACTTGAAGGAATTTAAAGATAAAAAAGTATAAGCATACCACTTTCAAGTTTCTTAAGAGAATTATTTTCATGGACGGGGAATTTGTTCTCAGAACAGCTATGAGGTCTAAAGGAAAATATAGTTCTTTTCACCATTGATACCTCTGCATTTCAGTTATGTGTCCTCACAGGTACAGTTACCTCTTCCTGTTCAGGTTCTACAGTTGTTTTTTCTCCTTCTTGGATGTTTAACACAAATGGTTCTTCCAAACTAGAACAAGCTGAAAAAAAATTAAACACTTTCCATAAATTAAAATTACTTCTATTATTCCTGGACTTTGTTAATATTAAGACATGCACATATTAAGAAATAGTAAGACTTGAGGTGGACCAGAACTTCATAGGGGTGCATATTGGTTTATTCTGAAAAATGCCCGCTCGTTTCCTTCAGCTCTTTCTTCACAGGGTGTTTGTTTTGCTACATTTCTGAAGCTGTTTATAAATCCTGGATAACCGTTCCCTATTGGTTGTGTGATATACACATGTTCTCTTGTGTTTCTAGATGAATTTTTGTAACGCCTTTTCAAGATTTTAGAAGAATATTGTAATCTCACTGCTGTCACCAACCACCCCAAATAGCAGTTGCAAGCACTGAGACCTCACTAATAGACTTGAAACTACAAAACCATGAAGTATATAAACAATTTTTGAAAATAATTTTATTTATTCATACAAAATGAATAATTTTAACATATTCCACGACACAAGTTTAAAGCACTAACAACACCTCCTACCCAATCTCTCCTTCCTTATTTCCTCCCCCCCACCTTAATTTTATAACTCCACTGGCATCTTTTCATTTCACTTTGTGAAATAAGTTTAACACTCCAATAAAAATACCCACACAATGTAAGTAGACGAAAAAATACTAAAGAAAAAGAGAAAGAAAAAAAAACCTTGCTAATCCTCAGGTGGCATTTTACTGGAGTGATGAAAATCTAACGTTTCAAGGTCCAAACCTGCCTATTTGACAGAGTCTATTGAGTCTATTTATCTGTGCTTGATAGAGTTGGAGAAACTTAAAAACAAGCAAAAATGGCAATAAGCAATCTATTGGTTTCCAAAGACAATAATCAGACAACAGCAAAGAGGAAACAAGTGCCCCTTAATTCAATCTTTTGCTGAGAAGGAACAAATGTTTTTCAGGGAAACTTTTTACTTATTTTTGAAAATTTATTTATTTGAAAGAGAGAGATTTTATTTCCTGGTTATTTCCACCCAGATAGTTACCATGACCCAGGCTGGGCTAGATCAAACTCGGAATCCCAGACCTTCACCCGGATCTCTCACATGAGTGACAGGAATCCAAGTAGTAGGACCATCTGCTGTTGCTTTCCCATGTGCCTGAGGAGGAAAGTGGATCAGAAATGAAGCAGCCAGGACTTGAACCTGTGAGCCTATGGGATGCAAGCTCTGCAAGATAGCTGCCCCAAGAAACTCAATATTGGTTCCACATATTTGTAAACTAACTTCAGATCTCTTATTTACCAATACAATACTGAAATTTATACCTTGGTATCTATTTTCATACAGTATAGAAAAAAACTATGCATATTTGGATCTATTCAGGTAAAAATTGTGCCATGAAAAAATAAGTTTCTGAGATTTATGGAAAATGTTTATATGAATGTTCAAAAAATTTGTTTGGTATATTTTCCATAGAAATTAAAATTACTGGCTAAAAATTACACTTACAGTCATTAAAACTGGAGATAATAAGGAAAAACCCAGGGAGGAAAGAAGGTCTCTTCAACAAATGCTTTTGGGATGATTGGATAGCAGCCTACAGAAGCAAGAAATAAGACCCCCACCTTTCACCATACGCAAAATCAAATCTAAATGGATAAAAGATCTAAACCTACACCCAGAAACCATCAAACTATTAGGAGAAAAGGTAGGACATAGTCTATAAGATATAGGCACAAAGACTTCCTAGAAAAATCATCAAAAGCAGAGACAGTCAAGACCAAAATAAACAATGGGACTACGTCAAATGGAAAAGCTTCTGTGCAACAAAGGAAATAAACAATAAAGTAAAAAAAAAAAACAGAGCAGGAGAAAATCTTTGCATATTATACAATAAACAAGGGGCTAATATCCAGAGCATACAAGGAACTCCAGAAAAACCATAACAGCCAAAGAAACAGATAAGAAATAGATAAAGTAAATGAGCATACGCTTTTCAAAGAAAGAAATCCAATGGCTGGCAAACATATGAAAAATGCTCAAGCTCCCTAGCAATCAAGGAAATTCAAATAGAAACAACACTGAGGTTCCATTTAACCTCAGCGAGAATGGCCCATATACCAACAACATCTGCTGGCGAGGATGTGGAGAAGAATGAACCCTACTCCATTGCTGGTGGGAATGCATACTGGTGCAGCCACTATGGAAGTTGGAATGCAGATTACTCAGACAATTGAAAATTCACTTACCGTATGACCCAGCAATCCCACTCCTGGGAGTATATCCAAAGGATATGATACATGAGAAAGCAATATGCAACCCTGTATTCATCGCAGCACAATCAACAACTGCAAAAACATGGAAACAGCCTAGATGCCTATTGAAAGAGGACTGGATAAGGAAACTGTGGCAGGTCTACCCTGTGGAAAACTACTCAGCCATTAAAAAGAATAAAATTCTATCATCTGCATCCAAATAGGCCCAACTGGAGAACTTTATGGTAAGTGAAATGAGCCAATCCCAAAGGGCAGATGTCATATGTTTGCTCTAATGTAAGACAACTTCCATCAGAAATCCAAAACAAAAAATAATAAAGGAGAATAAACATATATGTGTAACTCCAAAATGAAGGATGTAATGAAGACCAGAGTACCAGGAATCAAGGAGAATCAACAGAATACATCTCTACAAAGGACTCAAGGTAGACTCCCAATGAATCTTGTAATGTACCTACACAGCAAAAATCTAGAATCCATACTGTTGCCTATGCCAACAGTGTTATGACCCACGTAAACAGCCATCACTCTTTCATCTCTAATTTTAATTAGCTGTTCTCTAGAGATGTTCATTGCTAATATGGCTGAGGGTTGATGCTCATCCTCTTAGGGAATGGATACCTCTTGTTTCAAATTCAATTATTTTTGCTGTGAATTTTACCTTTTTGCACTTCCTATTCATTTGTGTCTTGTCCCATCCTTGCAATTCATTAATAGATCATTCATATGAGCCATTTTGATTGTTTGTAACACACAATGATGTAAACAATGTCCCTTTCGACACTGTTTTTGCTGCATCTCATGAACATATTTTTTTTACTGATTTATTTATTTTTTATTAAATTTACTCATTAATTACATTGTGTTGTAATTTCATAGGAAATGGGATTCTCCCCCCACTTCCCCACACCCTCCCCCCATGGTGGGTTCCACCACCCTGTTGCGTAACCATAGCTCAAGTTCAGTTGAGAGTCCCTCTTAGCAAGCATATGCCAAGCATAGAGTCCAGCATCTTATAGTCCAGTCAAGTCCAACTACTTATTGGGGAGACCCTCTCTGGTCTGAGGGCAGAGCCAGCAGAGTATCATCCCGATCAAATAAAAGCACTAACATATTATCAGCAACAATTAACATCGGTATGGAATTAATTGACATAGTATTGAGCAGCCAACATATTAAAAATAAATGCGATTTCTTAACCACATTCCGTGACCACCCCATTCACATTTCCATTTTAGTTTATATACTACATATGACATAACATCCATAACATAACATGTTATGCATAACATAACTTCTTAAATTAAGGCGAACATGTGGTATCTAACCCTTTGGGACTGGCTCATTTCCCTTAGCATTATGGTTTCCAGTTTGGCCCATTTGGCCACAAAGAACTGCATTTTATTTTTTTTAATAGCTGAGTAGTATTCCATGGAGTAGATGAACCATAGCTTTCTTATCCAATTCTCTGCTGATGGGCATTTTGGTTGCTTCCATCTTTTTGCAATTACTGATTGTGCTGCTATGAACATAGGAGTGCATGTTGGTTTCTCATAAAACAGGTGTTCTGGATATATTCCTAGGAGTGCTATTGCTGGATCATACGGTATGTCAATTTTGAGTTGTTCGAATATTCTCCATACTGATTTTTGTTTTTATTGTAATTTCTTCAGTGCCATATGGATAATGCAGTGGCATCAATTTCTACAAGGCTTTTGATTTTCTTTTTCATCACTTTAGTGACACATTGGTCATTCTGTAGCATGTTGTTTTTATGTTGTTGTAAATTTCCTGTTTTTCTCCCAGGTATAGATTTTGTTTTCTGAGTCTGTAATTAAGGAGATGTGTAATAGAAGCGTAGCAGAGACTACCATGTCCAGATGTGGAGGCATAGCGCAGTTTGCATCTCTGCATCCAGACCAAAGATGGACTCCCAGTGAAACTGTTGAATATATTCTGATAGTAGGATGCTGGACTCTCTGGCAATGTCCATGCCTACAATATCAGGAAACACTTCAACAGCGGAATGATGGACTTATGACTGTTCTTGAAAGATTACCCATTGTAATACTAGAGGAGAAATCAGTAGGGGGATGACGAAACTTGGGGAGGGGGACAGGAATTTCCAGAGCCTGTGGAACTGTATCATAAAACAATAATAATAATATTGATAATAATAACAAATAATACAAAAATGCTACAAGCATCTGAAAGATAGAAATAAAATTTCACATGTTTTCAGGAACACAAGACTATCTATATAGAAAAAAAAGAAATCTGCCTCCTGAAAATAATAAGAGAGTTTACCAAATTCACAGGGATTAAGTCAGAACAAGACACTCTTTACATATTTATAGACCAACAGTAAGCATACTAACAAAAATATAATGTCATTTCAAAGGAAATATTTCAAAGGAAAATAAAACTTATGTTTAACAGTATTGTGTCAAATTCCAGTATTCTGCCAAAGACAGGAATTAATGTAAATTTTATATAACAAGGCAGAAGTCCTGGAATAGTTTTAAAAAAATTGACAAAAGTTTGTGATGAGATTATAAAGCCAACTCAAAGAGAAAATTAGAATGGTCACAATAATGTGTTGCTTACACGGCAAATGAAGATGATGTAAACCATCTACAAACTTCTTGGGGAATTTATGGCTCAGAGAGGAAAACACACACATTAAAATGAAAAACAAGAAGAAATGACAACACAAAATCTCTGAGAACTGCATTCTGGGCTTTGATGTTTGTTCTGATTTTGTGTGGTGGAGGAGAAGTAAAGGCATTCAAGGGAAAACATTAAAAGGTTACTTTCATGGGTTTAAATATGTTAAATCCAGCATTTCGAAAGTTGGGCCCATCATGTCTCCTTGATCTCAATCAATGCTGCTATGTAATGTGAAGCAGGGTGGTCTCTGGGCCACTAATCTAACACAGTTTTCAAGAGCTACCACTTTCACTGCACTAGTCTTCCCTGAACCTGTATGCTGCTCTTGTTTCTTATTTCAATCACAGATCATACCACTCCCTTCATTCTGGGGTCACCAGGTCTATGAAATGATTTGTTTCCCATTTAACCTCCATGTTGTATCAAGCAACCTGCAAAAAACAAAATGCCACTTGGTTTCTCTTTGGGATTATTTAATGGCCTACCTCCATGACATCTGGAAAGATATGGAGCAACACGGTACTGCGTCCACAGCCATGGCTATCCTGAATTTCCCTTCTGCCTAGCCCCTGCTACCTTATATACTTCAAGAATTCCAAAGCAGTCCTGACACGTACTGTGCTTTGTAGCTACTTTTAAACTATTCCCAAAGCCATTCTAATTCCTGTCATGACTCAGTTTGGAAACGTGGCACCCTTCAGGGCAGCCTGCATCCTCCTGCACTTTGTCTATACTTTCTGGAGCTTTAAGGAAGCATTTACTCGGCCCATTGAGAAAGACTAATCCTTTTCTGATCAGAAGCTCTGTTTCTGAACATAATGGGCGCCAGAGCTATCAGGACTTCTTGCTCTGTCAATTACAGGAAAGCAGAGTTCTCACCCCGTTTCCTCCCACTCATCGACACGTTCCCTGCCTGCTGGCCATGCACTTCCACAGTGCATGACTGGAACTGATAACACAAGGTTCCCAGGGCTGAAGGGCACCTCCATCCTGACGGAGAGCACACACAGTCTGGAGCTCTATGCTGGGTAGGTCCGCAGCTGGAAAGCTCCCACTTGGGACCGCAGGAGGTTCCCAGATCTCAGGCTCTGCACAGCGGAGGGTGCTGACAGGCTGCAGCGCTGCTGCCAGCTGGTTTCAAAAGCCCGCCCTCAGCTTTTGCTCAAGAATTTCTCTCTACAGAGCACACTGGTGAGCCTGCCCTGCCCCGTGGAATCCCGATCCCACTGCTGAGTTTGAGATTGCTGAACAGGAGCTGGAGCAGCGCGCTGAGTGGGCTTTTCTTGGTCTCAGCACCATGAGCACTTGGTCCTGCTTCAGGTAACAGACTCCTCAGGGGCCCTGGCAGGTGCTGCCCTACCTCCTGTCCCACCTGGATCCTTTTGATCCCTGTGTGCTCTCCTGGGTGCTTCCTAACTATCCTCTGGTTCTGCAGGTGGGAGTTCATCTTCATTGTGTGACACTGGGCACATTCTGGGGACCCTCAGTCCTGCCGGAGATGGTTCCTCATCTCTGTGAGCCAGCTCTTCTGTAGACTTTGGTCCCCACTGTGCTGAGAGTTCCCCCAGTGCATGGTGGAAGAAATCCAGGCTCCTCCTCAGGACAAAGTGCCCTACTGACCCCGAGGGGATGCACAGGGCCTCTTCTCCTCCTCTGTCAGTTCTGGATCTTCTGCAGGTGTCAAGCTCCATCACATTCCAGGATATTCTGAAGCTAAGGTTCAGATGGAAGAAAACTGGGGCACATCCCGGGAATGGGATGCCTTATGGAGTAGGTGGAGTCCAGCCTCCTTTATTAATGTCTCCTAAGACAGTACTTTTCATCAGAGGGTCAATGTATGACTCCCTTCTCTGCAGAGCAGGATAAGAATTCTATGGAGGAGGCTGATAAGCTCTTTGTTCCTGTGTCTCTATCTGCTGACAGCATGTGGTTCTCCTGGAGAAGAATCTGGGCCATCATTTTCCTGCCACTTATCTCATCAGGACTTGCTCCCCACCTGAAACTGAGAGGGAATCTTCTGTCCCAAACAACATGGTCATCTCATGTCAGATTTGCATGAGGATGGTGGCCAGAGGCAGTATGCTGTCTCTTCCTGGAGAAAATGATGTGCGCAGGCAGGTGCTAATCGTGTCCTGTTCAGCAGAACAGCATTTCCCTGGGGGCTCAGTAGTCTCCGCTCTTTCCCATTCTCGGTCCCTTTCTGATCTCCCCCTTAATCCCCTCTGCAGATATAACTGGCCTCATTTGACCCCCCTGGACCTGAAGAACTGATCTGTGGGCCTTGGCACTGAAATCCCAGGAACGGGTCATGCACACTTCACCCTGGACGGTCACAAGTTCCATATCTTTGGTGGCTCCATCCACTACTTCCGGGTTCCCAGAGTACTGGAGGGACCACTTGCTGAAGCTGAAGGCCTGTGGCTTCAACACTGTCACCACGTGAGTACAGCCACAGCCCCCTCACCTCGGGACCCTTGGGGAGCTAGCACCTGGAGCTGCAGCCTGACTCTGAGCCTTGACTCTGCTTGGGACCCAGCGTGAGGACCTTCCTTCTGCCTAGGCTTCCTGCCTGTGTCTGGCATGCTCAGGCACTCCATAGTCACCTCTGTTTCCTCTATGATTAAAGACTTTGGGGAGAGAGAATAGGAGAAAAATAGGGGTAATACAATAGGATTGTGTAAACCAGAAAAAAAGATCTATAGTTTTGATGCAAAAAAGATTGGAGTCCATGCACAGTTTTCTTCCAGTGTGCACATTGCCTGATCTTTTGCAGAGTGTAAGTGATTTCCTTAGGAATTTTTCTCTGTAATATGAGTTCTCATTTCTCTTAGGTGCATTTAGTTGAATGACATCAAGTGTGTGGTTCTCCATCAGGTGTGTGGAAAATAAAAATCTATTTTGAAAGCAGGATTTACTTATTTTTGTCGGAAAGTCAGATTTACAGAGAGAAGGAGAGACAGAAAGAAAGATCTTCCTTCCACTAGTTCACTCTCCAGAGCTGAAGTGATCCAAAGCTGCCAGGAGCTTCTTCCTGGTCTCCCATGAGGGTACAGTATCCCAAGGCTTTGGGCTGTCCTCCACTGCTTTTCCAGGCCATGAGTAGGGAGCTGGATGGAAAGTGGAGCAGCCAGGACACAACCGGCACCCATATGAGATCCCGGGTTGTTCAAGGTGAGGATTTACCCACTAAGTCATTAAGCTGTATCCCAATGTTAACTTTACATTGAAAGAAAACTTTAAGAAAGCCCTGTATAGGTTTTCAGAATAGCTATTTTCCATAAACTTTTGGAGTCCCTCTCCCATGTACATGGGGTTCAACATTCTTTGCACTAAAACAAACTCCTACTTTAACTTTGCTTTCCTCAAGCTTTGTGAAATCTTCTTGTCTTCTCAAGGTTTGCCTACAGATGAACACACTGTTACAGATGAGTAAGTTTTGCTGAAACAGTTTTTATTTGTTCAAAGGGCCATATAAGCTATTGACAGCAGTATCAGAAACAGAACTTTAGAAAGCAGAGGGCAGTGTAGCTTCAGTGGAGCATCAAGGCCTATAGGGAGCGAGCTGTATGGTAACTGAATGCATGAAGGGTTTGGCAGGCCTGGCCATCTGCCCAGCCTCTGCTTTTCTTACCATCACATCATGTCCCCAGTGTCCCTGACTGTAACAGTTGCTTCGTAAGGATTGTCATGGTGGCTAGAGGGAAGTGAAACTTTCTATGATCTCTGTAAAGTTTCTGTCACCACGCCAGGCATTTAGACCAGTACGTTCCTGGCACGCACGGGTGTGTGGCCAAAACAAGGGGGTGTCCCATCCAGCAGGACAGTCAACGGGGTCACAGCCACCTAGGAGAGAATGAAGGGACAAGAGACACGAAGAATGGACAGCAAGACAGTAGGTCTGATCAAGCTGTCAGTTTATTGATTTCAACTGAGGGTTTTTATATTCTTCAGTAACTAAGGCTCAGGGAGGGAAGGAGAAACCGGGATGCAAGCCATGGTCTCAAGACCAATTGTTCTTGAGCAGCCACCATATCAACAATAGTAACCAACATATCAACAATAGCATAGGTAATCAGTAACAAGAAGTCGGTAAGTACAGCATCAATCACATTCTGAAACAGTTGCTAGGAACAATTGAAGCTAAGCGTGTGATTGGTTTCATAACTTCTTTCCCAAGCATCTAGCCAACCGGGGGTTTTCCACTGTCCCATAGGTCTATATTCAAAATGGCTTCAGTGTGGCTATAGTACATGGTTCCTGACATCTCCCCGTTTTTTCTATATATCAATGAAAGCGGCGAAAAGAGAAAGGTTCGTGAAGCAAGATAAGCGCTGCCTGTCTTAGGTTCATTCTGAGGGACCCTCAGCTCTTACCCATCTCTGGGCAGCCCTGCCAGTCATCCAGGACTCCCTGTCTTAGGTTGGCGGTTTATCAGAAAGGTGCCCGTCATTGGCTACATGCTTACTAGAAAAGGGGCCATGTAACAATTCATAGCTGGATCATGTATTCCCCGGCAATGCTGCCGTAAATGACAGCCCTGTTGGGAAACACTGCTCCAACCGTAAACGGCCACATTACCTTAGACGAACCTGTTAGAAGACTGGAGCCACGCATTACAACGTGGGGATTCACTTCTTGAGGAGTCAGGGTTCTCCGAACACAATCTATCTTCTAGAGCTAAGCGGCAATAATATGCTTGAATAGGTTTAGAAGCTAAATTGTCAATTTGCTGCTTTATCAAATTAGTGACTTTAGTAAATGCCCAGGGACCAAAGGAAATTAAAAGCAATAATCCAACTAGGGGCCCCAATATAGTGGGTAATAAGGTAGTGAGCCAGGGAGATGAAGAGAACCAATTTTTATACCAGCTTTCCTCTTTTTCCCTTTCTTGTTTTCATTTTTTAAGGCCTTCACGAATCTTTTTCATGCTCTCTTTTACAACACCTGTTTTATCTACATAAAAGCAGCATTCTTCTTTAAGGGCGGCGCATAGGCCTCCTTGCTGCAAGAACAATAGATCTAAGCCTCGGCGATTTTGTAACACTACTTCAGCTAGGGAGGAGAGGGAGTCAGATAAATCATCAATGCCTTGTATATCCTCATCAATGGTGGAACGTAGCTTGGCATACCGATTCTGGGAAAGAAAAAGAGAGGAAATGCCGGTGCCAGTGCCAACAGCGCCAAGTCCTAACAGAACAGAAATTGTAAGGGCAGTGATAGGCTCACGCTTTGAACGGGAGAGGGAAGTGGGATTGGATTCCCAATTCTGAGGAATTTGTAAAAATTCCTCAGAGGCATAATAGGACAAGCGAGGAACTAACTGGACTAATATACAAAATTCCTTATGAAATGAAAAAACCTGATAGGAAAGGCAGGGGGTGAGACCGCCGGTGCAGGCCCACCAAGCATCGCTGGGGGGAAGAAGGTATTGAGAATGGGCTGCTGGAATAATGGTGGAATTACACAAATAAGAGAAGGAATCTAAATAGGGGGATCTATCGGAAGTAATCAAGCAGAGACCTAAACCAACAACCTGGGTTAAATACATACCAGACCAATCGCTGCTGGTCCGCCTGCAAGAGGAGGAAGAATTGTAATAATAAAAAACATCAATTAAGGCAATACCTTCATAAAATGGGGGACGGGCATTTGTGCAAAGCCAACAGTCATTCATAAATTCGGGTGAAGACTCATTAACTGTTAAGGCGGTTTGGTTAACCAAGGTCAAAATGACATTGTCAGGGAGGAGGGCAGGGAGATTAAGACGTAACGGAGGAGATGGTGAGGGAGGCAGAGTGAGAAATAACAGAAGATGGGAGAGGTTGAGGGGTTGGGGAAGGAATGGGAGGTCGGATAGGAGGTTGGGGTAAAGGAGGCTTATATGCAATAACATTATTTGGTCCAATATTGGCAGGAGAGTTAGCATTAACAGGTTCTTTTAACAATTTGATAGAAAATAATACGCCCGTATCTATTCCTGACTTGTACAATCTAAGTCCCCAATCACGGCCTCTCACCCAAGTCTCTTCTTGGTTGGTGTACACTCTAGGGGTGAACTGGATTTTTAAAGGGGTACACCAGCCTTTTGTGTCGGGATGATTGGGACGGCATACAGTAGTGACATCGTAATAGGAGGAAAGGAAGGTGAGGCCATAGACTGCTGCTGTAGTTGGGTAGCTGAAATTGCGTCTGACTGTATTCAAGTCCTTGATTTCTGAGTTTTTAATCCAGTAAGCAGTACCTGTAGTTTCACATCCCCAAGAGGCACAGAAATAATCAGCAGAGCCACCACATTTATGAAGGAGATGACAATCATGATGGCTTCCAGGGCACACATAAAAATCGGTGGCTTGGAGGAGAACTTGTTGTCGAGTGTCAGCACATCCAGGGTCAGGCAGTTGGTTAGACAGTTCAGGTGCTACAGAAAGTCCGAGGAGAGTACTAAGTCCCCAAGATTTGACAGCCCCAAGAGCAAGCTTACATAAGTCCGGAGTGAGGACTTCTGGTCACCATACATGGGGGGGTGATCTGAGATGTTGACCAAACAATATCACGTTGCTCAGATAGCACGACCCAGGTGTAATTCCATGGTTGGTGTGGATTATGGAGTTGTGGTCTAAGGCTGTTGGCAGTCGTCTGTGCCCATTGGGTCAGAATCCACAGGACCCAGAGGTTGTAAAGGGTCACCATCAACTGCGTTTGTAGTAGCAACAGCATCTGGAAAAGAAGGAGAGGAAGATGTCTCAGAGAGGGGGTTGGCCTCCTTTCTGGACAGCGATGAGTTAACGGCTCTAAGAAGCCGCTCTGGTAGCCAGCATGGTTCTGCATTTTCCCTGCCATACACGCAGGCAGAGCCTCGTTCCCAGATAAGCACTGGGTCTGGTCCTTTCCATGCTCCTGTGAGGGGATCTTTCCACATGGCTAAGGCATGTGAATCCTGGGCTGTGGAATGCCAATGTCGATCAGCAGCAGATCGATTATTATTATCTAGGGTTAAGAAATTTATAATAAAAAGGGCATGATTCAATCTATTCCTGGGAGTAGGTGTAATAGATAAATCTGTGGAGAGTTCTAACTTCTTAAGCATATTTTTTAAGGTCTGATGTGTCCTTTCAATAATTCCTTGTCCTTGTGGGTTATGAGGAATGCCAGTAATATGTTTAATTTTCAGTTGAGAGCAGAATTGTCGGAATTTAGCTCCTGTATATCCTGGGCCATTATCAGTTTTAATGCTGTTAGGTTTGCCCATAACTGACAGGCTTTGTAGCATGTGGGTAATAACATCTTTGGAAGCTTCTCCAGTTAATGCTGTGGCATAAATAAAACCACTATAAGTATCCACTGTTACGTGGACATATTTGAGTCTGCCAAAGAATGGGACATGTGTGACATCCATTTGCCATCTATCATTTGGGATTAAGCCTCGGGGGTTAACTCCTAAATGAGGTACTGGAGAAAACAGCACAGGAGTTACAACTTTTAACAATTTCTCTAGCCTGTTCTCTAGTGATCTTGAACATCTGACGAAGTGTGAGTGCATTTAAGTGATGTAAGGCATGTGCTCGGTGGGCTTCAGACACAGAGGGATCTATGGTTAGGAAAACTAGCCATGTGGCAGCATCAGCTTGGGCATTTCCTTCAGCCAAGGGTCCCTTGAGTCCTGTATGGGCTCTCAAATGTCCTATAAAAAAAGGAATCTCTTCTTTTTCTAATTAAGGATTGTATCTGAACAAAAAGCTGAAGAGCTGCAGAGGTGGTCTTAATATATGGAACTGTCTCTAACAAAGGAACGGAGTGGGCTATATAAGCACTATCTGTATATAAATTAAAAATGGTTGTTGGAAAACTTTTAAAAACCTGAAGCACAGCAAACAATTCAACTAACTGAGCAGACACATAAGGGCATTTTATTGGGAAAGATTGGCCTTGAATGACGTAAGCAGCCGTTCCGCTTGAGGAGCCATCTGTAAAAACTGTAATTGCTTTTTTCAGGGGGCTATGAGAAGTGACTTTGGGAAAAACAAAGGAATGATTTCTCATAAATTGTATTAAGGGGTCATTTGGATAATGATTATCTATTACGCCGGCAAAGGACGCACAGCTAACACCCCAATCATTATTAACTTGGAGTAGCCAGTCTACTTGTTCTGAGGTGTAAGGCACAATTATAATATCTGGATCTTTTCCAAAATATTGTATGGCTAATTTCCTTGCTTTTAAAATTAAGGCGGCTATGAGGGAAAAGTAGGTGGCAAGGACTTTGGCTGGTTTTGACTGTAGGGGCACCCACATTAGGGGGTGTCCTGAAGGGGACTTGTTCATTTCTTTTTGCCAGAAAACTCCTAAAGGGGCACTGTCTTAATAGACTCTCTTGCTGCTGATGTAAGGGTGCGAGATGAAAAGGGATGAGGGTCTCCAGTCAGTAAATCATGAAGAGGCAAAAAATTTCAGGTGCAGTCTTTAAGTATGGCCTTAAAAATTGCAAATTGCCTAAAAGGGATTGAAAATCATGGAGGGTTTTTAGGGCAGACAAATCAAGACTAATTTTGGGTGTATAAATTTTTCCTTGATTTAATTGATACCCCAAAAAATTATAAGGATCTTTGACTTGAACTTTCTCAGGGGCTATCAATAACCCATTGTTCTGAAGAACATGCAGCATCTGTTTAAAGCAAGAAAAGGCGGCTGCCTCAGAGGGTGCTGCAATCAAGATATCATCCATATAATGCAGAATATAAATTTCAGGCCACTTATTTCTTACAGGTTTGAGAGTTTGAGCAACATATTTTTGGGCTAGGGTAGGGCTGTTTGCCATACCTTGTAGAAGGACTCGCCACTGATAGCGGCCCATGGGTCCCTGAAAATTTATCTGAGGGAGGCTAAGAGTAAAGTGTAGGCAATCATCTGGATGCAAGGGAATGCTAAAGAAACAATCCTTAAGATCAATAACTATCTTAAATAAATTACTGGGTATTGCTATGGGAGCTGGGAGGCCAGGTTGTAAGGCTCCCATAGGCACCATGGCTTTATTAACCATTCTTAAATCTTGTAATAATCTCCACTTTCCAGATTTTTTTCTTAATAACAAATATGGGAGTATTCCAGGGGGATGAGGAGGGCTCAATGTGTCCTGCAGTGAGCTGTTCCTGCACCAGCTTCCTAGCTACAATAAGTTTTTCTTGGTTCAGTGGCCACTGATCAACCCAGACAGGCACACTAGTATTCCATGCAATCTTATCAGCATGTCTGGATGGGGCAGGATGAACAGTGGTCGCTAGGAAAAATTTTGTACGCTCTCATTAGGTGAAACTGAAAAGTCTAAACCTGTTTTATCAGATTTTTGTGTAACCTGTATTGGCTGTTTAATTCCTTGAGACTGTTTTCCTAAGCTCTGGCCAGGGAGAAAACCTTGTCTAAGCATCTGTTTTGTAATAGCTTCATTGGGGCTACACATGATGACATTCATTTGGGAGAGAATATCTCTCCCCCAAAGATTAACAGGCAATTCTGAAACAACATATGGTGTAACAATACCTGAGTTCCCTTCTGGGTCAGTCCAGGTCAAGGCTTGAGAGCTTACTTGTGGGCTATTAGCCTGCCCTATGCCTTGAAGATGAGTGATTGAATTCTTCAAGGGCCAGGCCTTTGGCCAGAACCTTGAAGAAATAACTGTAGCATCAGCGCCAGAATCCAGGAGGCCTGTAAAAACTTTGCCATTTAACTTGAGAGTCAGGGTTGGCCGAGTATGAGGGGAAATTTTATGTGCCCAAAAAACCTCAGCTACACCTGTTTCATTACTCTTTCGGGAAGATTGATAGTAAGGATTGAAAAATTTTGGGAAAACGGGCAAAATAATTAACTGTGCCAATGGGAAACAGGGGGTGATAACTAAAACGCCTTCAAAGATTCTGGCAAGAACTTTTAATTCTCCAGTAAATGTTGGTTCAATTGGGGTAGGAATAATGTGAAGGCCCTTATTAGCCAATGTAAATTGGCCCACTATTAAGCCAAATGTATTAGGAGGAAGAGGGCCAAAAACACCTGTGGTTATAGCTTGTACGCCATCTTCTGGCTTTAATATTGTATTGGAGGAGGAACAGAGGTCCAATCCTGGGCTTTCTTTTGTGGCTCTCCATAATTGGGAAATGCATTTTTTGTCTGAGTTACCGGCTGTGATGGGAAGGCAGTTTGGGACGGGATGAACCTCACACCACCGGGGTTCATCCGAGACCAGGGGGCCTGGAGCTGCCCCCGTCGGGAGTTTCCCAAATAAAAGGGAAAGAGGGGCCGTCCATTCCTATCAGCGCGGGAGCGGCTCTCATTAGCCCAGTGGCGGCCTTTATGGCAGCGTTGGCATAACATATACGGCCGTTCTTGAGAGCCTCCTTTTTGAGGACAATCTCTTTGAAAATGGCCAGGCTGCTTGCAGTAATAGCAAATGTTATTAGCGCCTGTTCTTTGCAGGGCTGCGCCTACAGCAAGGCGAGGAGTAGCAACTCCAGAACAGAGACGGACGTATTCTGCCAGAGTCTTACTACAGTGGTGCTTTAATATATCTTGGCAAATGGTATTAGCGTTTTCAAAAGCAAGTTGTTTAAGAAATGGGCTGTCTAATTATTGAGGGCCGAATAAGCGCTCTGCTGCCTCCGTCAGGTGGTTAATAAAGGAGCTGTAGGGTTCTTCTGGGTCTTGTATAATTATGGTGAGTTTAGATGATGAACCCACTTTATCTGGCAATTGCTTCCAAGCTGTAAGACAAACCTGACAGACCTGGGAGAGCAACCCAGTAGGGTACTGCATTTGTGCTTCTAAGGTGTTAAAGGGCTCTTTTCCTAAGATTCATCTAGCTGTCCAATCTCGGGATTCAGGATGTTGACGATTTTTTGCCTCTACTTCTTGGGCTGCATCAGCTGCCTCGGACTTCCATAACACAAAATCTCCTCCAGAAAGGGAGGCTTTAGCTAAGTGCATAAATTCTCTTCGTGTTAGCCAACCTTCAGTATAGGATTCTAACAATGCTAGAGTAAAGGGAGCAACTGGGCCATAGGTAATAACTGCTGCCTTTAACCTTTCTAAAATTTTTCCATCTAAGGGTTGGTAAACATAAGGCGAATGGGGTAAACACCCCTGTGCTGGAACTTGAGGTCGCTGATTTCCAGTCTCAATGTCTCGATGGGTATCTGGCTCATAGCCTTTTGACTGATTTTCATCCTCAATGCCACCCTCACTTCTTTCCTCTATACTTTTAGGTGGGCTTTGTTCTCTTGGAGGAGGGGAAGAATCCCGAGGGACTCTAGCACCGCTACGAAGGGACAAGGGAAAGGCTAAAACTTTTGGATTGGCATTGACCTCTGGTTTAAGTTTAAGTTCAGTTAATTTATTTTCTAAGACTTGCAACTGTTTTGTGAGCTCAACCTGGTTTTGCTTAGCCTTCACCATTTGGCGCAGAAAAGTGAGTTCATCTGCCATTTCTTGGGCTCAGAAGCAGCTGGGGGTTGATTATAGGAAGGTGCGAGAGAGAACGAAGGCATCTCCCTCTCCCCTGGGGCACTTGGCAGGGAGGTGTGAAATAATTTTGGTGGGCCATGGTATTGATCAAAGTCACACTTGGCTGCTTCATTTTTTAAGGCAGCCTCCTCAGAGGGAGAAAGATTATCATGGGGAAAACCGCCAGCTGTGGGGAGAGATGGATAGAGGTGTCGTGATTGGCTATCAATCTGAGAGCATATAATTTCTGGGGCAGAGTGATCAAGGGGTTTTGCATCTGACTCTGCCTCCATATCTATAATGACAGAGGATGGTCGAGAACCAGGGGAAGGTGAGGGGATAGGTGTGGACAGCCGAGAGTGGCTCTCTTTAAGAGATCGTTCTCCCTCAAAAGCCAGATCCTGTAAACCTGGATGTTGAGACTTAATCTTTAAATTATCATAAATCAAAGTCCAATAATTAAAAGCAGTAACAGGAATTTTCTCAGGTCCAAAAACCTCATAATAATCTTTAAAATAATCACCTACTCTGCACCAAGTTTTCTTATCAATAAAACCGTCCTGGGGATACCAAGGACAAATCTGACCTACAAAATCCAAAAAGGTTTTGATGTCTTTCTTTTTCACCCTAATTCCTCGTGTCTTGAATGAATCTATGAGACCTTGCAAAAATAGGTCATGTTATGATAATGCTTGTCCCATCTTACCTTGGCTCCGTAAGATTTGTGCTGTGAATATTTCCCAGGAGCTCGACTTCAGGTGGGTCAACTGTAAAACTGCTCAACCGGTGTTCCTTTCGACACCACGAGAGGCCTCTCCATGAATGAGGGCACGGCGTTCTCTCTGTCGGTGGTCTGCACACATCCACGTTGGGCGCCAATTTGTCCTGTCCAGCAGGACAGTCAACGGGGTCGCAGCCACCTAGGAGAGAATGAAGGGACAAGAGACACGAAGAATGGACAGCAAGACAGTAGGTCTGATCAAGCTGTCAGTTTATGGATTTCAACTGAGGGTTTTTATATTCTTCAGTAACTAAGGCTCATGGAAAGAGAAGCTGCCATGGTCTCAAGACCGATTGTTCTTGAGCAGCCACCATATCAACAATAGTAACCAACATATCAACAATAGCATAGGTAATCAGTAACAAGATGTCGGTAAGTACAGCATCAATCACATTCTGAAACAGTTGCTAGGAACAATTGAAGCTAAGCATGTGATTAGTTTCATAACTTCTTTCCCAAGCATCTAGCCAACTGGGGGTTTTCCACTGTCCCATAGGTCTATATTCAAAATGGCTTCAGTGTGGCTATAGTGCATGGCTCCTGACAATCAGGTGTATTGGTCTATGACATTTTAATGATTTTAAGCTAGATTTCTAGACTATGAGCAATTATGTCTGAAGAAGCATTAAGTAAATATATACAGAACTAATTGTACAGCAATGGAGATTGCATTTTTACTGAGCAATTCCATCTTTTTTTTTTAAACCTATTTTAAACAGTCAGTCATAGTTGAAGATCTTCCTACTGCTAATTCAGTCTAGTTTAGGAATCCAAGTATTGTTCGGCTCAGCATAATTTTGGAATGGTTTTCTTCGTTTTAGTTTTTTACTGTAATTCTAGAAAATTTGGTGTTAATTTGGTAGAATCTAGTAGTGAAGACACCTAGTGTTGACCTTTGGTTTGAAGAGATTTATTCCTGATTCACTGTTAACTGTCTGTTGGTTTTGTCAAGTTTTTTTTGATGTCTTTCTCATTCAGTTTGCAGCCTCATGTTAAGAATCCAGAAATTAAGCATTCTTTATTATGTATTTGTTTATAACTGCTGTTGACAGTCCCTAGTGACCCATTGCACATCCTTTTTTTTTTCTAGTAAAGACTTATTTTATCAGACCTGATGCGGAGACGTAGCAGCTAAAGTCCTCACCTTGAACACACTGGGATCTTGTATGGGCACCCATTCTAATCTTGTTGGCCCCTTGTTTGATCAAACTCCCTGCTTGTGGCCTGAGAAAGCAGTCGAGGATGGCCCAAAGCCTAGGAAACCTGCACCCGTGTGGGAGACCTGAAGGAATTTCCTGGTTCCAGGCTCTGGATCGATGCAGGTCTGGCCATTGCTGTCACTTTGGGAATGAATCATTGGATGGAACATCTTCCTCCCTGTCTCTTCTCCTCTCTGTGTATCTGACTTTGCAATAAAAAAAGAAATCTTTTAAAAATCATTTTATTGATATATAAGGCAGAACTCTAGAGAAAGAGGGAAAATTAGAGAGATCTTCCTTCTGTTTTATCCCTTTCCAAGTGAACATGGTGGTTAAAACAGGACCAGATTGAAGCTTCTTCCCAGTTCTTCCAGATCAGTACAGGGAATCCAGCACTTGGGACATCCTCTGCATTCACACGGGCACTAGAAAGGAGCTGGATCAGAAATAAAGCAGCTGGGCCTGGCACGATAACCTAGTGGGTAAAGCCCATGGCTTGCACATGTTGGGATTCTGTATTGGTGCTGGTTCTAATCCCGGCAGCTCCACTTCTCATCCAGCTCCCTGATTGTGGCATTGGAAAGCAGTGGAGGGTGGCCCAAACACATGGGGCCTTGCACCTGTGTGGGAGACTTGGAAGAAGCTCTGGGTTCCTGGCTTCAAATCTGCTCAACTTGGTCCATTGTGACCACTTGGGGAGTGAATCAGCAGATGGAAGATCATCCTCTCTGTCTCTCTTCCTTTTTGTTTTATATATCATGCTTTCCAATAAAAGTAATGTTTATAAAAAAGAAGAAAAAAATGCAGCAGCTCTGACTTTAATTTCACAAGTAGTGACAGAACCCACTTTGTCCAGACAGCACTGATCCACTCCTCTACAGTGATACCAATTGTAATATGTCCCTCGTCTTTTTGATGTTATATACTTGAGCCTACTTTTGCACTAATCTAGTTAAAGGTTTATTGATTTTGTTTTCCTTTTAAGAACAATGAATGTTTCCTTTATCTTCAGTATTGCTGAATACAGTTTTTATTCATTTCTTCATCAATCTGTATTTTGAATTTTTCCTTTTTCTACTCCTACACTTAGCTTCTTATTTTTCTGAGACTTGGAGATCAGTGCTTACGATGCTATTTGACATTTTAGTTGTTATTGTTCAGGTGTTGTCCATGAAAAGTGAAAACGTTTGATTTCTATATTTCTCTGATGATGTTTGGTTCTTTCTCATTGGCAATAGGAAGTATAGTTAGAAATAAGAGTGTGCTTTGTTTGCCATAAAAATAAGCTCCAGAATGTGTGTCTTGAATTGCAGTAATTCATTTCTTATGGTTCTTTTTTTAAATTTTATTTTGATGATGTTTACACAGTTGAGAAGGGAGCATGCATGTACATGTGGATACTGATTAAGCTAGGAAGGATCGAGGGTTAGGAGAAAGTGGATGAGACCATTGTTTTCAAATTTTGTTCTTCCTGTGTCTTAGGGATAGGGGAAAGAAGGAGAAAAACCACTCCCAGAGTCCCAACAATAGAACCTTGGATTGTGGAATGGCCATCTTATTTTCCAGGGTCCCTGATGTGGAGCATGCTCTGAGAGTTCTGTTCAAGTGGTTTCCATAAGAAATCCTTTCATGGTCCATTGGTTGACATTCCAACTAGTTTCCATTCAGCCAGATCTTTAGTGTCAATGCTTGCCAGGGCTAGTTGTCCAATCTTTTCTACCCTCCTTCATCTGCAGGGCCCAACAGACTGCCATATCCCCTATGTGCATCTGAGCATGTTCATTCAACAAATGAGAAGGCCCAGTTCTGATACATGATAATGCACAATTTCCACATTTGTCCACATTTTTGGAGTTCTGTGTCCATTGTATCAGTGGTCAGTATCCCTGAAGAAACTATCTGAGGTGATCATAGACTTGTGTTTGTACTTGCCAGTATGAGGTCAGCTCAGCTCAGTCTGTCACCCACGTCAGTCTATGCACACACAGGTGATTGCAGTTGCTGGATAAGTTTTGTCTTTAGTCCCAACTCTTATGCAAACCAGTGGATGCTGTGGTGGAGCCCAAGCGTGCTGATCCCACATTTAGCTCTCATGTACACCCATTGAGAACTGCATCCCAATCAAAGTGACACCCTATAACCCATGGTCTGCCCCTGGCATGGTTCCTCTGCTTGTTGCTTTGAGCAGCAGACTGCTCTGTGCTGCAGCCTGGACCAGTGTGTCCTGTTCCCAATCCCAGTATTCATGAGTGTCAGAGGGTTCCATGGTCATTTTTTTGCTCAGCTCTTTAAAACTCTCAGCTCTTGTGCCAGCCTTCAGAAATTGCAGTTTCATAGGTTGAGCCCTCACAGTCCCCACAGGATCTACCCCCAGACCTAGTTCTTATGCATGCCTGTTGGTATCATGGCCAACTTAACATTATCTGCCCCTTCTATGAAACTCATTGGCTGTAGTGTTATCTTTCCCTGCCAGACAGGCCCCCTGCCCTAGTGTAAGTATCTGCTGGTGGGTGGTGGTAGTCCATGTTAACCATCCCAGTTCAGGTCTCCCATGTTGGCATGTGTACTCATCTGACCCAGAAATTTCCTCAGTTATAGCTGCCAAACCACTAGGTGTTAGCCCCCTCATTTACCTGCAAGCCAAGTGGCTTTTGTCAGTAGGAGTCCTTCAGAAGTCGTTCCTCAGCTGCAATATACTGCTGCAGTGGTCCTGCCTCCTGCACATCCCCTTACTTCTTCTCCTGAGCAATCTGCAATTCCTGCTCCTGGAATCAAGCATCCCAGCCTAGCTGCTTGAATGCAGGTTCAGACATCCTGGCCTTTGCTGAGAGCGTAAACATGAGCTTGTACCAAGTGTCACCCCTTGGCTGGTGGTGGGAAGAGCATAGCCCAGCCTGGCTACTTAAAGGCAACTGAGCCATTCTGGCCTGGCAGAAGTGCCAAACTGGATCCTGGACCACAGTGGTCAACTTTGGCTGAGCTGAGGGGCACAGCATGGTCTGGTTGCTTAAAGGCAGCTTGAGCCATCCTGGCCTTGGCATGTGTGCAAACAGAACCCTCCCCCCAATGGGCGCTTTTGTCTGGTTTGTAGAAGGACAGAACAGTGCCTGGCTGCTTGAAGGCAGTTTGAGCCATCCTTGCCTGGATTGTATTAATGAAGGACATTGCAATGGATATAAAGTGGTATATCATTGTGGTTGCCATTTTCATTCACTTAATGATCAATCATGCTGAAAACCTTTTTTGCGCTAATTAATTAACCTTTCGCTTATCTTCTTTGTAGAAAAATTTTTAGTTCTTTGTCCATTTGGTATCTGGTTTCATTGCTATTGAGTCTCAGGGATTTTCCTACCAACATGCCTGAGACCACCAAGGGGATGCGGTGTCAGTATCTTGGGCTGTAAGAACCTCTGGGGATAGTCTGAGGGAGCATGTCCATTTATTGTAAAGTGAGCACTACTCATATGCACTTGGAAAGAGGATGGCAGAAGGGCAGTCCCAGACAGCCCTCCCACACAACAAGGACACTGTAATTGACTACAAGGCATGTCTTGACCTCCAGTCAAGTCACAGGTCAAGTACTGCAAACTCGGCTCTAAGTCATGCCTCAGGTCATAGGCAGGTAGGCTGTTAGTCATGTCCACCAGGTAGCATTTGAGTTGACAGTCATACTTCTACTGTAATACATGCTTATTTAATTTGTGACTGATGCACAAATTAAATGAAGATTGTGCTGTAACTCTACCATGAGTTGACCTTAATAACATTTTCAATGTCACAACTATGTTTACTATTGGCATAAATATTCTTTTTTGTTTTTTGTTTGTTTAAAGATTTATTTATTTTATTACAAAATCAGATATACATAGAGAGGAGAGACAGAGAGGAAGATCTTCCGTCCATGATTCACTCCCCAAGTGAGCCACAACGGCTGGCCTGTGCTGCGCTAATCTGAAGCCAGGAAGCAGGAACCTCTTCCAGGTCTCCCACATGGGTGCAGGATCCCAATACGTTGGGCCATCCTCCACTGCTTTCCCAGGCCACAAGCAGGGAGCTGGAAGGGAAGTGGAGCTGCCAGGATCAGAATTCACACCCATATGGGATCCCGGGGCATTCAAGACGAGGACCTTAGCCACTAGGCCACGCTGCTGGGCCCTGGCGTAAAAATTCTAAAACCCAGCCCCGTGACTTTTGGCTTCCTTTTGCTGCCTCCCAATGCTACAAGCAAGGAGCTAGATGGGAAATGAAGAACAAGGATATAAACCAGTTCCATAGAAAGAAGAAATAGAAAACTTAGAAACAATGATCACGTCAACTTTTCCCTAACCCTTGAACATTCCCACCCTGATCACATATGTAAACATTATCCACAATAAACATAGAAAATTCACACATATGTATATATTTTTTGAAAGGCAGATGTACAGAAAGAAGGGGATACAAAGATTCTCCATCTGCTCTCACTCTGAAAGAGTTACAATGGAAGGAGCTGGGCTATTGAGATGTATGGTGTTTTTTCCTGACCTAGCACATAGGTTCACGGTCCCAAGGCTATTGACTGTCCTTTACCACAGTCCCACATTACAGGCAGGGTGGTGGCTTGGAAGCAGATTAGCCAGGACACACACTGGCACCTCTATGGCATCCCGGTGCATGTAACGTGAGGGTTTTCACCCCTAGGCTATTGTACCAGGCCCCTTTTGAAATTTCTCTATTGTTTTCAAATAAATAAATCTTTCAAAAACAGGGAAAGAAAAAATTCCAAATCTAAGTAGAAATCATATTTCATTAGGAAATATTGGGTTTTTTTGGTTTTTGTTTTTTTCTAGAGAGATTATACTTATATTATGAGCTTAATGGATTATTAGGGTTTCTTTATGTAACTTTTATTTTTATTACAAAGTCAGATATACAGAGAGGAGAAGAGACAGTGAGGAAGATCTTCCATCCAATGATTCATTCCCCAAGTGACAGCAGTGGTTGGAGCTGCACCAATACAATGCAAGGAACCAGCAGATTGTTCCAGGTCTCCCATGAGGGTGCAGCTTTCCAAAGCTTTGTGCTATGCTCAACTGCTTTCTCAGGCCACAAACAGGGAGCTGGAAGGGAAGTGGAGCTGTGTTGATTAGAACCGGTGCCCATATGGGATCCTGGTGCTATCAAGCCAAGAAGTTTAGCCACTAGGCCTCCACGCTGGGCCCTCTGAATCAGTTGTAATAATTTGCCAAATATCAGGACACAGAAAGATCCATGTGTTGTTCAAATTGGCAACTTTTATCTTTCAAGTTCCATGTGACCTCAGCAACAAAAACATCCTCTGTTTGGAAAAGAAATGATCAAAGACCTCAGTAGGTAGTTCTTGAAACGTAGCCATTTGGGAAATGTAAATCAAAACCACGATGAGATATCTCAACCCTGTCAGAATGGCTATTATTATTTGGAAGAAAGGGTAACAACTACTGGTGAGGAAGTAAAAAAAGAGAACATTTACACAATGTTGATGGAGTTATAGATTAAATCAGCACGTGAAAATAGCATAAAATTTCTTAAATGTTTAAAGATAAGATTGCTGGGCCCAGTGTGGTAGCCTAACAGCTAAACTCCTTGCCTTGAATGTGCCAGGATCCCATGTGGACACTGGTTCTAATCCCAGCATCCTTGCTTCCCATCCAGCTCTCTGTCTGTGGCCTGGGAAAGCAGTTCAGGATTGTGCATGGCCTTGGGACCTTGCACCTGCATAGGTGACACTTAAGAGCTCCTGGCTCCTGTCTTTGGATTGGCACAGCACCAGCTGTTGAGCCCACTTGGGCAGTGAATCATTGGATGCAATAACTTCCTCTCCATTGCTCTTTGTTTCTGTATATGTGACTTTGTGATAAAAAGAAATAAATCTTTTTTAAAAAGAATAAATAAAATACAAAAGTTTAAATAAAATTAAAAAGATGAAATTTAAATAAGATTACTGTAATTTTTAGCAATCTCACTATTAGTTGTATTTTCTGAAAGTTAGGAACACATTCTGTAAAAGAGATACCATCTTTTTAAAAACAACACTATTCATAATACACAAGGTATTGAATGAATTGAGGTGTCCATCATCAGATGATTGAATAAGGAAAATGTATCTGTGTACAACGAGCTGTTATTCAGCTGCAGAAACAAAACTCTGTTTATTAGACCAAAATGAGTATAACTAGAGGCCAAGATGTTGAGTGAAATATTCTAAATACAGATATACAAATATGATATTCTGTTATGTAGAGTAGCAAAAAAACCACAAGCAACAACAAAAGGGGGGAACAGTGGCATACACAGTGGTGTAAACATGATTTGTCACTTTTGATTTATGTCTTTGTCAAATAGTGAATGATGATATTCTACTGTAGTTTTAATGATCTGTGTTTGTAAATTGTATGACTGAAACATATCTTTTCATTTCATTATATTTATAGTGCCTACCGATTGCATTGATCTTCTTACTATTGTTTCAATCACTTAATGAAAAGTTAAGATCTTGAGTACAATGTGAATTTAAAACATGTTATTTCAATATTGTAAGAGAATAACAGAGTAGGGGAGTCAAGATGGCTGACAAAGTTAGACTGAAGTGACCGAGGGTCCTAAAAGTTAGGGACGGGAACAGTCTGAAGTGAGCCTTAGGGGAAAAGATCCACGGGGAACACTGTGGGAAATCCCCCAGTGCCGCCAGGACTGAGGCAAGAATGACTAGGATCAGCAACCTGAGAAGGACAAGGAAGGTGCCCCCGGCTGCGGAGACTCAAGCAAAATCTGGTGAGCAAAGTTCAGGGAGTGAACCTCAGAGAGCCGCTAACACAGGGAAATGCCCGCCCTTGGCAGGAGGTGAGGGGCAGGCGGATCTTGGGAACAAAATGCGGTGAAGGGTGACTGAACTGATCTTGGGAACAAAACATGGTGAAGGATGGCTGAACTGAGCAATTCATGGCAGACTTGGATCTGGACAGATGGGCCGGAGAGGGTGACTAGACACAGAAACAAAGCTCCTGGGCGTACCTGGGAACTGGAACTCCCCAGCACTGTGAGGCGCCAATCCCAGGGCCACAGGAACCCCACAGAAGGGAGATACAATAGCTGCTGTAAATATCGCCCTGTTTTAAAGAGCCCACAATACTGCAGACTGAAGAAGCAGGGGAAGGGGAACCCAGGCACCACAAAGAAGAAAAAATAATCTAAGTCAGCAAGACCTCAGGTCAGCCACTAGGTGGCAGCAGAGGTCAAGGATTAGAAGCCAGCAATATCAGAACACATAGATATGGGGCGAGGCCACAGGAAAAGAAATGAGTCAGAGGAAGGAGCCAGTGCCACCCCCAAAAAGTCACCAAAAGCTAGAACCATCCTGAAGAATAGGACGTAAACTGGGGGAATCACTGTCCCAGACCTCTGTACAATGTCCCAGACATACTGTAGGGTGGTGGATGTCAAAACAGCCTGGTACTGGCACAGAGATAGAGAGGAGGACAAATGTAGCTGAATAGAAACAACAGAAGGGAACCCACACAGATACAGCCAAATAATCTTTGACAAAAAGCAGACGACAACCCATACAAATGGAAAGGTCTCTTCAATAAATGCTGTTGGGACAACTGGCTATTAGCCTGCCGAAACAACAAGATAGACCTGCATCTCTCATTATACACTAAGATCAAATCTAAATGGATAAAAGATCTAAATCTACATCCAGAAACCTTCAAATGTTTGGAAGAAAATGCAGAAAACACCCTGCAAGAGCTAGGTATAGGCCCTGACTTTCTAAATAGAACACCAAAAGCAATAGCAATCAAGACCAAAATATACAAATGGGACTTCATCAAACTAAGAAGCTTCTGCACAGCAAGGGAAACAATCAACAAAGTAAAAAAGCAACCCACAGAATGGGAGAAGATCTTCACACAACACATAGGTGATAGGGGGCTAGTCTCCAGAATATACAAGGATCTCCACAACAACCAAAACACCAAAACAAACCACTCAAGAAATGCACATGGGAAATGGGCAGACATTTCACAAAGGAACAAACCCAAATGGCAAACAAACATATGAAAAAAATGCTCAAGTTCCCTGGCAATAAGGGAAATCCAAATTAAAACATCAATGAGGTACCACCTAACACCAGTAAGGATGGCTCACATACAAAAATCCACCAACAACACTTGTTGGTGAGGATGCGGGGAAAAGGGAACCTTACTCCACTGCTGGTGGGACTGCAGGCTTGTACAGCCTCTATGGAAATCAGTTTGGAGAACACTCAAACAACTGAAAATCTGCATACCATACGATCCAGCAATAGCACTCCTAGAAATATATCCAAAACACTCATTCCATGAGATACCTACATGCACCCCAATGTTCATAGCAGCACAATCAGTAATTGCAAAACTTGGAAGCAACCAAAATGCTCATCAGCAGAAGACTTGAAAATAAAGCTAGGGTTTATTTACTCTGTGGAATACTACTCAGCTATTTAAAAAAAAGAAAGAAATGCATTTTTTTGTGGCCAAATGGGCCCAACTGGAAACCATCATGCTAAGGGAAATGAGTCAATCCCAAAAGGCCAGATACCATGTTTGCCTTAATTTAAGTTGAAATGCTCTCAATCTGAAAATTGGTACCTGTAAAATGTAGTATTATCCCAAACTCTAACATTCATGCCACAACATATTGTGATGTAAACAATGACCCAGAATCAGTGTGAGTCAGACTACTTATGATCTACATCAAAGAACTGTAAAACCCAATGCACTTTTAAGACCCTAGGCTACTCGGTAATGGGGAGGGAGAGCAGAGAAATCTTCCATCTCCCTTGAATGTGTGAGGCAGATGTAAAGCATAACCTTTCGGGAACATAACTGGTAACTTATAGACAATAGATTCAAATCAGCATTAGACAATAGTAAACCACAAAGACATGGAGGGTGTTAAGAGCGTCCCTGACAACCTCTGAACAGGATGTCATATGCACGGGGGGGGGGGATTCCTGAGTGGAGCTTGTGCACAAGAGGAGACTTAAATTCCAACCCTGGAGACTTCCCAATCCTCACCAAGGACTACCAGCATGGGCACCAAGGACTACATCCTCACTGCCAAGAAGAACATGGGGAACTGGAGTGCCTTCGGAGCCTAAGTACTCTGAGGTCATTCACTCCCACTTGAATCTCCCACATGGGATGGAAGAAGTCCAAATCCCTCCTTGCAGAGCCCAATGTCACCGGAACAACAGCCAGGAGCCCTGAGAGGTCTACAGAAACAGAAGAGCAATAAACTCCCTCTGAGACCAGGGAGAGGTGCTTTCTGTGGTCCTTGCTTAGTTCCAGTACTGGATCTCCACCCTCTCTTGAAATGATCATCAGGGTCACCCTGGAGCCCTCCCACCCCCAAAAAAACAAAACAAGCAACAAAAAATAGAATAGACAGAGAACAACTAGGAAATCTTAGAACTAGACAGAAAATGATTAGTGGGGACTCACACATACCTTACTAGGTAGGACACGAAAATAAACTTCTCCTAACTAGGGTATGGAGGATTTCTCTACACACCCCACCCAGCAGTGTTCTATGCCTCAACGGATGTCACTGCCTTGTTAAACGTATAAGCCAGTTTAGAGTATCCTAAAATCTGCTGAGTTCAGTGAAAATTATGCTTCAACACAAGAAACTGCTAAATACTGAAATGAAAATGGACATGAGACAGCTGAATGGTATCCTATAGGCAATGTAAGGTAGATAGAAGCCAGATGTATACAAACTATAATTGAAATGTTCATGATGTAGTCTCAGGATGTGGTTGAGAACTCACATTGTCTAACATATCAGTCACTCAATACAATCTTAATTAACCCCATAATGTTGGAAATTGTTCTTGATGTTATGTTAAGGCATTTAATTGGTCGGAATGATATCCTGCCAGCAATGTCTTCAGACCAGAGATGGTCTCCCCAAGAAACTGTTGAATTGAGCTGGACAATAAGATGCTGGACTCTATGCATGGCACATGCTTGCATTGAAAGAAACAAGACTAGATTTGAACTGTAATACTGCAACAAGGTGGAACAATCCACCATGAGGGGAGGGCAAGAGGAGGAGATGGGGGAACATTAGAGCCCATTAAATGTTGTTATTCAATGAAATGCAATAAAAATATATATGTAAATTAAAAAAGATCAACAATGATGAGCACTGAGGGCAAGAGAGGTGACTTTTGTTTTTCTTTTGGCCAAATGTGCCATGTAATCAGTACCTTACTTAAACTACAGAATGAAGTTGGCACATCTACCTGCTTCCCAGCAGATTTCTCATGTGAAACCACAGGTATAAACTCTTTGCTATTGTTGCTCATCAGGTCCTGGCTCAGGTGCTCCCTAGGACACTCCTCAGAGAGATTCCTGCAACAGTGAGATTTATTGAATTTTTTGCAGTTCCTGTTTTAAAACATTCCCAGTCTCTCACAGCATCCTAACATCCTTTGATTTTTGTAATTACATTGTAGGAATGTGTGGAATAGGGTGGAAGGGTGGGATTCACAGGAATTGGGAGAAAACAGATGAGTGGGTTCTTTTTTCCAGTTATACATCCTGTTTCAGCAACCAATGGTTGGGACAACATTCAAGTTACTAACTGGGTGTCTCCAATTTCAAGAAGCACACCACCACCTAGTTTTTTCTCGAGAAGTGCTTTCCTCTTCCCTCCTCTTGCCCTGCTCACATGACCACTTTGCAAATAAAACTTCTCTGTCTCTAAAAAGATAAATTTAAAAAATGACTTTGAGATTCAGTTTCGGTATCCACCTCCTAAATGTGATCAATTGGTATTTAGTAGAAATCTACATATTTTCTCTATCCTCACGTACACTTGCTATTCCTGGGAGGACCTGAGCCAGATTGGAGTCCATGCTTGTGACCCTAGGTTCAGTCAGTATGACCATGTGGTAACCTAGGCCTGGACCTGCCTGGACTCAAGAGGCTTTGCCCTTCCTGCTGAGTACACTGGGAGCAGATACCTTAGGAACAAGGCAGGCCTAGGCTCCACCCACCTCCAACATCAAGAGGTAGGTGAGACTGGGGGAGTGCGACCTAATCATTTTTTTTCATGAGTTGGGTTTCTGTGTGTGTGTGTGTGTGTGTGTGTGTGTGTGTGTGATTTAATTGCACTCAATGTGTGTGTGTGTGTGTATTAGATCATTAAGGAGAAATTGGTGTGATCATTTCCAAATTTTCTATTTTTCCTTCCTGTTTTAGGTCAGGGTTAAATGATATTCAGAGAAGCTATACCAGGCCTCCCAACCATCCTAGTACTTAAGGATGGGTACTTGGACCCTGATACCAAACCAGGGTGTCAGTGTGGCACACACTCCAAGGTTTCTGTCCAGGTGGTTCTGAGAGTTCTGAAATGATGTCCATCTCAGCAATTCAAGCAAGAGGGAACCCTTTCAATGTTCATTGGCTGACATGGTTGACCTTAGAGTCTCCTTTTCACCCAGATATTTGCTGTCATCATTTGGCTGGGGTAGTTATTCAATCTCTTCTCTCCTCCTTTCTCTTGGATGGTCCAGATGTGCTTTCCAGGCCTCAGTGTGCTTCCATCTCCAGGTGGAGCCAGGCCAGTTGTCCAATACTCCTTTTCAACTGAGGAGTACCAGTTCTTGCAAGTGCGCCAAGACCTTGAACCAGTTGATCCTGCACAAGTGGAGCCCCACCCTCAGCGCTCACTGAGCTAGCAGCCCCATGCAGGCATATAAAGTATCCAAGCCAGGTGACCTGAGGCCTGCCACACCCTCTATTCCGAGGACTTGCAGACCCAGGACCCATTGCGCTGGCCAGCCAAGGACCCAAGCCAAGCAACACAAACTGCCACACATACAGCCACTGGGGCTCATAAACTAGGCTCATCACACAGCTGTGCCCAAGGGTCCAGACAAGGCTACCAGGGCCCCACTGGATCTCCTGCACCCAGAGATCATGTGTCTAGCACCAATATCCCCTGACTGCCATGGCTTGCCTCAACTCATTTCCAACAGCATGTGTTGCAGCCTTTCTCAGTCTAGTCGTCCCCCAATTCCCCTTCATGTTGCTGCATATTGCAGCCTATCCAGGAACAACATGCCCCCTATCTCAGCCCTGATGTGAATTGCCTATTGTGGCCTGATACAGCACTGATCCTTCTCCCCATGCTGGTCCTCAGATGTGCTAGAGGATGTTAGGAAATGACTCACCTGTGCTTTTGGCGTCTTTTCTAAGAAATCTTCCTCTGTTCCTATTTCTTCAAGAGTGCTTCCTATGTTTTCCTTTAATAGTTTAGTGGTTACTTGGTATAGATTTAGTTCTTTGATCCATTTAGAGCTGATGTGTGTATAATGTGATAGGTATGTGTCATGTTTTCTTATTCTGCAACTTGCTATGCACTTGTCCCAACAGCATTTGTTGAATAGACCAGGATTTTTACCTGGACTGTTTTCAATTGTCTTGTCAAAGATTAGTTGGCTATACATGTATGGCCTTCTTTCTGGGGTTTCAGTTCTGTTCCACTGATCTTCTCTGTTTCTGTACCTGTACCAGACTGTTTTGATGAACCCTGCTCTGTAGTATGTCTTGAGGTCTGGAACTGTGATTCCTCTAGGTTGAGTTTTATTCTTCAGGATAGCTTTGGCTATTCAAGGTCTCATGTGATTCTAGATTAACTTTTGTATCATCTTTTCTGTTTCCTAGATGAATGTTGTCGGGATTTTGATTGGGATTGAGTTGAATATGTAGATAGCTTTTCATAATATGGTCATTTTGATAAAGTTTACTGTGCCAATGAAGGAACATGGTAAATTTCTCCATTTTTCAATGTCTTCTTCTATTTCCTTTTTTAATGGTTTATAGTTTTCATCAGAGAGGTCTTCTACATAGTTTTTAAACTTAATTCTTAGGTATTTAAGATTCCTCTCCATTATTTTGTTTATTTTTTTTTAAGGAGTCAGCTTTATTCTTTGAAAATTCTATCAATTAGAGAAAGTATAAACAGTGAAATTTGTAACAATACAAATGCAAAAATACAATGTAATAAAACTAGTTGCAGTGAGAAAAACATTACAGCTTTTCCACCAGTCTGAGTTTTCCTGGGAATTAATTTGTGCTACAAGCCAACTGCCCTTTTCGCTTATGATTGACTTTAGCTATTACATAGAGGACTATAGTTACAATTTCTTTTTTTAAAGGTTTTTAAAATTTTTTTAGGAAAGGTGGACATACAGAGAAGAGGAGTGACAGAGAGAAAAATGTTCTGTCCAATTGTTCACTCCCCATGTGGCTGCAATGGAGCTGAGCCCACCTGAAACCAAGAGGCAGGAGCTTCCCCGCGGTCTCCCATGCATGAATAGGGTCCTAAAGCTTTGGGCTGCTCCAAGTTTCATTCCAAGGCCACAGCCTGGGAGCTGAAAGGAAGCAGGGCTGCCAGCATTGTAACTGGCATCCATATGGGATCCTGGCAAATTCAAGGCGACTATTTAACCACTATGCTATCGTGTCAGGCCCTGTACTTAAAATTTCCTAGTAATGAAGATTTTTGTGTACTAGGGCGCTTGATCTGTTTTTATTAATTTTGTGTCCTGTTACCATGCCATACTCTCCTATGAGTTTCAATAGGGTGTTCACTGAGGTTTTCGCTTCTCCTGTGTACAGAATCATGTCACCTGAACATAGAGGTAATTTCAGTTCCTCATTTGCAATTTGGATTCCTTTAATTGCTTTTTCTTGCCTAAGAATTCTGGCAAGGACTTCCAATACTATATTGAAATGCAGTGGTGATAGTGGATATTCATATCTAGTTCCAGATTTTAGTGGGAAGGCTTCCAATCTTTCCCCATTTAGAATGCTGCTTGTATTAGGGTTTTTCATAAATTGCTTTGATTGTGTTGTAGAACGCTCCTTCTATTCCTCTTTGCTTAGGGTTTTTAACATGATGCATCTTATCAAATGCCTTCTTTGCATCTATTGAGATGATCATATGATTTTTATTTTTCATTCCATTAATGTGATGTATCACATTGATTTGTGAATGGTCAAGAATCGCTGCACACCTGGGATGTATCCCACCTGGTCTGTGAGAATGATCTGCCTGATAAACTGTTGCATCCTGTTGGCTAGTATTTTGTTGAGAATTTTTGTCTGTGTTCATCAAGGATTTCGGTCTGTAGTTCACTTTTCTGTTGTGTCTCTATCTGGCTTTGGTATTAAGGTGGTATTGGCTTCATAAAAAGGTTAGAAGAATTGACTCTCTTTCCATTGTATGGAAAAGTTGGTGGAAGATTGGGGTAATATCCTCTTTAAATGTTTGGTAAAATTCAGCAGTGAAGCCATCTGGTCCAGGACATTTCTTCGTTGGGAAGGCTTTAATTACTGATTCAATCTCATTGGATATTGTAGCTCTATTTAGATTGTTGATTGCTTCTTGATTCAATTTTTGTGGATTGTATATGTTCAAGAATCTATTCATCTCTTCTGCGTCTTCTGATTTGTTTGCATACAGTTGCTTATAATAGTTCCTACTACTTCTCTGTAGATTTCAAGTATCTGTTATTATGTTTCCTTTTTCTTCTCTGATGCTATTGATGCATATTTTCTCTCTCCCCCTTTTTTATTAGTTGGGCTAGTGGGGAGTCTATTTTGCTGATGTTTCTCAAAGAACCAGCTCTTTTATTCATTGCTGTTATCTAGTTCTCTTGGTCTGTGTTTGGTTTATTTCCTCCCTTATTTTGATCATTTCTTCTTTTCGAGTAATCTTGAGATTGCTTTGCTGTTGTTTTTCTATTTTCTACAACTGCAAGATTGATTTACTTGATGCTTTTCTAGTTTCTTAACACAAGCATTGACATGAACATTGCTCTTTCCATTGCTTTGATTGTGTCCTATACGTTTTGATATGTTGTGTTGATGCCTTCACTTGTTTCAGGTTTTTTTAAAAATTTCCCCTTTGATTTGCTCTCTAACCCATTGCTCATTTAGTAACATTATTCAGTCTCCATGTGTTTGCAAGTTTTCCTAAGCTTTTTGGCTTCTTCGTCTCTTGCCTCACTCTATGATGGTCTGAAAATATGCATGGTATATTGTTGATTTTTAAAAATTTGGTGATGCTTGTTTTGTGGCCTATAATGTGGTCAATTCTAGAGAAGGTTCCATGCACTGACAAAAAATGTATATTCTCTTGTATAGAATTAAAGGCTCAATAGATATCAACTAAGTCCATTTGTTCTAAAGTTTGTGTGAGTTGTGTGTATTCTTTGTGGAGTTTTTGCTTTTTTAATCGGTCCATTGATATTAATGTGGTATTAAGGGCACCCTCTATGATTATATTGGAATCTATTTCTCCCTTTATGTCCATTATTGTTTGTTTCACACAGCCAGATGTCTTGGCATTTGGCGTATATACACTTATTATGGTGACACAGTCAGATGTCTTGGCATTTGATGCATATACATTTATTACGGTGACCTCTTCTTGGTGAATGGATCCTTTGAACATTATATGATATCCTTCTTCGTCTCTTTTAATGTTTTTCACATTGATGTCTGTATCATCTGTTACAAGAACGGCTACCCCTGCAAATTTTTCCTTTCCATTTGTTTGGAATATCTTTTTTTTTTTAATTTATTATTATTGGAAAGCCGGATATACAGAGAGAAGGAGAGACAGAGAGGAAGATCTTTCATCCAATGTTTCACTCCCCAAGTGAGCCACAATGGGCCAGTACACGCCGATCCGATGCCGGGAACCAGGAACTTCTTCCAGGTCTCCCACGCGGGTGCAGGGTCCCAAAGCATTGGGCCATCCTCGACTGCTTTCCCAGGCCACAAGCAGGGAGCTGGATGGGAAGTAGAGCTGCCGGGACTAGAACCGGTGCCCATATGGGATCCCAGAGCGTTCAAGGCGAGGACTTTAGCCACTAGGCCATGCCGCTGGGCCCTGGAATATCTTTTTTCAACCTTTCACTTTCAGTTTCCTCTGATCTTTGTTAGTGAGGCCAATTTTCTTCATGACTTGATACTCTCTAATTGGATCCTGAATCCCAACTTCCTGACATGCGACCAAAGTTCTGGCCTCCTTTTCCATACTTCACGTCGGCTCTTCCTCATTGAAGAAGGGATGAGAGTCCAGGCACCAAAAAATATTAACGTTGGTTTGAGTTTTTATGCACCATTTTGGTGAGGTGTTCACATGAGTCACCCCAAGGGCAAAGTGAAAGAAACTTATTCACAATGGGCAATAATGTCTATCACCTCACCCAGAAAAAAGGGTGAGACTTGTGGCTTCCTTCTCCCAATGTTCTGGAGTAGGCAGCCAGTTCAGGGTCACCAGCTTGGAAGCCACACCCCCACACCATCTAGGCTTTCCCTTCTGCCCACCTGTGACACTTACCTATCATCACCTGGAACTGGGAGGAGGTGGTATTGCATTTTTTTGTAACCACTCCCCTCGCAGCCCTCATACAGGCCCATGATAGGGAGAGTCTTGCTCTCTTGGTCACATGTTTCTGAGGAATCTAGATGTTTTCTGCTTTTGTGATTCTGCCTTAATTGCTTGGCTGGGAGCTGTGTGAACTCCTGGCCTGACAGTCTATGTGACACCCACCCAGCAGGACACCTGGCAGGTCACGTAGGTAGACCACTTCTCAGGAAGGAAGTCCCCGGTGTTTGATAAGAGTCATTGCCCTATAGCGCATCAATTTATACCTTTTGAAAGTTGCTTGATTGCAACTTACCAATACAAGCCTGCCAACTTGCTCATTTTGAAAGTTAACAGCTAAAACTGACCAATCATGACTGCATAATTATGTGGAATTGTCCTGAAATGTATAAGAACACTATGATGTTTTTCCTTTGCCCTTGTTTTGCTCTTTTTCTGTCCTGCTGTTCCTAGAGCAACCTTGGCTGGGGAAAGTGGCTGGGAGACCTAGGTTAAACTGAATAAACCATCTTTATGCCTTATTACTGACTTCAGACTCGATGATTTTCTGGGGATCTCAAAAATCTGGCACAACACACCCATTACTCTGGCAATCTGATTCTTGGACTCCCCAGTACCTGCTTGCTTTTTGGCTTCCTACAGACAGACTCTGAAGATAGGTAGCCCCTGAGCATAGCCCTTGTGTGTCTGTATTCCGCACACTCTGCTCACTGCTTGAGCATGACTGTAAAGATGTTAATTCTAAGGTGCTTTGTATTGCTCACTTGTGCACTTTCAAGAGTTCCAGGAGAGGTGAGGCCTAGCAGTAATGGAATGTAGGCAGAGAAGGCAGGGAAATATGAATACTTACAGACTTTTGAAGTGTATCCATGCTGCTTGTTGTATGTCTCTTAGGATAACTTATATTGCTGGTGAAGCTGGGACATAGGTCTTCAGATTAACAGACAGACTTCTGGGTAATGATCATTTCTTCATCTCGGGGTTTCCAATCAGACTGGATTGTCACATGAACTTGTCATTTGTCAATTTCTAGTGGGCCCTGTTATCACCAAGAGTGGTTAATAGATTCCTTAAAAAGACTGTTCTTTTTTTAAAACCAGGATTTATTTGTTTGTTTATTTATTTATCATACAATTCCATAGGCTCCTGGAATTTCTCTTATCCAAGCCTCAATTCACACCCCCACCTAGTTTCTCTATTGATTACTAAAGTATAGTTCTTCATAGACAGTCATATATCCATAATTGCGGGCATGGATAATGGCAGAAAGTCCAGCATCCTATTGTCAAAATAGAGTAAGCAGTTTCATTGTAAGTCCTTCTTTGTCTGGAAGTAGAGATGCATACTAATTTGTATCCTCACTTCTGTATATGTTAGTCTCCATTTCACAGTTACTGTACATCCCCTTAAATGAAAAACCATAATACAAAATCAGCAATAGGAAGAAAAGTAGTAATTTACAATGTCATGATGTTAAATGACATGTTACTAGATATGACAGTCTCCATAACACAACTACTGTACATCATCTTAAATGAAAAACCAGAAAACAAAATCAGCATCAGGAAAAAAAAGAAATTAACAACACCAAGAAGTTAAATAACATGCTACTAAATGACTAACATGTAGCTGAAAATGAAAATCAAGAACTTTCTTGAAGAAAATGATGCTACTCTATGATCTATGAGTCATTGAAGAATTTAATCAGAAGAAAGTGTTTTCAAGAGATGAATTGAACAGAAAACATCAAAACCCATGTGATACAGTTTCTGTTGATTTTTCATGGTGAAATGTGTCTTTTCTAGACAACAAATAGATGAGTTTTGTTTTTTAATCCAGTTTATTAATCTATGACATTTGATTGAGTGTAAGACATTTACATTCAGGGTTAATATGTGCGGGTGGTACTTTGGTCCTGTCATTTTAGGGATGGGTTGGTTGTTCATTGGTTTAGACTTCTGTTGTCATTTTCCTGGGATGTTCTTCCCATTTGCCTTCGGTTTTGTTTGGTGCTATTCCTCTTCTCTGTCAAAAGAGCATCTTGAAGTGTCATTTGTAGGGCAGGTTTGAAAGAGGCAAATTCTTTTAGCTTTTCTTTATTGTGGAAGAATTTTATTTCATTTCCAAAGACAAAAGAATATGTTATCCCAGGCTGACAATTTTTTTTTTTTTTTACAATCTGGAATATGATACTCCATTCTCTTTTTGCCTATACACTTTCCTGTGAGAGATCTCCTGTGAGCTTAATTGGCATTCCTTTATATGTCAACTGATTTTTTTCATGTGCACATTGAGGGATCTTTTCCTTATGTTCATTTGAAGAGAGCTTGATGATCATGTGTCTTGGTGAAGATCTCTTTTGTCCAAGCCTGTTGAGAGTGCTGTGCCCCTCCTGGATCTTGTTTCCCACTTCTTTCTTGCATTAGGGAAATTTTCTTTATTATTTTATTAAACATATTTGTAAAAGCAGTTTCTCTTTCTGTACCTTCTGGGGCTCCCATAACTCTTATATATGGCCCCTTAATAGTGTGTTTCAATTCTTGAAAACTTTTTTGGCCTGATCCAGCTCTTCTTCCAGCTTTTTGTTTGCTTCTCCCTGATGACAGGAAATATCTTCCAATTCTGAGATTCTTTCTTCTGCTTGCTTCATTCTATTTTGGAGACTCTCTACTGTACATTTAATTTGCTCTACTGTGTTTTTAATTTCTGATATATCAGCCTTGATTTGTTTTATTGCTGCTGTTGCTTATGTAAAATATTCCTTAAATTTTTTGAGCACTTGTATGTGTTTCTCATTGTTGATTAGAATCTTTAAAATGAGTTTTCTGAATTCTGTGTCCCCCATTTTCTCAATGTCTTCCTCATCTAACTCTGATGTTGGTATAGCCTTTTGAATCTTTGCAGGGGAGTTTTCAGTAATATTCATTGTGCCTTTGTCTCTTCTTTCTCTCTTGGTCATTGTACTTTTGGTTAGCAGAGTCTTCTCCCTGGAGTAGGTTTCTAAGCTGCATCACACACCTGTCTGCAGTTTGATTTTATTTATTTCAGTTGATGCACAACTCTTTGCTTGCAGCCAATTGTGACACTCCCTCCAGCGATTCCAGGTCTGAGTTCTTACGTTAGATTTCCACAAAGAGCTCTCGTAGCCCCAACTTCTGGCTGACCAATCTCCACCTTCTGTGATATTGTGCTGAGGTTGCACCGTTGTGTCTGCAACCTTTCTCCCACTTTTTGTTGGAGCAGGTCGTAGGATTAGAGAGACACCAGGTGTCCCATATTGCAAGGTGGTTGTTGGTGGTGCTGATCTTGCTGGAACCTGTTGGCTGTTAGGTCTGGGTGCCATATAGACATATTTGGACCCATATGATGCCACAGTTGGTATTATTTTCCTGCTGGACAAGTGCAATCCGTGGAACATAATGAGTTCTGGTGAGATCAGCACATGCGCAGTTCACTGTTGTCCCCTGCAGTCTTAAAGTGTTTGCCACAGTGTACAAAATGGCGCCTGATGTACCACTACTAGAGTTCTTAATCCGCTGGCCATCAGGTCTGAGGGCTATGCAGACCTCTCTTGGGTGGAACCTGTAGAATGTCACGTAGATGCTGTTCACTGAGTCAGAAATAAATTCACTCTGAGCTCAGTTTATGTTCAGTCCTTTCCCTTGCCTTTCCTCCTTATGCAAAATGGCACCCAATTCGGCTCTAGCGGGCTGAATGGGCTGTGAAATCCACCCTGTCCTCACACTTCCCATTTGGGTTCTGCTGCTCTGTGTCTGCTCCTGGTCAAATCAAACGGACCAGCAGGACAGACAGTTCTTTGTCTGGGTTCACCTCCAAAGCTCCCAGTGCAAGTCCTTTCCCACCTGGTTGCTAGTGGAGTTCTGGCTGCTGGTGAGTTCAGATCACCTGTTAGCTGAATGCTACTGGAGTATCAGTCACTGCAACACCACACCGTTGTGTCTGCTGCTTTTCTGTGTCTGTCAGTCTCCAGGTACCCCTCTGCTGTTATTCTGTCCTCTCCTATTTCCTGGAATGTGTCCTCTCTGCTTCATCCTGATTAAATACATCTCCATCCATTTAAATGTGTCCTTATCCTATTCCACCATCTTGATTCTCCCATATCCTAGACTTTTGTAATGTAAGCTTGCTTGCACCCTGCAATACCACCCTGAAGCTAAACTGAAAGCTAAAGTGCCATTTCTTTTGGAGTAACTCAGAGATGAGACTTGTGTGATCCATATCCCATTGCTTTTGATATGGCAACAGCTCTAATAGATGAGGGTTGATATGTTGATTCTGTCCCTTTGCTCCCTCCCCAGAGGGAGACCCTGCACTAGGAAAGGTATGCAAATAGGGGAAAGCCCTGTATATGCTTTTTAAGGCTTATATTTTCCAGGTCCATAAGACCCTAACTGCCTGCTATCCAGTCTGACTCCTCACACACTACCCCAGCACCCTCATGTCCACAACCACCCTTGCTTGCTCCATTGCTCCAGACCAGTCAGGCAAGGCCACCAGCCTTCTCTTTTATTAAGCATGCCTGCCCCTACAGTCCCATCATTTAAGGACAACACCAGATCCAGCAGTGCTCACTGCATCGCATCCCCAGAATTCCTGCTGCTGGTGGTTACTGGGCCAGGCCTGGTGGGTCAGCATTCACAACCCATTACCATGTGGGCCCTCAGGCAAGGCTGCTGCTTAAGCCTAGAACAGCTCTGTAGACCACCCATGTATTCAAAGCACTCCCCTTCCACCTGCAGCCCTGCTTGTGACTTCAGGTCTAGGCTGGCTCTGCCAAGGATCCTGCAGCCCCACCCTCCATCTTGTGCCTCAGGACTCGGCTCACTCTTCCTGGGCCCACAGAGTCTCTAGCATTCTAGTCTTGATTGCTGCAGCTGGCACAGGTTTTCTCAGCTGGCAATACCTGCACTTAAAATCCTCTTTCCATGTCCCCCTCAGGCTATTCTAGGCACTCTAACTGCTGCTCCAAGGACAGACCAGCTCAGCAGAGTAATACGCCACACAACATTCTAAACCTGATGACCACCCTTGGCGCTGCCAGATCAGATGGGCCCAGGCAATGCCTCCCATGTCCCCTACCCACCTATCCAATACTCCAGGGTTCTCAGAAGGATTGGCTACCATCCCATCAAACTGACACATGCAAGCAGCAAGCCTCCCCCCCAACACACCCTGTCCACAGCACAAGAAAAGGGCTGGCTCATCCAGCATCCCACTCCCTCCAACAGGTGCTGACGGATGCCTTCTTCACCATCCCTCTGGCAACCCAGAAGCAGCCACTTTTCATTTTCAAGTGAGAAGACCCAGAGAATGGTAAGACTGGACAGCCCACTTGGACTCAGCTTCCACAAGGATTCAAAAATTCATCCATGCTCTTTGATGGACCCTTTCATTGGGACCTTGTTGCCCACTGCTATCAACACCCCAAGGTAACCCTTTTACAGTATATTGATAATCTCCTCCTTGCAACTGCTTCTCATGCAGACTGTCTTGAAGCCACCAAGGATTTACTGGGCCACCTACAGACTCATGAATACTTGGTCTCCGCCAAAAAGGCCCAGTTGTACCCAACCCAAGTAACATTCTTAGGGTATCTACTTCAGGAGCAACCATTATTTGGGAACCCAATGCAACCATCATCATCATCATCCCTGAGCCCACCAATACACAACAGATATTCTTTCCATCTGTTTGTGGATGAACGAAAGGGAATTGCTTGGGGGGATACTTACCAAAATGTTAGGACCCTGGTGGTACCCTGTGGCCAATCTTTCAAAAAAACTGGAATCTGTAGTGGCCAGGTGGCCTGCCTTTCTATGCCAGATAGCCTCCATAGCCCTGCTTGTAAAAATCTTGGATAAACTAACCCTGGGACAAAACCTCCATCTCACAGACCCACATGAAGTCAAGCTGCTCCTCATAGCCTCTCCCAATCGCTGGCTTTCCAATTCCAACATAACTCACTATCAAGCTTTGTTCCTTGACCAAGCCCGCATTAACTTCTTGACCACTTCTGCCCTTAACCCAGCCACCTTTCTGGCTCTTCAGTTACTCAACTGCTCCATCCCTGCCAGAAGATGATACGCTCCTCTCTGACCTTTGACCAGACCTCAATGACATCTCATGGTCCTGGCTGGATTTCATTTCATTTAGTGATGGCAGCAGGTTTAATCAGGATGTAATATGTGTGGCTGAAGCAACAGTGACTTCACCCACTGAAGTCTTATGGCAGACTGCCTTGCCACCAAGGACCTCAGCTCAAAAGCATGAACTTATTGTCATCATCCAGGCTCCCAAAATGTGCGCTAATAAGACTGTTAATATCCACACTGAGAGCCTATATGCCTTTGCTACAGCTCATGTATATGGCGCCATCTGCTGGGAATTAGGCCTTCTTACAGCTAAGGCAAACAAAGACGAAATTCTCACGACCTATTAACTGCTATTTGGTTCCTAACACAGTCGTGATAATATTGTACTGGACACCAAAAAGGGAAACCGCCTTGATGACACGGCTACCGAGGAGCGGCCGCGAGGGCAACTGTCATACTCCCTCTATTTACTAACTCAATTCTTCCCTCAGATCCATATTATTCCAAAGCTTTGGAATAGACACAGGAAACGGGGGGGAACCAGGCAGCAAGTACAAAACTGGTACCAAGACATGGATGGCGGAATGGTTTTTCCAAAAGCTCTGGGGCAACATCTGGCCCACAAACTCCATCAGAGCACACATTTAGGAAAAACAAGGCTTGCTGAGCTCCTCAGAAAAGGATTTGGGGTCAAGGACTAAATGCATTGGTAGAAGGAGTAATAGAACATTGTGTGACTTGTTCCCAGGTTAACCCAGGGCCACGGCCAGCAACAAACTGCAATCAGACATAGGGGAACAGAGCCAGAGAGATTTTGGGAAGTTGATTTCACTGAAATTAAGCCAAGAAAATATGGATATAAATACTTACTGTGTTGATAGATGCATTCTCAGGATGGGCAGACGTTTTCCCTACTAAGACTGAAATTGCAACCATGACTGCTGAAAAACTGTTACATGAGATTATTCCTAGATGTGGGCTGCCTTTGCATATAGGCTCAGTTCATGGCCCTGACGTTATTGCCCAACGTGTGGGATAAGTGGGAAATTACATTGTGCCTATAGACCCCAAAGCTCTGGCCAGGTAGAGAGTAAATTGGACCCTAAGGGAGACCTTGGTAAAACTATTCCTAGAGATTCTCAAAAATTGTGTGGGTGTGCTGCCTTTTGTGCTATTTAGAACAAGAGGTACACCCAGCATTAAGGTGTTCACTCTTTTGAGACCACGTTTGAGAGACCCCACAACCATTTTGCCCAAGATAAGAGAAGAAACCCTGCAAATTTTCAGTCATGGTCACTTTATTTTTTAAGATTTTTTTTTTTTTGAAAAGAAGATATACAGAGAGAAGTAGAGGAAGATCTTCCACACAATGTTTCACTCCCCAAGTGGCCGCAACACCTGGAGCTGAGCTAATCCGAAGCCAGGAGCCAGGTGCTCTTAGGGGTCTCCCATGCAGTTGCTGGGTCTCAAGGCTTTGGGCCGTCCTCAACTGCTTTCCCAGAACACAGGCTGGGAGCTAGATGGAAAGTGGGGCCACTGGAATTAGATCCAGTGCCCATATGGTATCCCAGGACATGAAAAGCGAGGACTTTAACCCCAGTGCTATCATGCTAGGCCCCATCACTGGCTTTTAAGTTCCTTGCAGAAAATCCTTTGAATTTCCAGAAAATCCAAAAGGAACTGATGTCTGACGTGGAGGCAGTTTTCTGGCCACCCAGTCTAACAACCCTGTTTCTGATGAGGTGACCATGTTTAGATCAAGAGACATCAAATTGAAGCCCTGCAACCACTCTGGAAAGGACCATGCACTATAATCCTAACTACTCCAACAGCCATTAAGGTAGACAGGACCAAGGTGTGGATTCACCACCCCCAGGTCAAAAAGGACACCAGCCCCAGGGAGCAGCCTGAAATGGCCACCAACCCACAGGACACCAGCCCAGTGGAGCAACTAACAGTGGTCACAGGTCCTCACACATCAGGTAAGAAATGGAGAATCATCAGACACTCTTGGGACCCACTGAAGATAAGACTTACCAAAGAAACTCTTAGCACCTATGTTTGTAATATTGATGTTGATCTTAAATAGAAATAGGATGGATGGGGCTATATCACATTCCCTACATCAATTGATTAACTTTACTTGGGAATTAAGAAAAACTGAGGGTGGGACTGCAGTTAAGCAAGTATCCACCTATGGGGCCCCTACATATCGGTCTGTTCTCTGTCAACTATTTGGAAGATAGTGCAATAGTCCACAAATAACCTATGGGTGTGGGAGGCAAGGCAAGAAACTTTTTTAATGCCCAGTTTATGTATGCCCTGATAATGAAAATGCACACTATGGAGGTACTGAGTGCTATTACTGCTGTGCTTGGGGCTGTAAAACAATAGCTTTCTGACAGCCCCGAATCCCAGTTATATTGCCTCCAAAGAGAAACAACTCTGAGACCTTGTAAAGTAGGTAAAGTAACCCTATAGCTATTCAGGTTAAAAAACTACAAGATTTCATTTGAAACACAAGACTTACATGGGGACCACGACTACTTATTATTGTTGGGACCCAGAGGCAATATTTACCATACAATGTTGCTGCCATAAAATGCCAATCAACTCAATTGTCCCCAGTAGACAGATTACACAGGCTTCAGTTACCTCTTCCACAGGGCAAATTACAACACTAAGAGCTACAGGCCACCCCTCAGAATGTAAGTCAATTACCCACAGAGATCTCTCTTAAATATCTTAGACTCAGTTTTTTTTTTTCTTAATGCAAAAAAATCCAGTGACACCTGGGACTGTTGGCCATGTGTCAACCCTGAACCACCATATTATATAGCCTTTGCTCACCCACAGCAACGTAGAGCAACTACCCCAACATATCCACAATGTAAGTGCTGAACAAGCCCATGCCCAGGGGCTTTAGCAGCTGGGGCAAGGAATCCAAGCTCACTCTTTGGGACCTTGAAGGATGATTTACCTGTTTCTTAAATAATGAGCTTAATATCAGAAACTCTCCCTATCAAAATTCATGCAGCCAAATGCACAAACTCAGCCTTGGGGACCTTGGAGAAAATAGTTACTTAGTAGCTGTAGCCTGTTTAGTAGAAGAGGCAAGCTTATTTGCATAGAATCACAAAGAAAACATTTTCAATAATGTTATGTTTCTTGTGCTATATGTTGTAGGCTTATTTGTGACAATCTGTATGAGATTAACAAAGTTAAGATTTAAAATTTTCATTCAATTCAGTGTATTTTTGGTATGGTTGTGGAAATGGATTGAAGAAGTTATTTGTTTATTTTTGCTTCAAGAAGAGTCTTAGACTGTTGTTTTCCATGTGTTGGATTTGGCCCAATTGCCAATTTATGGAAGATCAGCTTCAATTTTGTAGGATACTTTTTGCCTTGTTGATTGATTTCTCTAGTGCTGCTTCAAGGTGGAGTCTCAGGCCTTGTGTTTTCTGTTTGTTGATTGTCTCCATGTCCACATTTCCACTATAACATGGAGTGTGGTTGTGAGGAGATGCAACCCATTTTGTGTCTGATCCCAGGGGAAACATTCTCAATATTCTTGTGTTACTTGAGTTATACGTTATAGGCTTATATGCTGCATCCAGACTGAGTCTCTCCGCAAGAATTACACCCTTGACTACTCTGCTAAGCAGCAAAACTTTTTGAGGAGAAGGTAACCATAGTTGCTGGGATTAGAAGCAGCGCCCATATGGGATCCTGGTACAGTCAAAGTGAGGACTTTAGCTGCTAAGCCACCACACCAGGCCCAAGAAAGCCTTCTCTTCACAAGTCTTCCCTGGCCTTTACAATCCATTTTCCAGCATTGGTGTCTGTATGTGGTGGATCCAGTGACATTTTCCTGCAAATTTTATTAAAGTTGGAGCGTAAGTCAGAATTAAAGGAAGGGCTCCAGTCTAGTGTTGCTCAAGGGTGACAGGCTGATGTTTCTTAATCCACACCAAGTCCGTAGGCTGGAGTTCACAGGAATTGGAGTGAGTTACTGTCCTTATTGTTCCTGGACATGCCGCCTTTACCAGGCCATGAATCTGCTGAAGGACAGCCTATAGAATTTGTAATGACTTAAGGAGGGAATCATTATTTAACTCAGTCCTCTGCTTGGGGACTGTAGGTGGTTGCCTCCTAGACATGATATCATGCAGAGTGAAGTCTGGTACATAACAGATGCCATGGGCTCATAGGAGAGCAACGGAAAGGCAGGTTATCTAGTTTTGCCAGTCTCTAACTTTAATTAAAATTTTCTTTAAGGATATATTTATCTTTTTTGTTCTTTTTTCATTTTATTATGTTTTTGACAACCTTTACAGAGTTAGTTAGGATAAAAAGGTTCTGGTGCTCAGATTTGCCAGTGGATGATGTGAACTGATTCAGCCTGGTCTGCCCTCAACCCATGCATAATGCATGCCAGTGGGAAACTTTCCATGGCCTGTTCTGGGTTTGTTTCCTATCATGCTTCTTGTGCTTACCTGCAGGGTTTGTGTCTTGCCAGAGGAGTTGCCCAGGCTCCTCCATCAGAACCTCTTCCAGTGCTAGATTTTGCCTATACCAGTGGGTCCATGAGCCAGCACTACTCAGTTCACCTCCTGTCCTAGCAAGAACAGTGGCTTTTCCTGACTGGCCTTCAACCCTTCTTACTGTTGGATGTTTCAGCCCAGCCACGGCTTGTCCATACCCACATATAGCTGACACATGGCTCAGTAGGGGTTGAGGCCTAGTCTAGTCTGTCCCACATCTAACCTGGCCCTCCAGGACACCACAAAGTGTTGAAGTCTGGCCTGTCTTGGTTTGTCTGATCCTAGTCCACACTTGTGCCAAGTGAAACTACAACTGTATCCTGATCAGAATGCAGCCTGCATTCCAGCCCACAAGCTGGAGTCAGGGACCTGAGCATGAAGACGCCCTGGCCTGAGAAGCCCAGCTGCAAGCAGGCTGCCTGAATTTTCAGCTCCTAGGCCCTCATTCCCACCCCTCCCCAATCCCACCCCTTTCCCAGTGATGGAGGTGGTTGGGCCCTGTGCATGGCTGGGTCCCCAAGACAACCTCCCTTATTATACTTACCCTGAAAGAAGCAGCCCCTGAAGCCCAGGCAGGCCCGGGGACAGCTCACCACATGCACCATCCTTTGTGGTCTGAACTCCATGTCCTGTATATACAGTTCAACTTCCAATCAATATTTTAGATCTTTACTAACAATTGTGTGATTTGAAGGATGACTATCAGGCCACTGTTGAACCCCAAATTGGAGGACAGTTTCAGAGCCTAACATCTTGCCTACTACCTGAGCTGTTTCTGTGTTGCTGGTGAATGACTCTACCTAGCAGGAGAAGGTGTCTTAGCTCAATGAGGTACTGGCATCATGTTTTCCCAGTAGAATCTCAGTGAAATTAATCTCTCAATATTTTCCCTGAGGGCTTCCTCATAGTCCAGTTCCTGGAGTTGACTCACCTCGTGGTCCTGGGTTTATCTGGATTAAGATGTAATATCGAGGAGAGACCTGTTCAGCTTTTTTTTTTTTTTTAATTTAGTCCAGTGATGTGATGGTGACTCTGTACAAACTCATTCCCAATGTTTCCAGCAATATAATTTTTCTTACATATGTGTCTTCATCCTTTTGAGTCAGTCTCTGTCCTATGAGTTCATCTGAGATCCATTTGTTCATTCAAGTACTGAGGAGTCTGTGGCAGTGTTCATTCCTATAGGACTAGGAGCATCTGAAGGGGGTCCCACTGGTTTTTATGCAACTTCTTTCATTGCTTAGTAAGTTTCATTTCTAGGTAAAGGGTCCCATGGATATGGGTAGTGGCAAAGGCATATCTGCAGTCCATATAGATGATTACAGTTTTTTCTTTGGCCCATCTCAGGGCCTGGGTCTCAGCAATTAATTCATCCTTCTGGACAACTGTTTCATGTTGTAGTGCTTGGGCCCATAGGATTTGGTCATGTAAGATGAGCACTACACCACATACCTGATCCTGTCGATGATGTAACTGCGTCCATCTGTAAACAGGATTTTATCCAGGTCAGGCCATGTAATGTCCATCAAGTTGGCCCTCAGGTTCACAGGAGAATTTAAGCTGTCTTGGCAATCACGTGTTGGCTCAGATGGCAGAGATTCAATGGGCACTCCAGCCTCACAAGGAAAGAATGAACAATAGTTCCTTCTCCAAAATTCGTTATTCCTATTTTGTTTAAGGTTGGGCTTTTGGGCTACCGCCACCAATTCAGATAAAAGCTTTTTCTTAAACTCTTTTAACTTTTGCAAATTATGTTAAACAAAGGCTATATTTATAGTGTAGTTGTTCTCAGGAAACTCAGGATCTATCAGGGTGGACAAGTGGTATACCTCTAGGAGACACATAAGAATCACCACAGGGCCTGACAGAATAGGGTAAGGAAATGTTTAAATGGGTGGAAAAATATTTAGTCAGGATGAAGCAGAGAGGACACATTCCAGGAAATAGGAGAGGACAGAATAACAGAGGGGTACCTGGAGACTGACAGACACAGGAAAACAGCAGACATATTGGTGTGGTGTTGTAGTGACTGATACTCCAGTAGCATTCAGCTAACAGGTGATCTGAACTCCATCAGCAGCCAGAACTCCACTAGCAACCAGGTGGGAAAGGACTTGCACTGGGAGCTTTGGAGGTGAACCTAGACAAAGAACCATCCGTCCTACTGGTCTGCTTGATTTGAGCACGAGCAGACACAGAGTAGCAGATCCCAAATGGGAAGTGTGAGAACAGGGTGGATTTCACAGCCCATTCAGCCCTCTAGAGCCAAATTGGGTGCCATTTTGCATAAAGAGGAAAGGCAAGGGAAAGGACTGAACATAAACTGAGCTCAGAGTGAATTTATTTCTGACTCAGTGAACAGCATCTACGTGACATTCTACAGGTTCCACCCAAGACAGGTCTGCATAGCCTTCAGACCTGTTGGCCAGCGGATTAAGAACTCTAGTAGTGGTACATCAGGCGCCATTTTGTACACTGTGGCAAACACTTTAAGACTGCAGGGGACAACAGTGAACTGCGCATGTGCTGAGCTCGCGAGAACTAACTGACTTCAGTGGATTGCACTGGTTCTGCAGGAAAATATAATCACTGGGGCATCGTACAGGTCCAAATAGGTCCGTGTGTCATCCAGACCTAACAGCCAACAGGTTCCAGCAAGATCAGCACCACCAACAACCACCTTGCAATATGGGACACCTGGTGTCTCTCTAATCCTATGACCTGCTCCAACAAAAAGTGGGAGAAAGGTTGCAGACACAACGGTGCAACCTCAGCACAATATCACAGAAGGTGGAGATTGGTCAGCCAGAAGTTGGGGCTACGGGAGCTCTTTGTGGAAATCTAACGTAAGAACCCAGACCTGGAATCGCTGGAGGGAGTGTCACAATTGGCTGCAAGCAAAAAGTTGTGCACCAACTGAAATAAATAAAATCAAACTGCAGTCAGGTGTGTGATGCAGCTTAGAAACCTACTCCAGGGAGAAGACTCTGCTAACCAAAAGTACAATGACCAAGAGAGAAAGAAGAGACAAAGGCACAATGAATATTACTGAAACCTCCCCTGCAAAGGAGCAAAACTCTATGCCAACTTCAGAGTTAGATGAGGAAGACATTGAGAAAATGGTGCACACAGAATCGATAAGACTCATTTTAAAGCTTCTGGTCATCAAAGAGAAGCTCATGCAAGGGTTCAAAAATTTAATGAAGCAATAAAGAAAATCAAGGCTGGTATATCAGAAATTAAGAACACAGTACAGCAAATTAAAAGTACAGTAGAGAGTCTCCAAAATAGAATGAAGCAAGCAGAAGAAAGAATCTCAGAATTGGAAGATATTTTCTGTTACCAGGGGGAAGCAATGAGGTGGTCACAGAATGTGGTTAAGAACTCGCATTTATTTTAACATATTGGTTACTCATTACTATGTCATTTAAATCCATAATGATGTAAATTTTGCTGATGGTATGTTGGAGCTTTTAATTGATCAGGATGATACTCTGCTGGCTCTGTCTTCAAACAAGAGAGGGTCTACCTAAGAAGTCATTGAACTTCACTGGACAATAAGATGCTGGACTCTATGTTTGGTATATGCTTGCAATGAGGGAATCTCAACTGAACTTGAACTGTGGTTATGCAACAAGGTGGAGGAATCCACCATGGGGGCAGGGTTTGAGGAGGGGTGGGGAGAATCCCAGTACCTATGAAACTGTGTCACATAATACAATGTAATTAACAAAAAAAAAAAAAAAAAGAAAAAAAATTGCATCTCTTACCCTCAGTGCTCATCATTGTTGGTCTTAATAGGGCCTTGACTCTAAATATTAAGTAGTAGAAGTGCTCCAGGTTGTCGCACATGGGATGCAAATCAACACTCGTCAGGGGACCTACTGCTGAGTATTTTTTTTTTTCTTTAAAATGCAGAATCACTGTGAGAATGACAGAAGCAGGGAAATATCTTCAATTCACTGGTTGCTATGCTTCAATGGCTCAATTGCAGTAGCTGAGCTGCTGTGAAACCAGAAGACAAGAGCAAAACCATGGTGGATTGGCTAGGATCTTGCACAGCTTATCTACTATGTAACAATGCTGGTCCTGGTGCTCACTCTTACAATTGAAAGACTTCAGGCACAGGCCAGCATCTAGTAGCTCATACAATGACAAGAAACTTACTGTGAGAAGCCATGATACATGAAATCAGTGTGAATCTGAGCAGTAGTGGTGGCAGCTGACACATAAACTACACCTGAAAGAGGAACTCCAAGAGTCTGATGTCAGACAATTTTTTTGTCTCTGAGATATGCCTCCTAGAGTCTTGGCTGTGTTTTGACCAGCAGTCCCTAAGATTCCTGAGGGCCATGACAATGGTGTAGGTTGGTTGCAGAACCAGTAGAGACAAACTGGTGAGGGATGTCCATTTATTGAGAAGATCATACAAGCATATATACAGAGGAGGGGGAAGGCAGAAGGATGGTCTCAATAGTACTCCCACCCTACACTGTTATTATAACTGGCCAGTAGGCATGCTTATCTCTCTAGACACTCTAAACAAGTCATCAGCTACATTCTGTAAGCAGGGTTGGAAGCTTAGTGTTTTAGTCCATTTGCTGGCAGACCAAGATAAGCTAGCACCTGGGCTGAAATCTATACCTTTGGGCATGATCATTATGTGTGACTGGTAAACAGGATGAGGGTTGCACTTAACTACTTAGAGTTCCTTATCAGGGAAATTCTAGCACAGTGTCAAGGGGACAGAGAAATTGGGATACAGCCTACTACTCTGGATGTATGCCCAGTGAACAGGACAAGATGGAATCTCTATTAGCTGAGACCACTGCCAGGACTTTGCCTCAGAGACACAATGTGCCATGTGCCTATGGCGTCCCATATGAGATAAGCTGGCAGAGATGCAGGAGCGATTTCCCATACTTATTATTCAAGGAGAGACAGTGGCCAAATAGGATCCACATTTGGCCAGATATAACAAGAAAATCTTGCCTCTGGAAAAGATTCATACTTCAAATCTGGGTGCTTATCATTACAAATTCAGCGTGCATAATTTAATATCTACAGTTCCAGTATAATTCTATAATAGGATGAGGAATTTTGTGATTATGGAAAAGATAAATGAGTAAATGACAAAGATGGAATTTGAAATAAGTGTTACATACTGAGCATTTATTATCAGCACTTAATCTGAAAATAGCATTCACATTTACTACCTCACAACAAAGGGAGATCACATACAAATTGCATCTTAACTATTTTAGCAACAAATAACCTCTCTTCTGAAATAAAATGATACTCATGTTTATTATTTAACACTTGCTGAGACTTTCAAAGTATGTTTCTACATCCATTGCCTTTTTACAATGTTTTGTATTTGCACTCTTGCTAATGGTAGTTTTTTCATTCACTTTGTAAGCTTCCACACACCATAACAGGTTTATGGTGCCTAGTCTTTTGGTTGACATGCTTTTGTAGTTCTGAGGTCTGTGACTCTGCTAACAATTGACTTCAGAAAAATGATTTATCAGTCGATGCTGTGTGTTTGCTCATTTCTGTGAATATGCTACTTACTGAAGCATGTATGCTTTCCACTGTGCTGAAAATGTTTGTGTAAGAATTTTAACACACATGTTACACATTTCTGCTTTCCCACGTGAATTCAGATGTTTAGCAAAACTTGACTGCTTGCAACAGGATTTTCCACTCATTATATTCATGCGGTTCTTACCCTGTATGGATACTCTGATGTCGAATGAAACCTGTCTGGTAAGTAAAGGCTTGAAGATCCACACAATATTCGTAAGGTTTCTCCCCTGTGTGGACTCTCTGATGCCTAATGAGTGGTGCCATATTAGAAAAGCCTTTTCCACACTCACTACATTCATGTTTTTTTCTCCATTGTGGATTATCTGATGTCTAATGAGGTGTGGCTTACAAGGAAAGATTTTTCCACACTCACTACATTGAAAAGGTTTTTCCCCAGTGTGAATTCTCTGATGTGATCTAATGCTTGACATATGAAGAAAAGCTTTTCCACACTCACTACATTCATAAGCTTTTTCCCCAGTGTGGTTTCTCTGATGTCTAATGAGGTGTGGCTTATAAGGAAAACCTTTCCCACACTCATTACATTCATAAGGTTTTTCCCCTGTGTGGATTCTCTGATGTATGATCATGCTTGACATATGATTAAAGGCTTTTCCACACTCACTACATTCATAAGGTTTTTTCCCCAGTGTGTATTCTCTGATGTGATCTAATGCTTGACTTATGAAGAAAAGCTTCTCCACACTCACTACATTCATACACTTTCTCTCCAGTGTGAGTTCTCTGATGAGTAATGAGGTTTGACTTCTGAATAAAAGCTTTTCCACATTCACTACATTCAAAAGGTTTTTCACCTGTGTGTATTCTCTGATGTGATCTAATGCTTGACTTATGAAGAAAAGCTTTTCCACATTCCCTGCATTCAAAAGGTTTTTCACCTGTGTGTATTCTCTGATGTGATCTAATACTTGACTTATGAACAAAAGCTTTTCCACACTCACTACATTCAAAAGGTTTTTCCCCTGTGTGGATTCTCTGATGAGTAATGAGCTGTGACTTACGAATAAAAGCTTTTCTACACTTACTACATTCAAAAGGTTTTTTCCCTGTGTGGATTCTCTGATGAGTAAAGAGGTTTGACTTACGAAGAAAAGCTTTTCCACACTCATTACATTCATAAGGTTTTTCCCCAGTGTGGATTGTCTGATGGCTAGTGAGTAGTGACTTATGAATAAAAGCTTTTCCACACTCATTACATTCAAAAGGTTTTTCCCCAGTGTGGACTCTCTGATGAGTAATGAGGTGTGACTTACGAATAAAAGCTTTTCTACATTCACTACATTCATAAGGTTTTTCCCCTGTGTGGATTCTCTGATGAGTAATGAGGTTTGAGTTACGAAGAAAAGCTTTTCCACACTCACTACATTCAAAAGGTTTTTCACCTGTGTGTATTCTCTGATGTGATCTAATGCTTGACTTATGAAGAAAAGCTTTTCCACACTCCCTACATTCATAAGGTTTTTCCCCAGTGTGGATTCTCTGATGAGTAATGAGCTGTGACTTACGAATAAAAGCTTTTCTACACTCACTACATTTATAAGGTTTTTCCCCTGTGTGTATTCTCTGATGAGTAATGAGGTGTGACTTACGAATAAAAGCTTTTCCACACTTGCTACATTCATAAGGTTTTTCCCCAGTGTGGACTCTCTGATGAGTAATGAGGTGTGACTTACGAATAAAAGCTTTTCTACACTCACTACATTCATAAGGTTTTTCCCCTGTGTGTATTCTCTTATGAGTAATGAGGTGTGACTTACAAATAAAAGCTTTTCCACACTCGCTACATTCATAAGGTTTCTCCCCAGTGTGGATTCTCTGATGTAGGATTATGCTTGACTTATGAAGATAAGCTTTTCCACACTCACTACATTCATAAGGTTTTTCCCCAGTGTGCATTCTGTGACATGTGTTCATGTTTGACTTACGAGAAAAAACTTTTCCACACTCCCTGCATTCATAAAATTTCTCCCCTGTGTGGACCCTCTCATGTATGATTAGGCTTGACTTACACTGAAATTCTTTTCCACACTCCTTACATTCATAAGATTTTTTCCTTGTGTGGAGTCTCTGCTGACCAATTAGAGATAATTGCTGGTGAAAGGCTTTTGTGTGCTCATTGCATTCATACTGATTCTCTGCACCTCGAATGATCTGATCTCTAATGAGCTCTGACTTCTGGTAAATGTTTTCTTTACATTCATTGGACACATACAAATATTCCCCTGTGTCAGTTCTCTGTTTGGTGGTAAGGCAAGATTTATAGTAGCCAACATGAAATGCTTCTCCCACACTGACAGGTTGCTGATTACATGGGTCTTTGGAATAAATTTGCTCACACATAAGGACTATCTTCTTCCCGCTGGAAGTTTTGTCATTTCCATTGTGTTCTAAGGACTGCTTACAAATCTGGATCTTGTCAAATTGACTGAGAATTTCCTCACTCTCAATGTTGTTCTCAGGGACATTAGAGGCATGCTTCTTTTCAAATTGTATTTCATCAGGCTTCCTGTGGGAAAAGCAAATTTAAAAGAAACTATGTTATCATTTTCTCTCCATTGAAAAATCACCAGATCTTTGAGCCCCTCCAGGGTGTTGTTTCCCCCTCGCCTCTTCCAAGTTCAATGGGTCAATTAACAGTAAAAATTTGGCTACAACTGCTTTTCATTATCTTTTTCTATACTATGTTAAAGGAAAGAATCACTGAGATTCCATGGTAACATTTGGTTCAGTGGAAAATATGGGACTTGAGAAAGAATTTTGGCTCTTATACAAGAGTTATGAGGCTAAACAGAGCAAAGAGAAGACTCCACAAGTTTTGTACTAAACCTCTGGAAATGATCCTTGGCACCTCATGCCTCTGCACAATGAGGAATACAACCACACACCCACGTAACCCCCAGCCACTGTCTAGCTCCAGCTCAACCTCCAGATGGATTGTACTTGGATAGGCTTCAGCAAGCAGCAACATGAAGTGGAATTGGGGGAATACTAGAATGAGCCAGACTGCAATACATGCTGATGGAATGTGAGTGGAGAGGAGGAGCTCAGGAGGATGATGGTGGTGCTAGACACATGATCTCTGGGTGCAGGAGTTCCAGTGGGGCCCTGGAAGCCTTGTCTGGACCCTTGGGCACAGCTGTGTGATGAGCCTCAGTGGCTGTGTGTGTGGTAGTTTGTGTTGCTTGGCTTGGGTCCTTGGCTGGCCAGCGCAATGGGTCCTGGGTCTGCAAGTCCTCGGAATAGAGGGTGTGGCAGGCCTCAGGTCACCTGGCTTGGATACTTTACATGCCTGCATGGGGCTGCTAGCTCAGTGAGCACTGAGGGTGGGGCTCCACTTGTGCAGGATCAACTGGTTCAAGGTCTTGGCGCACTTGCAAGAACTGGTACTCCTCAGTTGAAAAGGAGTATTGGACAACTGGCCTGGCTCCACCTGGAGATGGAAGCACACTGAGGCCTGGAAAGCACATCTGGACCATCCAAGAGAAAGGAGGAGAAAAGAGATTGAATAACTACCCCAGCCAAATGATGACAGCAAATATCTGGGTGAAAAGGAGACTCTAAGGTCAACCATGTCAGCCAATGAACATTGAAAGGGTTCCCTCTTGCTTGAATTGGTGAGATGGACATCATTTCAGAACTCTCAGAACCACCTGGACAGAAACCTTGGAGTGTGTGCCACACTGACACCCTGGTTTGGTATCAGGGGTCCAGTGCCATTCTTAAGTACTAGGATGGTTGGGAGGGTGGTATAGCTTCTCTGAGTATCATTTAACCCTGATCCAAAACAGGAAGGAAAAATAGAAAATTTGGAAATGATCACACCAATTTCTCCTTAATGATCTAATACATGCACACACAAACATTGAGTGCAATTAAATCACACACACACACACTACACAGAAACCCAACTCATGAAAAAAATGATTAGGTCGCACTCCCCCAGTCTCACCCACCTCTTGATGTTGGAGGTGGGTGGAGCCTAGGCCTGCCTTGTTCCCAAGGTATCTGCTCCCAGTGTACTCAGCAGGAAGGGCAAAGCCTCTTGAGTCCAGGCAGGCCAAGGCCCAGTTGATCAAATGGTCATAGTGGCTGAACCTAGGGTCACAAGCATGGACTCCAATCTGGCTCGGGTCCAACCAGGAACAGCAAGTGTACGTGAGGATAGAGAAAAAACGTAGATTTCTACTAAATACCAGTTGCTCACCTTTAGGAGGTGGATACAGAAACTAGATCTCAAAGTCATTTTTTAAATTTATCTGTTTAGAGACAGAGAAGTTTTATTTGCAAAGTGGCCATGTGAGCAGGGGAAGAGGAGGGAAGGGGAAAGCACTTCTCGAGAGAAAACTAGGTGGTGGTGTGCTTCTTGAAATTGGAGACACCCAGTTAGTAACTTGAATGTTGTCCCAACCATTGGTTGCTGAAGCAGGATGTGTAACTGGAAAAAAGGACCCACTCCTCTGTTTTCTCCCAATTCCTGTGAATCCCATCCTTCTACCCTATTCCACACTTCTATGTTTCTATACTAAGTTTAAAAAAAAAGAATCACTGAGCTTTTCTGGTAACATTTGATTCTGTACACAACATAGGACTTGAAAAAGACTTCCTGCTCTTATACAAGAGCTGTGTGGCCGGACTTAGCAAAGAGAAGATTCCACAAGGTTTGTAGTAAATTTGTAGAAATGACCCTTGGCATATCGTGCCTCTACACAAACATGAACACATCCACCCATAGATGTAATCCCCAGTCACTGCTTACCTCCAGCTAATCCTCCAGATTGATTGAGCTTTTAGGAGGTAGGTGGTGGAGACAGGAAGTATGAAAGGTTAGGACTTTAAAGTCTCTAATCACCAACTGCTTTTTTCACATTTGCTATCATGTCAATTTTCATTTTAGAAGCAAGTCTCTGGGTCTTCATATTTTGAAAACTGTTGGATTGACAATCCCAAGAAGACGCCAATTTTCTTCATGACTTGATACTCTCTAATTGGATCCTGAATCCCAACTACCTGACATGGGACCAAAATTCTGGCCTCCTTGTTCTTCTTTTTTGATGTCTTTTTTTAAATCATTAATTAAATTGTATTATGTGAAATACTTTCATAGGTACTGGGATTCTCCCCACCCCTCCTCAAACCCTGCCCCCATGGTGGATTCCTCCACCATGGGATTAAGGGGCTGGTCCCCTCGCAGGACAGCTACTCCCAGTGGAGAACGTGGGCTGGGATGGGGACTGACCAGACTAAGCAATGCTGCAACACCTGTGCGCTGCATATGGACTAAATCAGGGAAAAGCCAGGCTGGGAGGATTATTCCTGCGGGTGCAAGCATAAATTACAGTGGGTGAGGGTTGTTTGGGCTTAACCGCAGCATCAGCTGGCAGAAGCTGGCACTGGGGACTGATTCTGTCAAGTCAAATCACAGAACTACCTAAAGAGTGCATAAACCGGGACTGAGAGAGACCTGGGAGGGAAATAGTGGGTTCCCCCTCTTGGGTCACTACTCCCGCGGGAGGGTATGAAAACTAGGACGGGGACTGGGGTGGCTAGATAGAGAGGTAATCAACAACATCCGTGAGAGCTGCATAGTTGAGCTGGTTAGATGGAACTAAGCTTTAATGCCCATTGACAAGTATAAGAGCCAAATGGGATGGGGGACAGACTGGTCTACTGCTACACATACTGGCAAATCAGGGTAGGGGGTGGGCCTGGTAGGGGTTATTGTGGGTCGCCCCAACTAGGCTGCAGCTCCCACTGGTTGATGTAAGGGCCAAGTATGTGCTGGGCAGAACCAGACTGGACTGCAACACCCACTTGTTCCAGTGGAAGTTGGGACTGAAAACAGAACCAACCCAGCAATTGCAACCACCAGCTGATCGGGGTGATGGACTGTGCTGGGCCCTGTGCTTGCTAGAACATACAAGAATCTGGTCTGGGAATACCGCAAGGTTTATTTGGAGATCTCCCCAATTGAACGGCTGGACTCAGAACTCTAACCAAGAAAAGACAGAAGACAGAACAGGTCAATCATTCATCTCAGCTATATGTTGGCAGCGAAATATGGGGCAAACAGAGACTTTATGATGGACCATATCAATCAGTGGACGACCTCATCGAGCGAAACAGGCAGCGAGTCATAAATGGAGAACTATTAAAACCACTTGAGCAAACATCTCAGAGAGCATGCCCCACATCCGGGACTTGGGGTGGGCTGGAAACCAGGTGGGGCTTCTCCCTCAATATCCCCCTTTACCTCAGATACATGATGGAAACAATATGGACATAATAGTATTACTAACAAAAAAAAAAAGATCAATGTGAGCTTGGAAGATGATGTTGGTGATAACGTCTTAGCAAAAGGCCTTTCACTATTTCTGCTCTCTCGGCTGCCCCACTCATCATATGAAAATTGAGGGTGTTAGGTCCCTACATGTAACAGGAACCTATGCTTAGGATTGTCCTCCCACATTGACTATATCATAGTCAAGGATGTGAAGTCCCTAGATGTTGTACAAATCTATTCTTTCCCTCTTTCACTAATCTTTAGGTCCCTCCTTCTCTGATACACTTCCTCCCATAACTGATTCAAAACTAACTGTAGAATCAGGATTGTAATAGGAATGTGTTACTGATTGACATGTACCATCTATTGAGAACTTCCTGACCACATGATTGGGTCAGCTGATATCCTGCCACAAGGGAAACAATTGGCAGAACTATCCTTAGAAATGCCCCCTTTGACCAGGTGTGAAAAGTGGGTGTCAGAATTGGTGAAGTCTTCTGTATAAAATAAAGAGGACAGTTTTTTAAATTGTCTGTTATGATCCTGAAACTGCAGTGGTCCATTTATATTCTATGTCTACTCCAAGCACCCTTCTCAAGTTCTGAACTTCACTTGAGCTGGACTCTGGCAACGGGCAGAGAGCTGGATGTTAAGTGGGGCTGCCATGGTACAAACCAGGGTCCATATATGATCACAGTGCATGCAAGGTGAGGCCCAGCCACTAGCCTACCATGCCATGCCCTTGGGTTTCATCTATAGAAATGACTTACGTGGGCCTTTGGATGACCCCCTGCACATTTCATACATGAGTTGAGAAAAAGCCAGTTTCTTCAACTTTGTCACTCATGTGGCTGCCTACCTCTGAGAGCTGAACAGCCATAGTATGGCCGGTGCAGATTTGAAGCTGTGTAGTAGCAGCTATTTCGTTGCTGCTTGAGAGACAACCAATACAATGGGAAGTGTCTTACAGGTTCCTGTCCAGACAAGGAATGCTCAGGGCACACTTAGAAATCTAAGACCCCCCAACTGAGCCATACATGAGCTATATGCGGGTGTGGACGAGCCGTGGCTGGGATGAAACTTCCAACAGCAGGAACAAGAATAGGTTGAAGACCAGTTAAGAAAGGCCGCTGATCCTGTTGGGGCAAGAGACGAAATGAGCAGTGCTGGCCCATGGACCTGATGGTATGCTAAAAACCTGATGCCAGAGGGGTCTGATGGAGGAACCTGAACAGTTCCTCTGACAGGACACTGACCCTACAAATAAACGCAGGAAGCATGGAGGTAAACAACCCAGAAGGGCTATGGAAAGTGTCCCACTTGCATACATTTCGCTCGGGTTGGGGGAGGACCAGACTGAGTCAGCTTGCGTCATTCACTGGCAAGCCCGAGTGCTGGAGCTGGGTGGGGGTCTGGCCAGGTTCAGTTGTGATAAAAATAGTAAACAACACAAAATGCCAGGGCAAGGCTGCCTGTGCCTGTTAGGAACGCAGCACCCAACCAGCACACTTCCCACTGGTTTAGGTGAGGGCTGAGTGTGTGATGGGCAGAACCAGGATGGAATGCAATACTCATTGGTTCCAGTGGAGGTTGGGGCTGGATAGAACCAGCCCAGCAGTTGCAACCACCAGCTGATCGGGGTGATGGACTATGGCGGGCACTGTTCTTACTAGCACATGTAGGAACCTGGTCTTGGAACACCTCAAACTTTCTTTGGAGACTCCCTTAATCAAAATGGAGGAATTTGAACATTAATCAAGAAAAGATGGAAGATGGAGTAGATCAATCAACCACCTTAGCTATATGTTTGTAGTTAAATACTGGAAAAGGGGAGACTCTATGATGGACTATGTCAACCAGTGGACTCTGCACCAGCCTCATTGTACCTGGATTGTTGATGATGGTAGGTTGGAGCTTCTAATTGAACAGGATGACGCTCTGCTGGCTCTGCCTTTGGACCAGAGAGGGCCTCCCTACGAGGCTTCCCTATGAGCCTTCTGAAAAATTTTGCTGTCTCCATTCAAGAGGCACACCATCTCCTGGCTCTCTCCCAAGAAATGCTGTTTGATTCCCTCTGCTTTCTACATTCACCTGGTCACTTTGCAAATAAAACTTCTGTCTGAAAATGGAAAAAAAAGTAGAAACAAATAAAGAAATCCTGTTTCTCAAGTCTCATTTTTATACAATTTCCCTTTCATATTGTGCTGCAATTATGGCCAGAGCTAATGCTAAGCATCTTTGTGGCAATGCAGCTCTCTTTTCAGTTATTCTATAATTTTTGTGATTAAAACTTGCCTGAAGATTATTTCTTGACCTTTCTGATTAGCTCCAAGCAGCTCATTCTTTCCATGGGGATCTGAAATGAGGAAAAGAGTAATCATATCTATGAATCACATCTAAATGTTTCTTTTCAAATGTTCCAGTGAAGCCAATGAGATTTGTTAACATTCTAAATACAGCACATTTTAATATTAGTGAAATGTGGACATTTATGAGCATTTTTAAATACCCATTACATCTCATCTATTAATACCTTAACATAATACCTAGTTTTTAAAATAAAAATTTCAATTATGTGAGATTGCATATTTAACTTAAAGCAGGATATGACAGAAAATATGGTATAAAAATTCAAAATAAGGCTTGGGGTATCTTACATCCTTTCTCAGCACTAGTTTGTCTTTTCCTGACTACTCTGCTTCAAAAACAACTTCCTGAAAATGTATCTTGGGTGGTGGCAGATGTGATTCAAGTGTTTGGGATCATGAAAAGACCCATGTATACTTCTAGATTTATGGTGACAGGCTGGCAAATTGCTAGAATAAACTTATACATGGAGACATTAGAATGCGTATGTCTCACCAGCTGTCCTTCTGAAAGAAACTTGAAGTAAAACTCAAATATAATTCCAGTCAACATTTACTGAGCTATGTATCAATTCTCCTGCCAATTATGTGCTGACCTACCTGGAAGTTTCTGCATCACAGATTTCTCCACTGTCCATGGTGCAGATTCTTGCTCCAACTTGAAGATCACATCAGGCTTTGTCATGGAGTACCCTGTGAATGGAGAATGATGCAGATTTTCCAAAATCACCATTAGTCCTACCAACTACTGCACTTTATAAACTCTTGTTTCATTTGTCATCTATACAGAAGTGTTCTGTTTGGGCATGACAGAGTTTTACTCACCCAAGAACATCAGATTGTTATAGGTCTCAAGCATCACCTCTCTGTACAGGGCCCGCTGAGTATCATCCATATTCTGCCATTCTTCCTGGGTAAAGTCCACAGCCACATCTTCAAAGTACACCAACCCCTGTAACAGCACATGTCTCCTCAGTTCTGCATTATTAAATAGAAACAGTGACCGTGCATTCTTTGTATATTTAATTTGCAACATCTATGGATGTGGATTGTTGCAAATGGTATATTAGTGCTTTTATTTGACCGGGAAAATATTCTGCTGACTCTGCCCTCAGACCAGAGAGGGTCTTCCCAATAAGTAGTTGGACTTGTCTGGACTATGGGATGTTGGACTCTATGCTTGGCAAATTCTTGCAGGGAGGGAATTTCAACTAAACTTGAACTATGGTTATGCAGCGGGGTGGAGGAACCCACCATGGGGGGAGGGAGGGGGGGAGAATCCCAGACTCTATGTAATTACAACATAATGTAATTAATGAATAAATTTAATTAAAAAATGGGTAGCAGAACAGGTAATAGTAATTCATGATTTTCTTATTTGTGCATTACCTATTTTATATAAATTATGGATTATAAATCATTAAGACAATTGTGAACTTTGTGAAAAATTAAGGACAAATTTAATTACAATCTATGTAAAACATAGATTTATGTAAAACATAGAACCACAAGTTTCTTGTCCAATTTAATTGTAACATAGAGACAACTGCTATTTTCAAAGTGAGGAATCTGTTTCCTTTGATTAAAGTAGCACCAGATTCAAGAATGAGCCAATCATGGATATCAGGCTGTGTAATAAGCAAAGATTGTCTCCCATTCTCTTGATTGGTTCTTTGCTGTGTTGATCGTTTATTTGCTGCACCCCTCATGCAAAATACAAGATCATGCATGCCCATTTATTCAGCAGGAGGAATTATGTATTAGAGACTATCATATTGAGAAGTGAGGTTACATTGCATTGTGGATATCTATTCCAAAATAAAAGATGGAGTTTCAATGAAATTAAAAAAAAAATCTATGGATGTGGTTTAATTTATAATTTATACAGCATCATAGACTAACAGTTAAATGAAAATATCTTGAGCTGTATTATTCTTGCAATTCTAATATTACAACAGAATATTCCTTATTCGATTAAAGGTTGTTTTCTCTAAAGATTCTCATTCTAATGAACTGTTGAAGGCATTGTTAGAATAGCTCTCCAAGTGGAAGGTATCACTCTGTTATTGCCACTCTGATTTTCAACTAAATTAACATAAGCAATCATATTGACACTGAGCCAAAATATTAACTCAGCAGCTATGATACTAAGCTGAGTTTAATTCTTTTCTGTGTGTTCAATTTGCATCTTCTAGGAATGCAGCTTAATTTACAATGTATATGGCAAATAAGGTAAAACAAAAACATTTTGTCCCATATTACATTTGCAATTCTAAAGCTACAATTCCATTATTATCCTGTATCAGATTGTTTTCTATAATGAGCATAAAATGATTTCATTGTGCAATCTTTAGATACACATGAGCTAAATAACATGCTAGATTAGGTAATTAAGATAAATGCTTAATATTGCACAAGATAATGAGAAGATTTTTGAATAGCTTACTAATGATATCCTCAAACATACAGAGATACTTAAAAATATTACAAAGCGATAATAAACTTCAATTTTCTTATTTTAAAGTGAAATAATGAAATACCGAAAATATTTTTAAGCATGAGTAAATATTTCCTAGAGCTTATATTGAAATCAAATATAAATAATATATGATCATATATATCAATAATACATATATATGCACATATGCAAAAATCAAAAAATTATGGAATACATATGCATGCAATTCCAGTGTATAAATATATAAAACAATATATATTTTTTCACTTTTAAGTATGCACATATTAAAACTCTCTGTTTTTGATTTATTTTTTATGGAATAACATAATTAAACTGAAGTTTGAATTTCTACATAGTAAACTACAGCTTAGGAGAGAAACAAATGATAGTCTCTTAAACAACTATCTTCTTCTGACAAGTAGTTGGTATCAGCTAGTCATAGCCTGCCAGCTGAACAGAAGATATACATATAAGACAAATGCCATGCTGTAACAAACCTAATCCTTTTTTTATGTTTTGGAAGCTCTTTAGCATTAAGCAGTTATCTGGGTTTTTCTTTTTTGTTTTTTAATAAGCCCTTTGATATTTGGTCAAATGATTCTTTTTTTTGTAAGATTTATTTATTTTATTACAGTCAGATATACAGAGAGGAGGAGAGAGAGAGAGAAAAATCTTCCATCCAATGATTCACTCCCCAAGTGAGCGCAACGGCTGTTGCACACCGATCTGAAGCCGGGAACCTGGAACCTCTTCCGAGTCTCCCATGCGGGTGCAGGGTCCCAATGCTTTGGGCCATCCTCGACTGCTTTCCCAGGCCACAAGCAGGGAGCTGGATGGAAAGCGGAGCTGCCGGGATTAGAACCAGCCCCCATATGGGATCCCAGGGTGTTCAAGGCAAGGACATTTTCCTCTAAGCCACGCCACTGGGCCCTGGGTTTTTCTTTTTATTCCAGTTATTTATTTACTACTTTTAACAATGAAACAGAGCTAATGTAACTGATACATATCATTTTAACAGCATGATACTTCTTTTCAATCTTCCCTTTTCCCCTGTTATTTTTTTTATGTGATCACAGTTTTCTTATTTTTTTCTTAACTCATCAAATTTTAATTCAGAGGAAGTTCAAGTTTTTTTTAATTACATTGCATTATGCGACACAGTTTGATAGGCTCTGGGCTTCCCCAAGCACCTCCCTGCAAAAAAAAAAAAAAAAGAAAACCCTACCTTGTTTAGGGCTTTTAACATAAAGTGGTGTTGGATTTTGTCGAAGGCTTTTTCTGCATCTATTGATACTATTATATGATTTTTGTTCTTCAGTTTTTGGACGTGATGTATCACATTTATGGATTTCCATATGTTTAACCATCCCTGCATTCCCGGGATAAATCCTACTTAGTCTGGATGAATGATCTGCCTGATGCTTTTTGAATTCTAGGATTTTGTAGAGAATCTTAGCATCAATGTTCATCAGGGAGATCGGTCTGTATTTTTTCTTCTCTGTTAATTCTCTACCAGGTTTTATGATTAAAGTGATGGTGGCTTCATAGAATGAGTTTGGAAGAGTTGCTTCCTTTTCTATTATTTTGAAGAGCATGTAGAGGATTGGAGTTAGCTCTGTTTGGAATGTTTTGTAGAATTCTGTAGTGAAGACACATGGGCCTGGGCTTTTCTTTGTTGGGAGATCTTTAATCACTGACTCTATTTATTTCTGATTCAGTTTTGGGTTTGTTCAGGTCTTCTGTTGCCTCAGAGGTAAGTCTTGGTAAGTGGTGGAAGTCTAGAACCTTTCCATTTCTGGGTAGTTTTCTGATTTATTAGAATACAGTTCCTTGTAGTAATTTTCAATCATTTCTTTAGTGATTACAGTATCTGTTGTTATGTTGCCTTTTTCATCTTTGATGCTGCTAATTCTTGCTTTCTCTTGTTTATTTCTTTGTCAGTCGGGCTAGTGGGGAGTCTATTTTATTTTTATTCTCAAGAAACCAGCTTTTTGATTCATTGATTTTATATATAGTTTTTTATTTCTATTTGGTTTATCTCCTCCTTTGTTTTGATAATTTCTTGTTTTGTATTGTTTGTGGGGTCATTTTGCTGTTGTTTTTCCATTTCCTGGAGGTGTGTGCTTAATTCCTGTATTTGGTGCCTTTCTTGGGCCTTGACATGAGCACCAATTGCAATGAGCTTACCACATAACACTGCTTTAGTGGTGTCCCACAAGCTTTGGAATGTTGTATCTGAGTTTTCATTGGTTTCCATAATTTTTTTATCTCTTCTGTAATTTCTTCTCTAACCCATTGTTTGTTTAATCGCACATTGCTCAACCTCAAAGAGTTTATATATTTCCCGGGGCATTTTGAATTGTTAATTTCCAATTTCATTCCGTGGTGGCCTGAGAAGGTGTATGGTATTATTCCAGTTTTTTTGAAGTTAGTTATACTTGCTTTGTTTCCTATCATGTGGTCTATCCTGGAGAAGGTTCCATTCACTGCTGAAAAAAAAATGTATAACCTGCGGCCTAGGAATAAAAGGTTCTATAAATGTCTACTAAGTCTGATTGTTCCATTGTTTGTGTGAGCTCTGTAGTTTCTCTCTTGAGCTTTTGTCTCATTGATCTGTCTATTGGTGTTAACGGGTGTTCACATATGGCAGGATTATTGTACGTTCATCTGTATCTCCCTATAAGTCTTTAAGTAATTGCTTCACGTAGCTGGGTGCATCTGAATTTGGGGCATAGATGTTAAGGATGGTAATCACTTCCTGATGGATCATTCCTTTCCACAATATAAAACGCACTTCTATGTCCTTTTGATGTAGTCACATTGAAGTTTATATCATCTGAAATTGGGACCACTACACCATCCTTTATTTCTCGTCCACTGCGTGAAATATGTTTTTCTATCCCTTCAGTTTCAGTTTCTTACAATATTTTCTGGTTAGATGTGTCTCTTGTAGGCAACAGACAATTGGGTCCTTTTGTTGATCCAATCTATTAATCTATGTCTTTTGACTGATTAATTTAGGCCACTTATGTTAAGAGTTGATACTGATTGATTGCTAATTTGCACTGCCATGTGCATATGTTTCTGTGGGTGTTGGTGTCTAATTGTCTTTGCTGGAATGGACTTTAGTGGCAAGGTCTTCCCATTTGCCATACTTGCTTATGGTTTGTTTCTTTTTTTTTTCTGGGATTAGCAAATTTCTAAGGAGATTTTGTAGGACTGGTTTTGTACTGGCATATTCTTCTAGTTTCTCCTTGCTGTGGAAGTATCTAATTTCATTCTCAAATATAAATGAGATCTTTGCTGGGTACATTATTCTTGGTTGACAGTTTTTCTGTCTCAGGATTTGAAAGACTTTATTCCATTCTCTTCATTTTCAAGCGTTTGATCTGAGAAGTCAGCAGTGATCCTGATTGGCCTACCCATAACGTAACCTTGTCTATGCTTCGTGCTAGTCTCAGAATTCTTTCTTTGTATTCGTTGGAGGAGAGCTTGAGTACCACATATCTGGGTGAGGATCTCTTTGGGTCAAATCTGTTGGGGAGTTCTCTGACCTTCGTGGATTTGGGCAGGGTTCATGGTACAAGTGTTTTGAAAGTTCTCCAGTATAATTCCATCGACACCAGTTGCATACCTGTCTCTCTTTCCACTCCTTCTGGAAGGCCTATAATTCTGATATTCAACTTCTTGATGTTGTCGTTCATTTCCTGTATAGCCTTATTGGCCTTGTTCAAATGTTTCTCCAGCTGATTCATGTTCTGCCTATTTTCATTCTGGGAATCTTCCAATTCAGAGATCTCAACTCTGTGCTACAGGTCAAGGATCTCATTTTTTGACTAGTGTTGTTTCTGTGTTCATGTGGCTTTTGAACTTCTTAAGCTCCTCCCATCATTTTTCATTGTCTCTGAAGAGTTTTCTAATTATTTTTCTGAATTCCTTGTCTGATAGGTCATCAATTTCTTCATCTGTCATCTCTGCGACTGACCAGGCCTTTTGGTGACTTTTTGGGGTGGCACTGGCTTTTTCCTCTAACTCATTTCTTCTCCTGTTACCTTGCCCCATATCTGTGTGATCTGATATTGCTAGCCTCTAATTCTTGACCTCTGCTGCCACCTAGTGCTGTCCTAGAATTTTCCCCCTTCTTTGTGGTGCCTGGGTTCCCTTGCCCTACTTCTTCACTCTGCAGTAGTGTGGGCTGTTTAAAACAGGGCGATATTTATGGTAGCTATTGGATCTCCCTTTTGTGGGGTTCTCCTGGCCCTGAAATTGGCGCCACCCAGTGCTGGGGACTTCCAGGTCCCAGGTTCGCCCAGGTACTTTGTTTCTGTGCCTAGTCACCCTCTTCATCCTGTTTGCCCAGATCCAAGCCTGTCATGAATTGCTTAGTTCAGGCAATCTTCACCAGGTTTTGTCCCCGAGATCCGCCTGTCCCTCACCTCCTGCTAAGGGCGGACAATACCCTGTGTTAGTGGCTCCCTGAATTTCGCTCACCAGATTTCGCTCAAGTCTCTGCAGCCCAGGGCACCCTCCTTGTCCTTCTCAGGTTGCTGATTCTAGTTATTTGAACTGTTTTACTGCTGTGTGCCACCTTTCTCAGTACTGGCTGCACTGGGGGATTTACCACAGTGCTCCCCGCGGTTCTTTTCCTTTCAGGCTCACTTCAGGCTGCTCCCATCACTAACTTTTAGGACCCTCGGTCACATCAGTCTAACTCCGTTGGCCATCTTGACTTCCCTCCCCTGTTATTCTCTTAAACAATTGAAATAACATGTTTTAAATCCACATTGTACTCAAGATCTTAATTTTTCATTGATTAAAACAATAGTAAGATGACCAATTTAATAGGTAAGTAGTATAAATATAATGAAATTAAAAAAATGTTTCAATCTTACCATTTACAGACACAAATCATTAAAACAAAGGTAGAATATTGTCATTCGCTATTTAACAAACATATAAATCAAAAGTGACAAATCATGTTTGCAGCAATACTGATATATACCACTGGTCCCACTTTTTGTTGCTGGTTGTGATTCTTTTTTTTTTTTTTGCTACTCTACATAACAGAATATCATATTTGTATATCTGTGCTTAGAATATTTCACTCAACATCTTGGCCTCTAGTTACACTCATTTTCATATAATACACAGAATTTTTTCCACAACTGAATAACAGCTCGTTGTACACAGATACTACATTTTCCTTACTCAATTATCTAATGATGGACACCACAATTCATTCCACATCTTGTGTATTATCAATAGTGCTGTTACAAAAAACATGGCATCTCTTTTACACAATGTGTTCATAACTTTCAGAAAATACAACCAGTAGTGAGATTGCTGAAAATTACAGTAATCTCATTCACATTTAATCCTTTTAATTTTATGTAAGCTTTTTAAAATTTTAATCTTTTTAAAAAAGATTCTTTTTTTGTTTTTATTGCAAAGTCAGATAGAGAGACAAAGAGCTACAGAAAGGAAGTTATTCCATGTGGGGAGCCATGCAGTTGGGTTGGATGGCATGGGTGTGTGATGAGCACTGCTCCTTGGTTAGCAAGGCTACGAGGAGTTTCTGGCAGCGAGGCAAGGCCCGGCGGAATGTCTCTGGTCACCTCATTGCTGCCTCACCCCATTGTGTGGACACTCAATCACCTCTCTGATGTTTCATAGAATTCTCTGGAGGGTGTTGTTGTTGTTTTTCTGCTAATGTGAAGTGATCCCTGTAACTGGTATGACACCTCAAATTGATCAATCATATTATGATAAAAACATCTTTAGCAACATAAGTCTATGACACACAATTAAAAGTATACAATAGTACAATTGAGCCCACAATGTCTCCAAACATCCTATTATGTGCCCACTTTTGTCCTGGAATTTGCCCTAGTATAAGTAATGTTTTCCTTAAGAAATGGCTTGATAATATCTTGCAACTGATGGCAATAATGGAAGTACAAAGAGTTTGTTTACCATGCGCCTCGAACTGTTACAACACATGATGTGACGTAGTCTAGTTTCTCACCATAGAAAGCAAAAGTATATGCGGCATCTTTTAAAGGGAAACAAATGTGAACCCCCTCAAAGTGGCTTAAAATCTCTATCTTATATTGGCACTTATGTTTAGGGAAAGAAAACAGTTTATATAGATAAAACAGTTTATAAAAACAGTTTATATAGATAAGTTATATAGATAAAACAGTTTATATAGATAAGTTTCTTGTAAAGGCCCTCTGTAGACTGGCTGTGCTGCCTTGATCCCTTTCACTGCCCTTTAACAAAAGAACAAAAAAACAATTGAATCAGCACTAGGTGAAGGTGACGGTAATTAATGCATGACTTGATTATAAGATTTAGCAAAGAATCTATGTTATATGCTTTTATAAGATCCTTTTATGATCTTTTAATTCTGTACTCTTAATATTTTAAGCAATATTAGTTTGCTTGTGTTTAGTAAAAATTGATTTTAAGTGTATGTAAATCATTTGTCACTATGTAACCACATGCACTGCCATCTGTGGAGTTCCTGGCTTTAGCCAGGTGACTGCAGGTTTCAGTGAGTAATGATTGTTGAAAATGTTTTCCTTAGGATTGTTTTTTGTATTCTCTTAATCAAGATGTAAAAATGAAACAAGTGGATATTGTGCAAAAGCTTGTGATGATTTGTATATAAATAAAGAAGGCAGCTTTTCTGAGTTGTCCATTATGAGCATCAAGCCATAGTGGTCCGTGTCTTATCCTTTGCAAGCTCTCAGTCAGCTGGAGCAGGTCTCCGGCAATTCCATCCGATGAGTCACTGCTCAAGTGGTCTCAATGGCTGCTGCTGTGCCCCCGAAAACAGGAGCCAGGAGTTCTTAAGGGTCACCGATGCAGGTGTAAGGTCCAAGGCTATGTGTCATACTCGACTATTTTCCCAGGCCACAGGCAGATAGCTGAATGGGAAGCAGGGATGCTGGGATTAGAACCAGTGTCCATATGGGATCCCAGCACATTCAAGTCAAGGAGTTTAGCTGCTAGGCTACCATGCTGGAATCAGAAATCATATTTCTAAACATTTAAGAAATTTTATACTATTTTTCACGTGCTGACTTATTCTATAACTCCATCAGCATATAATATCCTACTTTTTTACTTCCTTACCAGTATGTGTTACCCTTTCTTCAAAAACTAATAGCCATTCTGACAGGGTTGCGATACCTTGTTATGTACCTCGTTGTGATGTTGATTTACATTTCCCAAATGGCTGATTTTGAGACCTACATCTGAAGTCTTTGATCGTTTCTTTACCCAAAAGAGAATGCTTATGTTGTTTAGGTCACATGGAGCTTGAAAGATAAAAGTTGCCAGTTTGAACAACACATGGAAGTTTCTGTCTCCTGATATTTGACAAATTATTAAGAGTGATATAGAGGGCCCAGCGTGGTGGCCTAGCAATGAAAGTCCTTGCCTTGATAGCACCAGGATCCCATAAGTTGACCAGTTCTAATCAGCACAGCTCCACTTCCCTTCCAGCTCCCTGCTTGTGGCCTGAGAAAGCAGTCGAGGATGGCCTAAGCTTGGGAAACGTGCACCCACATGGGAGACCTGGAGGAATCTGCTGGTTTCTGGCTCGGGATCGGCACAATTTCGGTTGTTGCTGTCACTTGGTGAATGATTCATCAGATCGAAGATGCTCCTCACTGTCTCTTCTCCTCTCTGTATATCTGACTTTGCAATAAAAATAAAACTAAATCTAAAAAAATAGAGTGATAGAGAAACCCTAATAATCCAAAAAGCTTATAATACAAGTACAATCTCTCTAGAAAAAAACAAAAGCCAAAAAAACCTAATATTTCTAATGAAACATGGCTTTTACTTAGATTTGGGATTTTTTGTTTCCCTGTTTTTGAAAGATTTATTTATTTGAAAACCAGAGATAGAGAAATTGGAAAATGGGCTTGGCACAATAGCCTAGGGGTGAAAGCCATCACATTGCGTGCACTGGGATGCCATAGAGGTGCCAGTGTGTGTTCTGGCTAATGCGCTTCTAGCCAGCACCCTGCATGTAGTGTGGGAATGTGGCAAAGGACACCCAAAAGCCTTGGGACTCTGAACCTGTGTGATAGGTCAAGAAGAAAATCAGGCTTCTGATCAGCCCAGCTCCTTCCATTGCAACTCTTTCAGAGTGAGAGCAGATGGAGAATCTTTGTATCCCCTTCTTTCTGTACATCTGCCTCTCAAAAATATACATATATGTGAATTTCCTATTTTTATTGTGAATTAAGTTTACATATGTAATCAGGGTGGAAAGGATGGTTCAAGGGTTAGGGAAAAGTTGATGTGATCATTGTTTCCAAGTTTTCTATTTCTTGTTCCTGTGGAACTGGATCATATTCTGGTTGTTCATTTTCCATCCAGATCACTGCTTGGGGCCTCAGAAAGCATTAGACAAGGAGGCCCAAAGCCACGAGACCCTAGACCTGAGGGGAAACCTGGAAGAAGTTCCTGGCTTCAGATTGGCTCAGCTCTGGCAGCTCCGGTTATTGCAGCCACTTTGGGATTATACCAGTGAATGCAAGATCTGTCTCTACTTCTTCGTATAAATCTGAGTTTCCAATCAATAAAAATGAGAAAACACATTTAGCAAATTGTACCTTAACAATGGCATTATACTTTTATTTGTAGTCTTCAAGATTTAACTCCTCTTCACACATTACAGCACATTCAGTGTGGGCTGGGTGTAACAATTGTTAGAACAATAGTAAACATAGTTGCCACACTAAAAACATTATTAAGTTCAACACACGGTAGAGTTACAGGACAATCTTCATTTAATTTGTGCATCAGTCACAAATTAAATAAGCATGTATTACAGTAGAAGTATGACTGTCAACTCAAATGCTACCTGGTGGACATGACTAACAACCTACCTGCCTATGACCTGAGGCATGGCTTAGAGCCGAGTTTGCAGTACTTGACCTGTGACTTGATTGGAGTTTCTAAAGGGACAGACCAGCCTTCTACTCAATTACAATGTCATTGTTTTGTGGGAGGGCTGTCCGGAACTGCCCTTCTGCTATCTCTCTTCCTAGTGAGCTGTGCTCACTTTAAAATAAATGGACATGCTCCCTCAGACTATCCCCAGAGGTTCTTGCAGCCAAAGACACTGACACCTCATCCCCTTGGTGGTCTCAGGCATGTTGGCAGGAAAGTCCCTGAGACTCAACAGCAATGAAACCAGATACCAAATGGACAAAGAACTAAAAATTTTTCTACAAAGAAGATAATCAAAAGGCTAATTAATTCACACAAAAAGATTTTCAGCATGATTGATCATTAAGTGAATGAAAATAGCAATTACAATGATACACCACTTTATATCCATTGCAATGTCCTTCATTAATACAATCCAGGCAAGGATGGCTCAAGCTGCCTTCAAGCAGCCAGGCCCTGTTCTGTCCTTCTACCAACCAGACAAAAGCGGCCATTGGGGGGAGGGTTCTGTTTGCACACATGCCAAGGCCAGGATGGCTCAAGCTGCCTTTAAGCAACCAGACCATGCTGTGCCCCTCAGCTCAGCCAAAGTTGGCCAGTGTGGTCCAGGATCCAGTTTGGCAATTAGCCCAGGCCAGAATGGCTCAGTTGCCTTTAAGTAGCCAGGCTGGGCTATGCTCTTCCCACCACCAGCCAAGAGGTGACACTGGGTACAAGCTCATGTTTACGCTCCCAGCAAAGGCCAGGATGTCTGAACCTGCATTCAAGCAGCTAGGCTGGGATGCTTGATTCCAGGAGCAGGAATTGCAGATTGCTCAGGAGAAGGGAAATGGGGGATGTGCAGGAGGCAGGACCACTGAAGCAGTATGTTACAGCTGAGGAATGACTTCGAAGGATTTCTACTGACAAAAGCCACTTCACTTGCAGGTAAATGAGGGGGCTAACACCTAGTGGTTTGGCAGCTATAACTGAGGAAATTTCTGGGTCAGATGAGTACACATGCCCACATGGGAGACCTGAACTGGGATGGTTAACATGGACTACCACCACCCACCAGCAGATACTTACAGTAGGGCTGGGGGCCTGTCTGGCAGGGAAAGATTACACTACAGCCAATGAGTTTCATAGAAGGGGCAGATAATGTTAAGTTGGCCATGATACCAACAGGCATGCATAAGAACTAGGTCTGGGGGTAGATCCTGTGGGGACTGTGAGGGCTCAACCTATGAAACTGCAATTTCTGAAGGCTGGCACAAGAGCTGAGAGTTTTAAAGAGCTGAGCAAAAAAATGACCATGGAACCCTCTGACACTCATGAATACTGGGATTGGGAACAGGACACACTGGTCCAGGCCACAGCACAGAGCAGTCTGCTGCTGTACATGAGAGCTGAATGTGGGATCGGCACACTTGGGCTCCACCACAGCATCCACTGGTTTGCATAAGAGTTGGGACTAAAGACAAAACTTATCCAGCAACTGCAAACACCTGTGTGTGCATAGGCTAACATGGGTGACAGACTGAGCTGAGCTGATCTCATACTGGCAAGTACAAATACAAGTCTATGATCACCTCAGATAGTTTCTTCAGGGATACTGACCACTGATACAATGGACACAGAACTCCAAAAGTTTAGATAAATGTGGAAATTGTGCATTATCATGTATCAGAACTGGGACTTCTCATTTGTTGAATGAACATGCTCAGATGCACATAGGGGATATGGCAGTCTGTTGGAGCCTGCAGATGAAGGAGGGTAGAAAAGATTGGACAACTAGCCCTGGCAAGCGTTGACTCTGAAGATCTGACTGAATGGAAACTAGTTGGAATGTCAACCAATGGACTGTGAAAGGATTTCTTATGGAAACCACTTGAACAGAACCCTCAGAGCATGCTCCACATCAGGGACCCTGGAAAATAAAATGGCCATTCCACAACCCAAGGTTTTATTGTTGGAACTCTGGGAGTGGCTTTTCTCCTTCTTTCCCCTATCCCTAAGACACAGGACGAACAAAATTTGAAAACAATGGTCTCATCCACTTTCCCCTAACTCTCGATCCTTCCTAGCTTAATCAGTATCCACATGTGCATGCATGCTCCCTTCTCAACTGTGTAAACAGCATCAAAATAAAATTTAAACAAAGAACCATAAGAAATGAATTACTGCAATTCAAGACACACATTCTGGAGCTTATTTTTATGGCAAACAAAGCACACTCTTATTTCTAACTATACTTCCTATTGCCAATGAGAAAGAACCAAACATCATCAGAGAAATATAGAAATCAAACATTTTCACTTTACATGCTCAACACCTGAACAATAACAACTAAAATGTCACATAGCATCCTAAGCACTGATCTCCAAGTCTCAGAAAAATAAGAAGCTAAGTGTAGGAGTAGAAAAAGGAAAATTTCAAAATACAGATTGATGAAGAAATGAATAAAAACTGTATTCAGCAATACTGAAGATAAAGGAAACATTCATTGTTCTTAAAAGGAAAACAAAATCAATAAACCTTTAACTAGATTAATGCAAAAGTAGGCTCAAGTATATAACATCAAAAAGACGAGGGACATATTACAATTGGTATCACTGTAGAGGAGTGGGTCAGGGCTCTCTGGACAAAGTGGGTTCTGTCACTACTTGTGAGATTAAAGTCAGAGCTGCTGCATTTTTTTCTTCTTTTTTATAAACATTACTTTTATTGGAAAGCATGATATATAAAACAAAAAGGAAGAGAGACAGAGAGGATGATCTTCCATCTGCTGATTCACTCCCCAAGTGGCCATAAAGGCTGGAGCTGAGCAGATTTGAAGCCAGGAACCCAGAGCTTCTTCCAAGTCTCCCACACAGGTGCAAGGCCCCATGTGTTTGGGCCACCCTCCACTGCTTTCCAATGCCACAATCAGGGAGCTGGATGAGAAGTGGAGCTGCCAGGATTAGAACCAGCACCAATACAGAATCCCAACATGTGCAAGCCATGGACTTTACCCACTAGGTTATCGTGCCAAGCCCAGCTGCTTTATTTCTGATCCAGCTCCTTTCTAGTGCCCGTGGGAATGCAGAGGATGTCCCAAGTGCTAGATTCCCTGTACTGATCTGGGAGAACTGGGAAGAAGCTTCAATCTGGTCCTGTTTTAACCACCATGTTCACTTGGAAAGGAATAAAACAGAAGGAAGATCTCTCTAATTTTCCCCCTTTCTCTATAGTTCTGCCTTATATATCAATAAAATGATTTTTAAAATGTTTTTTTTATTTTTTTATTGCAAAGTCAGATATACAGAGAGGAGAAGAGACAGGCAGGAAGATGTTCCATCCAACGATTCATTCCCAAAGTGACAGCAATGGTCAGACCTGCATCGATCCAGAGCCAGGACCCAGGAAATTCCTCCAGATCTCCCACATGGGTGCAGGTTTCCTAAGCTTTGGGCCATCCTCGACTGCTTTCTCAGGCCACAAGCAGGGAGTTTGATCAAACAAGTGGCCAACAAGATTAGAATGGGTGCCCATACAAGATCCCAGTGTGTTCAAGGTGAGGACTTTAGCTGCTACGTCTCCACATCAGGTCTGATAAAATAAGTCTTTACTAGAAAAAAAAACCACGATGTGCAATGGGTCACTAGGGACTGTCAACAGCAGTTATAAACAAATAAATAATAAAAAAATGCTCAATTTCTGGATTCTTAACATTAGGCTGCAAACTGAATGAGAAAGACATCAAAAAAACTTGACAAAACCAACAGACAGTTAACAGTGAATCAGGAATAAATCTCTTCAGACCAAAGGTCAACACTAGGTGTCTTCACTACTAGATTCTACCAAATTAACACCAAATTTTCTAGAATTACAGTAAAAAACTAAAACGAAGAAAACCATTCCAAAATTAGGCTGAGCCGAACAATACTTGGATTCCTAAACTAGACTGAATTAGCAGCAGGAAGATCTTCAACTATGACTGACTGTTTAAAATAGGTTTAAAAAAAAGATGGAATTGCTCAGTAAAAATGCAATCTCCATTGCTGTACAATTAGTTCTGTATATATTTACTTAATGCTTCTTCAGAAATAATTGCTCATAGTCTAGAAATCTAGCTTAAAATCATTAAAATTTCATAGACCAATACACCTGATAAAACAGATTTAAAATTCTTATCATAGCGGCTGGTGGCCTTCTGGGTAATGTCCTCATCTTGCATGTGAGATCCCATGTGGTCCCCAGCAGCCAGCACTTCTCCACTTGGGCAGGAAACCCCATGAGCCATAGGATTTTTCTCTAAGTCTCTCCTCCTGTCTATATATCTGATTTTGAAATAAATAAAATCTTTAATAAAACATTTCTATAACACATGTAAAATAAAAGAAGCATCACAATAATAAGCTCACATGAACTAGCTAAGGTGCACCTTACTAGAGAATGTAGAAAATGGGCCAACAAAGCAAAGATTTCACATAAACAGGATGAAGGAGAAGCATCGTTGAAAGCACCTTATAGAAAGCACTCAATGAATTTCTACATTTAATTTGTAATAACATATATGTAAGTTGAGGAAATGTACAAATAAATAAATATATTCAAATATACCTCAGTTGTGGTACACAGAAATAGGCCTCAATAAAATAATATCTACAGATACCAAACCTATAGCCATCACACAACTGAATGCCAAAAAAACCAAAAGCATTTAGTCTAAGATATGTAACCAAATTAGAATAACTACTTTTTATTGTTATGTAATTTAATATTCACAAAATAGACAAGGAAGTAATAGGCTCAGAAATGAAAACATACTAAATTAGTATACTAAAAAAGTTACTAAATTGGTTTTGATTCTAGATTTCATTTGTTTCCCCTGATGTTATTAATAGTAAAACCTAATGAATGCCAAAAGATTGCATTCAGTCATTAAAAACAACAAATTCTTATTTGTTACAGAATAGATGAACATGGATGTAGTGAAATAAAATAAGGCAAATGTAGAAAAAGTAACATGTTATCATATATAAATGTTTAAAAATAGCTGCAAGCTTATAATTGTGATTGCTACGGGTTGGTCAGAGTGAAGACCAGGGATAGGAAGGAGGTAGAAAGGTAGCAAAGAGAGACAGAAGGAACAAGATCCAGTGTTCCATCCCAGTGCGTGGTGACTGCAGTTCACAATGATAAGGCAACTGAAACAGAGGACAATGTGTGCTGTAAATAAATAAATAAATAAATAAGCAAACATGGAAAGCCTGGGCACCTGGTTTACTCACCTGATGCTGTGTATACTTAAATATAACACTGCACCCAGTGATAATATTCAAATACAGGTTGATCAAAATTCACTAATTTTTTTAAAAATCAGAATCATCCCTTCACACTAAAATGATCCATTTAGAAGTTATTAAACACCCCAGCTCTAGGCAACTGCCTAGTTTGCATTATACCTAGGTAAGTGTTGCACAGGTGGGAGAAAAGTAGCTAAGAGCTGCTGGGCATCATGGGCCTGGTTAATGCCAAATAAGTGTTAACAATACCAGTGTGTCAGCATAGTTGCATATTCTTTTTTTTTTTTTTTTAAGATATGTGGGAAGGACCTTGGGCTGTGTTAATGGAGCTGCCAACAGCATGGGGGCTGCTGGGGGTACCTGAGTCAGCTCACACTCAATACTTGGAGCACTAGCAACAGCCAATGATGCCACGCAATGAGCAAATTCTGGAATTGTGGGCAGCCAGAGCACCAACTGGCACCAGGCTTCACCTGTTGGCTTCACCCAGAGCGAGCTTTAGAGCCTTGGGGTGTGGCATTGTTACCTAGGGACATTCATGGGTAAGGCCACTGTACGTGTAGGTAAGAACTGAATCCTGAGGGATTCCCAACCACAGGCCCAATGCACTTGCAGGAAAATGAGGGGACTGAGACATGGTGGTTTGGAGGGGAGAGACCAAAAGCACTGTATGGGACAGACTGATACACCAGCCCATATGGGAGTTTTGAGTAGGATTCTTAGAAAGGAATATTGCTGACCACCACATGCTAGTCAATGCAAAAGTTCAGGCTGGGGATCTGTCTGACAAGGCTAGATCCCACTGCCTGACTGAATGTTGGAACAGGGATTGGTCATATTAGGCAGGGCAATGACATTAGCATGTAGGAGAACCAGGTTCAGGAGTAGATACTGTGTTGGATATGTGAGCCTAAACCTGTGGAAATGCAAGTCCCACTGGTTAGATCAAGAGCTGGGAGGGTGATGGGTTGAGCTAGGTGTGATCATAGGACCTGTCGACATTCGCGGGCACAGACACCGAGATTAATCCGGGCAGGTCCAGGCTACAGCACCAGCATATGCATCCTAAAAGAGAGTGTGCAGCAGCCTGGGAAACAACATTCATAAGCTCACATAAGGCCAAAATGGAGAGGCAGGCTATGCCGGGCAAGGACCTAGCACCCACTGACATGAGTGAGATCCGGGTCTGGGAGTAGGCAGAGTAGCAGAACTTGGGAAACTCTCCTGCTGGGTCATAGCTCCTGCTGGTGAGCACATGATCCAGGTCTGGGGGTTGGGCAAGGTGGGCAAGCTGGGCAAGTTAGCTCCACCTGTTGGCAAATGTGTGGGCTGGTTGTGCAAGGGGACAGACCAGGCAGGGCCAAAAAATTTTTTTAGCTCACCAGCAAGTGCAGAAACTGGGCGGGAGCACAGGTCATTCCAGGGTAGGGTGTCACATCTACCAGTTTTAACGGGCCAGGGATGGGTATAGACTGAGCAGGTCCAGGCTACAGTACCCACCAGCAAGAGTTGGGACTGGGGGCAGGCTGGGTCCGGCCAGGCTCCAGCATTTGAAAGCAAAGGCCAAGACAGATGAGGGACTATGCCAAGCTGGGTCAGAGAAACCACTGGAAAAAGCAAGATCTATGGCTGGGAACAGGCCTGGCTGGGGAGCTAAGAGTTTACACTGACTAGGTTGTGGTTCCTACTAGTAAATGTGAGGGGCAGAGCAGGGGTTGTTATCTAATCTGGACATGGCTGCAGTCTCTTTTGGCACAAGTGTGGACTAGGTCTGGTGTGTGCCACACTGAGCTAGACTCCAGCACACAGTGGTGCTCATGAGAACAAGGCTTAATGTAGGATGGACTAGGCTACATCTCTCCCTGTTAAGCTATGTATGAGCTATGTCTGAATGTGGACAATCCTGAGAGGGCTGTAATACCCAACAGAAAAACCCAGAATGGGTTGACGGCCAATCAGGAAAGGCCATTGTTCCTGCTAAGACAGGAGATGGACAAAGTAGGGTTGCACCATGGACCCACTGATCTGGCATTGGGATAAGTTCTCATGGAAGAGCTTGTGCAATTCCTCTGTTGGGACACAGTCCCTGCAGGTGAGAGCAAGAACCACGACAAGGAACAGCATAGACCAGGCCAGGTTACGGTACCCAAGGGCATACCTTTGGCTCAGGTCTGGGGCAAACCAGGCTGGGCCAGTTCATATCACCCAAAGGCAAATCTGAGAACCAGAATGGTATGTGGATCATGGCAAATTGGGCTGCAACAACACACAATTCACATTAGAGATGGGACTGGCAGTTGGTGGGACTACTTAGGCTGTAGCTCCCACCTATGAGAGCTTGAACTGGGGCAAGCTGGGCCTAGCCAGGCTGTAGCACTCAATGGCAAATGCCAAGGTGAGCTATGCTGTGCCTGACTGGGCCACAGCACATAACCATTACAAGTGAGACCCATGGGAAAGCAGGAGTACCCAGTAGGGGGGCTGCAGGGAGCTCTCCCACTGAGCCACTACTCCCCCTGGTGAATGTGAGAGCCGGTATTTGGGCAGACCAGTCCGGGCAGGGCTATAACATCTGTTGGCATTCATGTTTAATGGAACAGGGAAAATCAAAGGTCGGCAGGCTGTATACTGGTATGTGCATAAGCCAGAGTGGGTTAGGGTTGGGTTGGATGAACTTTGCCACAGCATCACCTAGCAGATGATGGCTCTGGCAGAGGGGGTGAGGCAAATTCTTCCAAGCTAAACTGCAGAAACTCCTGGAGAGTGCAAGATCCAGGAATGGGAGAGAGCCCATAAGGGAAACAGTGAGCACCTCTCTAATAGACTGCAACACTCATTGGTATGTATAGAAGAAAGGGCTGGAGGCAGATCTGATCCAGCAATATTGACCACCAACATGTGCTTAAGCTGATTGAGTGATGGAATGTGCTGGACCCTCTATTGGCATGCACATAGAAGAATCAGGTCTGGGATCACATCAGATCAAGTTTCTTTGGGGATCCCCCCAATCGAATCACTGGATTCAGAACTCCAACCATGGAGAGAACTGCAGGTTCCATGGACTGACAATGGAGGGTATTTTTTAGAGCCAGGCCTCCTCAGTGGCTTCGATGCAGCAGTGAACAGCATATTCAGGCGCACATGGAGGATATGGCAATACATTGGAGCATGCAGAGCACACTGGGTACCATAACAGAGCACGAAGAACAGAACAAACATATCAACTATCTCAGACAGTGCTGGAGGTGAATATGTGGGCAAACAGAGACTCTAAGATGGACTATATCAACCAGTGGATTCTGGACAGATTTCATTGTGCTTGAATGGTGAGATCGGCAGTAATTCAGAACTGCTAAACTATCAAAACCTCAAGAGCACGACCCTTAGAGCATGCCCCACATCAGGGATCATGGGATGGTTGGGAGGCTGGGTGTGGTTTCTCCCTTTATCTCCTCCCTTCCCCCAGATACAGGAAGGAAAAAAAGAGATTGTGGAAATGGTGATCTCACATAACTCCCTGTAGCCTTGACCAACCACCCTAAACAACTATGTAAAAATCACCAAAAATAAAAATAATTAAAATAAGAAGAAATTAAACAGTCCCCAATATACAGAGTATAAAGTATGCTGTTTTTTTTAAATTCTTAAAAAAAAAAAAGCAATTTACTTACTTAAGAGTGAGTATTACAAGGCAACAGTCAAAACCACCCAGGCAGAAAGATCTTTGCTCCACTTGATTCCTCCCCATGTGGCCACATGAGGTAGCAAGGTCCAGGCCAAAACAGAGCAGGCTGAACTCCATTCTGACCCTCCAAATGGGTGCAGGTGTCCAAGGAACTGGGACATTTTCTGCTATCTCCCAAGCACATGAGCAGGGAAGTAGATCAGAAGGTGAACATCAGGGACTTAACTGGTCCTTATATGGAATGCTGGCACTGCATGCAGCAGTGTAACATGTTACCTCAAAACATGCCACAAGGATGGCAATCAAAAATCAGGTTGCTTTTTCCACTGAACCTCCTCCTCATCCCATACCTGATATCCAATGATGTTATTTGGCATTTTGTGTAATGCAAATGCCACTGCTGGAAAACTAAGCTTGAACCTAGATGAAAAGGTACTTACACCACTTTTACAATGTCACTATTCACTTGACAGGAAGAATGACAGAAAAACAGATGTTTTTTGCAGTTTTTTTTTTCTGAATGCATGTACTAGCTGTGTCTGTGTCAGACTGACTCCAGGTATCTTGTATCTCACATGTGGGTGGGACATATGCAAGAACTTATACCACCACCAGATGCTTCTCAGATGCATTAGTAGGAGGATGGATTGAACTGGGGGAGTAGCCAGACTAGAATAACGTGCAGTGTAATTACATGCATTCATCCCACCATACTGACACAGCCTTACACTTTTTTACTCATTTTAATACCACTGTGAACTTATTGTGAATATATCTCAGACAGGGCAAATTGCAGTCATCTAGTGGCTTATGTCTTCACCTTGAACATGCCAGGATTCCATATTGGCACCAGTTCCAAACCCAGCAGCTCCACATCCCATCCAGCTCTCTGCTTGTGGCCTGGGAAAGCAGTAGAGGACTTCCAAAAGCCTAGGGACCCTGCACCGAAGTGGGAGACCCAGAAGACTATTTGGGCTCCTGGCTTCATTTTGGCAAACACGGGTCATTTCAGTCACTTGGGGAGTGAATCATTGGACAGAAAATCTTCCTCTCTGTCTCGTTTACTCTCTGTATATCTGACTTTGCAATACAAAGAAATAAATCTTTTTGAAAAATAAATACATCTTTATATATACATGTATATAAAAAACAGAAAACCTGGAGAGGAAGTTTCAATCAGCTTTGACAGTTCCATTCTTTAGTTATCAAAGTTTTGCCTTGTTTCTCCCACAATTGTTTTTATTTTAATTTAAAACCTGTCATAAAGCTCCTAAGACATAATGTAAAGCAAGCTGAGAAGTAAACAAGCAACTTACTGAAGGTGTGTTGGTGTTTTCCAGCCTGGGAAGCATGTAGCAGGCTGCAGGGCTACACCTGCAAGAGAAGGTGGAGACAGGGAGTTATGCATTGGTCTTGATTGTTCCTAGCCTCTTCAGTGGTTCCTACTGTGCTAAGCAACGTCAATTTGGAGGCAGACACAGTGGCTGGAAAATAAAGGCCATCAGCTTCCCTGGGCAAGAATAGTGCCCTACAAGCGCCAAGAAGGCATCCTTGAAACAGTATCAATAATTTCAAAAATTGGCAGTGATTAAAGCAAGTAATCATTAGGTCAATGCAAATAATTACTATTTATTTAAAACTAATATTACTGGGACTGGCACTGTAGGCTAATGACTAAATTCCTCACCTTGCGCATACAGGGATCCCATATGGATGCTGGTTTATATCCTAAGTGCTGTATTTCCCACCAAGCACCCTGCTTGTGGCCTGTGAAAGCAGGCAAGGACAGAACAATACCTTGTGAGACTGCACCCATATGGTAGACTTACAAGAAGCTGGCTTCCTGGTTTCCATCTTGGCTCAGCTCCAGCCACTGTGGTGACCTGGGGAAGTTAGGCAGCAGATGGAAGATTTCTCTGTCTCTGCTACTGTAAATCTGACTTTCCAATGAAAATTTTTAACAAATTCAAAAATCATGTTACTGCAAAACACTAACTTAGTTTTTCAACAACTATTGTTCACATTACAAAATACCATAGAAAAACCATATTGTCACTAAAATGTATGCTTCAGAAAAATAACTGGATGCTATTAAGTACTTCAATATTTCTACATTCAAAGTAATTCTGTCTGTAACTATATATGAAAATTGTATATAATATTTAATCTATAAAGTTTTCTAGTAATTGTTCCAAATGAAAGTTCCTAAGTCTCCAATGACACTTTCCAGTTCCTCAACACTCTACAACACTTGAGTTTGCCATTTTATTTGCCTTAGACAATAGGATATCCATAAATATGACAGCAACATACTTTGAGAAATCTTTTGATTTTACCTCATTAAATAGTTACATTATGGCAATAGCGAGAGATAATCATCAGACTCAAATGAGTGAATGTCATGATACAGGATGCTGGGCTGCTGTTTGGGATAGATCAAATCTGATACCCAAATGCCTTATTTATGCCTACTGGCTATGCAACACTTCTAATGCAGTATCCTGCTATTGAGCCTGGAACACAGTGGGTGGCTTCCGAGGACACTCTTGGAAACCTAGATGGATTCCTGTTGCTGGACTAAGCATGGCAGAGTACTGACATTTTGGGAGTGAATCAATCCACTGATGGAACAGCTCTCTTCTCTCTGCAATTTACCTTTCAAATATACATAGTATTTCTGAAAATGATTGCAAAGAAACATACTGTATCTAGAACAACATATTTTAAGTTGATTTGTGGGTTTGTCTTGGTGAGTAATAAAGAATTACATTTCAAATTCAATTCAGAGAACTTCACAAAGACACTTGTACAACTGACATTTTTATACATATTTGGGCATTCTACTTCCTTTTTTTCCCTCTATTTTATTTTTAGTTTTATGGTACAATTCCCTGAGCTCTGGGATTTCGTTTATTCCCTGGCACTGCAATATTCTATGCCATATGACCAGCAGTGATCTAACACACTACACCACAACGCAAGCACCAAAGGTTAGCCCTTTTGACTCATTACCACCAAAAATGTTCTCATGTAGTTTAGGTGTCTGATCATATATTTTTTTTTAAATATCTTCCACCCGGTGATTCACTCCCCAAATGACCGCAGCGGATGGTGTGCACTGATATAAATCCAGGAGCCAGGAAATTCTTCCATTTCTCCCACATGAGTGCAGGGTCCCAAGGCTTTGGGCCATCCTCAACTGCTTTCTCAGGCCACAAGTAGGGGGCTGGAATGGGAAGTGTGGCTGCTGAGATTAGTACTGGTGCATATGGGATCATGGCGTGTTCAATGAGAGGAGTTTAGGCACTAGGCAAGCAAGCCTGGCCCTGATCATTTTTTTTTAAAGAATTAATTCATTTTATAGCCCATCCTTCAAAGACAAGAACATTAATGTTTTCTTACCCCCCAAAACTTTGGAACTGAAACAATGAATGTAATTCATGTAACTGATAAGTGACAATCCCTTATGGTTACATTTATATTCAAATGCAAAATACCCTATAGAGGAAAATCACATTTAATGCAGATTGGACTTTGACCTAGTAAATGCACCTGAACATTTTGAAATGATTTATTGCATTCTTTTACAATGCTAAAAAATAACCTAAGAACTCACCACAAAATTCACAAATTAAATACAGTGTTTTGATAATCAAGAGCCTTCTTGAAGAAAATGATATAGAGGAACTAGATGGGAGGAGGGAATTGGGGAGGCAATAAAGGAATGTGGAACTGTATCATAAAATGATAGCAATAATAATAAAATGAAAGAAAAATTCATTGTTTTTCAATTATGACCATCACCAACATCAATATTTTTTCTGCAAAGCCTGTCTTTTTTTTTTATATACATTTGACAATCTTTACATAGTTAATTTGGGTCAACAGGTTCAAGGGCTGTAGGAAAGTGGGTAAAACTATTATTTCTGCATTGTTTCCTTCATGTATCTGAGGTAAAGGGGGGTTTTAAGGAAGAAGCACCACCTAGTCTCCCACCCATCCTAGGTGCTGGATGTGGGGCTTGCTCAACTGGTTTTAATAGTTCACCAGTTGGGCCCCGTGGCGTGGCCTAGTGGCTAAAGTCCTCACCTTGAAAGGCCCGGGATCCCATATGGGGGCCGGTTCTAATCCCAGCAGCTCCACTTCCCATCCAGCTCCCTGCTTGTGGCCTGGGAAAGCAGTTGAGGACGGCCCAAAGCATGGGGACACTGCACCCGTGTGGGAGACCTGGAAGAGGTTCCTGGTCCCAGCATTGGATTGGCGCGTACCGGCCCGTTGCGGCTCACTTGGGGAATGAAACATCGGATGGAAGATCTTCCTCTCTGTCTCTCCTCCTCTCTGTATATCCGGCTTTCCAATAATAATAAAAATCTTTAAAAAAAATAGTTCACCAGTTATGAATTGCTGCCAATCTCACCACTCCAAGCACGAAGAAATTGCTGCAGAATCCACTGGTTGACATAGTCCATTTCATCTTAGAGTCTTTGTTTGCCCATTTTTTCACTGCAAACTGACAGCTGAGGCACCACCATCAATTTTTAACTATTTTTACCTTCTAACAACTGTTGGAGTTGATCAGAGGGGTAAAGTTTCTGCTTGGCACCAACAGACACAACCCAGATTTCCTGGTTAGAATGCAAGCACCATGCCTGACTCCATTGCTAATTAGAAATAGTCAAATCCTGAGCTAGAGAGAATCAAGATGGTGGAATAGGGTAAGGACATGTTTATGCAGATGGAAAAACATTTAATCAGGATGAAGCAGAGAGGACATATTTCAGGAAATAGGAAGGGACAGAACAACAGCAGAGGGGTACCTGGAGACTGACAGACACAGGAATGCAGAGGACAGAACAGTGTAGTGTTGCAGAGACTGATACTCTAGCACGGAGATCTGAACTCCACAGCAGCCGGAACCCCACTAGCAACCAGGTTCGGGAAGAGACTTTCACTGGGAGCTCAGGTGGTGAACCCAGACAACGAACTGTCTCTTCTGCTGGTCCGTTTGATTTGACGAGGAGTAGAGACAGAGCAGCAGATCTCAGATGGGCAGTGGAAGAACAGAGTGGATTTCAGAGCCCAGGCAGCACCCTAGAGCTGAATTGGGTACCATTTTAAGTAAGGAGGAAAGGGCAAGGGAAGGGTCTGAGCATGTGCTGAGCTAGGAGTGAGCTCATTTCTGTCTCAGTGAACTGCAATGACGTGGCATTCTATGGGTTCCACCCAGGGCAGGTCTGGATAGGGCTCGGATCTGATGGCCAGCAGATCAAGAACTGTAGTGGTGGTACATCAGGCGCCATTTTGTAAAACTGTTGCAATAGCTTTGGGACTGCAGGGGACAATAGTGAACTGCACATGTGCTGAGCTCCTGAGAACTTGCTGAGGTCCGTGATTGCACTGGTCCTGCAGGAAATAATACTTACTGTGGCCGTGTACCAGTCAAAATAAGTCCTTGTGGCACCCAGACCTAACGTCAAACAGGTTCCGACAAGATCAGTGCCACCAACTACCTAATTATATAGGACATCTGGTGTCTCTCTAATCCTGGGACCTGCTCCAACAAAAAGTGGGAGAAAGGTTGCAGAGACAATGGTGCAGCCTCAGCACAGTATCACAGGAGGTGGAGAATGGTGAGACAAGAGCTGGGGCTGTGGAGACCATGGTGGAAATCTGATATAAGAACCCAGACCTGGAACTCGCTGGAGGTTGTGGCACAAGTGGCTGCAAGCAAAAAGTTGTGTATCAACTGCAATAAGTAAAATCGCATTGTATCCCTGTGGGTGACGCAGCATAGAAACCTACCCCAAGGAGAAGACTCTGCTAACCAGAAGCACAATGATCAAGAGCAAAAGAAGAGACTAAGGCACAATGAATATTACTGAAGACTCCGCTGCAAAGGAACAAAACCCTGTGCCAACCTCAGAGTTAACTGAGGAGGACATCGAGAAAATGGGGCACATAGAATCGATAAGACTCATTTTAAAGATTCTGATCATCAATGAGAAGCTCATGCAAGAGTTCAAAGAATTTAAGGAAGCAATAAAACAAATCAAGGCTGGTATATCAGAAATTAAGAACACAGTAGAGCAAATTAAAAGTACAGTGGAAAGTCTCCAAAATAGAATGAAGCAAGCAGAAGAAAGAATCTCAGAATTGGAAGATATTTCCTGTCACCAGGGGGAAACAAACAAAAAGCTGGAAGAACAGCTGGATCGGGATAAAAAAAGTATTCAAGAATTGAGAGACACTATTAAGAGGCCAAATATAAGAGTCATGGGAGTCCCAGAAGGTGCAGAAAAAGAAGCTGAGTTTGTAAATGCATTTAATGAAATAATAAAAGAAATTTTCCCTAATCTGGAGAAAGAAGTGGGAAACAAGTTCCAGGAGGGGCATAGAACTTCCAACAGGCTTAATCAAAAGCGATCTTCACCACGACATATGATCTTCAAGTTCTCTTCAATTGAACATAAGGAAAAGATCCTTAAATGTGCACGTGAAAAAAATCAATTGACATATAAAGGAATGCCAATTAAGCTCACAGGAGATCTCTCACAGGAAACTATACAGGCAAGAAGATAATGGAGCAACATATTCCAGATTCTAAAAGAAAAATATTGTCGGCCTAGGATAACATACCCAGTAAAGTTTTCTTTTTCTTTGAAAATGAACTAAAATTCTTCCACAGTAAAGAAAAGCTAAAAGAATTTCCCTTTTTCAAACCTGCCCTGCAAATCATACTTCAAGATGTTCTCTTGACAGAGAAGAGGAATAGCACCTACCAAAACCAAAGGCAAATGGGAAGAACATCCCAGTAAAATGACAACAGAAGACTAAACCAATAAACAACCCATTCCTAGAAGGACAGCACTAAAGTAACACCCATGTATATTAAACTCTGAATGTAATTGGCTTAAGCTCAATCAAACGTCATAGATTAGTACATTAGATTAAAAACAAAACCCATCTGCTTATTGTCTGGAGGAGACACACTTCAACAAAGATCAGCGGAAACTCCATCACATGGGTTTTGTCGTTTTCTGTTGTTTTCATCTCTTCAAAACACTTCCTTCTGATTAAATAATTCAATGACTCGTAGATCATGCAGTGGTATCATTTGCTTCAAGAAGGTTCTTGATTTTCATTTTTTCAGCTACATGTTAGTCATTTTATTTAACTTCTTGATTAATTTAATTAATTTAATCTTGTTAATTTCTTTTTTTCTCCTGAATGTGGATTTTGTTTTGTGGCTCTTCATTTAAGGGGATGTATAGTAGCTGTGTAATGGAGACTGTCATATCTAGTAACATGTCATCAAACTTCATGGCATTGTAAATTTCTTCTTTCTATTGTTGATTTTGAATTATGACTTTTCATTTGAGGAGATGTACAGTAGCTGCGAAATTGAGACTAGCATACAGATGTGAGGATGCAGTGTGGTATGCATTTCTACTTCCAAAGATGGACTTACAATGAAACTGTTTACTATATCTTGACAATAGGATTCTGGACTCTCTGCCATTGTCTATGCCCGTAATGATGGACATATGACTGAGTATGAAGAACTATGTTAGTAATGATATAGATAAAAAAAAAAACCTGGTAAACAACCTGGTGTATTCAATAAATGCTGTTGGGACAACTGGATAGCAGCTTGCAGAATAAAGAAGCAAGACCCGCACCTGTCGCACTATACAAAAATCAGCTCTAACTGGCTCAAGGACCTAAACCTACACCCAGAAACCATCAAACTATTAAGGGAAAACATAGGAAACACACTCCAAGATATAGGAACAGGGAAAGACTTCTTAGAAAAGACACCTAAAGCAACGGCAATCAAATCCAGAATGAACAAATGGGACTACATCAAACTAAAAAGTTTCTATACAGCAAAGGAAGCAATTAACAAAGTGAAGAAGCAACCAACATAATGGAAGAAAATTTTTGCATACTACACAACTGATAGGGGACTAATATCTAGTATCTACAAAGAGCTTCAGAAACCCAGGGACAGTGAAAAAACAAACCCTGTAGCAAAATGGGCAAAGGAAATGAGCAGACATTTCTCAAAAGAACAGGTTCAAATGGCTAACAAACATATGAAAAGATGCTCAGGCTCTCTAGCCATCAGAGAGATACAAATGAAAACCACCTTGAGGTACCACCTAACTCCTGTGAGACTGGCCTACATTCAGAACTCGAAAAACAACACATGCTGGTGTGCATGTGGGGAGAAAGGCACCCTCCTTCACTGCTGGTGGGAGTGTAGGCTAGTATAATCATTGTGGAGATCCATATGGAGAGTGCTTGGAAAATTGCAAATAAACCTGCCATATGACCCAGCAATCCTGCTCTTAGGAATATACCCAACAGAAGTGAAATCTGCATATGAGAAGGGGATCTGCAATCCTATATTTACAGCAGCACAATCTACAATAGCAATGACATGGAAATAAACCAGATGTGCGTCCAAGGAAGAGTGGTTAAAGAAACTGTGGTACATCTACTCCATGAAATATTATTCAGCTATTAAGAAGAATGATATTATTCTGTTTAAAACCAGGTGGTTCCAACTAGAAATCATTATGCTCAGTGACATGAGTCAATCACAAAGGAACAAATACCATATGTTCTCTCTCATATAAGGAAGCCAACATGGAAAGGGTAACTCCAACAGTCCAATCTATACTGTGTTTTGAGTGTCTGTTTGCTCTTTTGGCTGTATCTCATATGTTTTTATATCGGTTTGCTTGCTTCCAAATAATCTCTTTTCTCTAATAGAATTCATCAAGTGCCCATGAAGTATACGATGACATCATAGTTCCTAAGAGACTTCTGTGTTTCCTTTTAGTTAAGCATGTGTTGCTTACTCAGTGGTACATTATTTTATCAGGGTGCTACAATTTGTTGTTGTTGTTGTTGTTGTTGTTGTTATTATTGTTGTGATTGATGTGACTGTTATGAAATGATGTCAATCTGAAAAATAGTAAAAAAAAAAAATTTTTCTTAGATGGTTTAGTCATATTATGTCCTGTACATAGGAGTATTTTCTTTTTTAAAAAGGATGTGTTCAAATTGTATGAAAGGCCCTTTCTTTGATGATGATGATGGTCATGATTTTTATTTGCCAATTTGTTATGATAATATTTTTGTTGATTAGATAGGTATTAGAAGATTAACTAAAAAAAAAAGATTTTTTTTGTCATGGGCTGTAGAAATCAGAACATGCAAAATGATTACTATGTTACTAAGTGTTTAAAATATTTGTAATCCACAAAAAAAGAATAAAGATCAGATCAATAATATGAATAAATGATAAGAATGGGAAAGATGAAAAAAAAGTAATGATATAGATGAACTGGGGGGAACTGGGGAGGGAATAAGGAAATATTAAACTGTATTATAAAATAATAATAATGATAAAATGTATTTAAAAAATCCTGAGCTAGGAATCTTAAAAGATAACATGGGTATCCGTATCACTGGATAAACCTGCTGTATTGCCATACATGCCTCATTAGCTCCCAGTTTTAACATAGTGTATTATGGTAAAAGAATTTGGGTAGGGAACCAGCTTGTGAGAGTAATCTCTCCGTGCTCTCTGTCTTGGCCTCTACAACAAAAACACACTACAAGATGGCACCAGCATCCTGTGGCTAAGCATCCACCATCGGTGCTGTCATCCCGTATGGGTGCTGCTGCAACTTGGGCTGTTCCACTTACAATCCAGCTCCCTGCTAATGGCTAGGGAAGAAGTAAGGATGGTCCTAGTCCTTGAGCACCTGTGGTTATGTTGGAGGGCAAGGATAAACTCCAAGCTCATAACTAGAACCAGCCCACCTTCAGCTAGTGAGGACAGTTAGGGAGGGAACCACCAGATGGAAGATGCCTCTCTGTCTCTGCTTCTCTCAGTTTCTTCTCTGTAATGCTGCCTTTCAAATAAAAATACATTTTAAAAGAATGTTTATTTTAAAAAAATAGAAGAGAAAGGAAAAGACAAGACCAGACCAGACCAGACCAGACCAGGCCTCTCTGGACTTCTCCCTATTGCCTTTAATACATCCAATCCAAAGTCACTGCAAATGTGCTGCTTCTATAGAGATTCACCCACAGTGGACACTGCATATGGTAAAGATGGGATCTAGGTGTCCTCACGCTCAATAAAGAGCCTCACCACCCTAGCAGGCCCTGGGTCCACACCTCTCAGCACCACTCAGCCAGAGCACGGTTCTGGCAACAGGCAACTGAGCACAGGAAAAGCAGAGATGTCATCTGCTGGCAGTCAGCAGGAGGTGGAGGTCTGTGATCTCAGTTGCAATTGCCTGGAGTGCAGTTGGCACTTGACCTGGTCATGATGCAGGAGGGAGGTACAAGTTCTATTGTCAAATAATACTGAGTCTCCCTGCCTTGAGCAAATCTTGAATTTTCTTCAAATATATTTTTTAAAAGAAGGTAATTACCAGAAACTATGTTAATTGAGAATGTTTCAAAATGCCTTAGGTTCCTTTAGAAAAGGATGCACATGGACACAGGAAACACCACGTGAGGGTACAGGAAGGTGGAGGCTGTGAGTCGGCCAGGGAGAGACCTCAGCAGAAAACTAATCTCTTACCACCTTGCCCTTAAACTTTCAATCATTAGAAACACAAGAAATGATTCAAGACAAATATTCTATAGTGTATTTTTATGGCAACCACAGTACACTCATATTTTCCACTATACATCTTATTGCCAATGAGAAAGAACCCACCATCAGAGCAATATAGAAATCAAAGGTTATGATTTTAGATGCCTAACACTTAAAATAACAGCAACAACTGAAAGTCAAATAAGCAACTTAAGTACTGATCTCAAAATCTGAGAAAAATAAAAAAAAATGCCTACGAGTAGTTAAAGAAAATTCAAAATAATAATTGGTGAAAAAATGATTAAACTGTACTGAGCAAAACTGAAGACAATGGAAATACTGAATTTTTTAAAGACAAATTTAATAAACCTTTAGCTAGATTAAGAAAAATTAGGGCCCTAGACTCCAACACCGTCTGGTGTCCTGGAGGACCAGGGTAAATGTGGGATGGACTAGGCTAGGTCTCAACCCCTACTGAGTCATGTGTGAGTCGTATGTGTGTATGGATGAGCTGTTGCTGGGCTGAAACATCCAACAGCAAGAACCAGCTTGGGTTGAAGGTCTGTCATGAAAAACCACTGATCCTGCAAGGACAGGAGGTGAAATGAGTAGGGCTGGCTCATGGACACCCTGGTGTGCGCAAAATCTGGCACTGGAAGGGGTTCTGATGAAGGAGCCTGGGCAATTCCTCTGGCAGGACATAGACCTGGCAGGAAAGCACAAGAGGCATGATAGGATACAGGCCAGAATAGGCCATGGAATGTGTCTCACTGGCATACATTTGGCTTGGGTCAGGTCAGAACAGGCTGAATCAGTTCATGTCATCCACTGGCAAATGCGAGCACCAGAATCGAGTGTGGGTCAAGCCAGGTTCGACTGTGACAAAAACCAATGCATGGAAACCCCGGTCGGCCACCTGGCTGCCGGGGAATCTTGGGTTGGTCACGTCTCAAGCCTGGCACACAAGCCTGCCACCACGTACATACGTACATGTGGTGGCCAGTGTACCATTTGGCTCCAGGCTTCGCCTGCTGGCCGCCCAGCCAGGGAATTCTGGAATTTTGGTTCTTTGATGCTCTGCTTGAGTAGCTCCATGCTGAACCCACAGTGCTCTGGGGACGAGTATCAGTCCTCAAGATTCTCAATGGCAGTAAATCTTCCTCTATAATGCAGATTACCAAACACCAATTCATTCAAAAACCAGAATTCCGGGCTTGTCCAGCAAGATGTCCCCGTTGCCCCATGGGATGAGGGATCAGCAGAGGGATCACAGTGGGTAGGACCATGACATTGACTGGCATTCGAAAACCATGCCCGAGGGTAGAATGTGTCAGGGATATGTGGGCCAAACCCTGTGGGAATTCTGACCCCACTGGATGGTTTGGGAGGGCCGGTGGAGACGATTTAGGAGGCATGACAGTCTATGGGGTGTGCTGAGCTGACCCAGAGCAACCACTGGCATACTTAACACTAACTGGGAGTGGGCCTGGTTGGGGACTTAGGGGGAGGCCCTGGCTGGGTGGAGTTTCCCACTAAGGGGTGCAGGAGTTGGAAGGGGGCTGGGTTCTCGTCGGATCACAGTAGTAGTCTCCCTTGGCATAACTGTGGACTGGGTCTTGACGAACCGTACCAGGTCAGACCGCAGCACAGTTTGGGGTTCCAGAGGACCAGGGTAGATGTGGGATGGACTTGGCTAAGTTACAACCCCAACTGAGCCATACATGAGCTATATGCGGGTGTGGACGAGCCGTGGCTGGGCTGAAACTTCCAACAGCAGGAACCAGAATGGGTTGAAGACCAGTTGAGAAGGGCCGCTGTTCCTGTTGGGGCAAGAGACGGAATGAGCAGTGCTGACCCATGGACCTGATGCTGTGCATGAAACCTGACACCAGGAGGGGTTCTGATGGAGGAACCTGAACAGCTCCTCTGACAGGACACAGCCCCTGCAGGTAAGCGCAGGAAAAATGGAGGTAAACACCCTAGAAGAGGCTATGGAAAGTGTCTGACTTGCATACTTTTGGCTCGGGTTGGAGGCGGACCAGACTGAGTCAATTCGCATCATTCACTGGCAAGTCCAAGCACTGGAGCTGGGTGGGGGTCTGGCCAGATTCGGTTGCGATGAAAACAGTACACAACACAAAATGCCAGGGCAAGGCTGCCTGTGCCAGTTAGGAACACAGCGCCCAACCAGCACACCTCCCACTGGTTTGGGTGATGGCCGAGTGTGTGATGGGCAGAACCAGCATGGACTGCAATACTCATTGGTTCCAGCAGAGGTAGAGGCTGAGAATAAAACCAACCTAGCAGTTGCAACCACCAGCTGATCGGGGTGATGGACTGTGGCTTGCACTGTGCTTGCTGGTACATGTAGGAACCTGGTCTGGGATCACCTCAAAGTTTCTTTGAGGACTCCCTCAATCAAAGTGGAGGCATCAGAACATTAACCAAGAAAAGACAGAAGATGGAGTTGGTCAGTCAACCACCTCAGCTATATGTTGGCAGTGAAATACTGTACAAGGGGAGACTCTATGATGGACTATGTCAACCAGTGGACTCTGCACCAGCCTCATTGTACCTGGATTGTTGCTGATCGTATGTTGGAGCTTCTAATTGATCAGGATGACACTTTGCTGGCTCTGCCTTCAAACCAGAGAGGGCCTACCTAGGAAGCCATTGGACTTGACTGGACAATAGGATGCTGGACTCTATGTAAGGTATATGCTTGCAATGAGGGAATCCTAATGGAACTCAAGCTGTGGTTATGCATCAAGATGGAGGAATCCACCAATGGGGGAGGGTTTGGGGTGGAGGTGGGAGAATCCCAGCACCTATGAAACTGTGTCATGTAATGTAGGGTGAATTAATGAAAAAACAAAACAAAAATATGCGCAATATGGAATGCCAAGGTGAGGTTGCCTGTGCTGGATATGAACACAACACCCAACCAGCACACATAAGAACCAGGAAGGGAGAGGCATAGTCTTTAGGGAATAAGGAGGGATTCCCTTGCTGGACAGCCACTCCCACTGGAGAGCGTAAGCTGGGATGAGGGCAGACAAGACTGGGCAGCGCTACAACACCTGAGCGCCTCATGTGGACCAATCAGGCAAAAGCCAGGCTGAGCTGATTGTTCCTCCTGGTGCAAACAAAATTTGAGTGGGTAAGGGTTGTTTGGGCTTAGTTGCAGCAGAAGGTGGCAGAAGCTGGCACTGGGGGCTAATTCTGTCAAGTCAAACCACAGAACCACCTGGAGAGTGCATAATCTGGGAGTGAGAAAGACCCGGGAGGGAAATAGTGGGTTCCTCCCTCTTAGGTTACTACACCCACGGGAGCACACTAAAACTAGGACAGGGGAGGGGTGGCTAAACAGAGAGGCACTCAACAACATCCGTGAGGACTGGATAGTTGAGCTGGCTAGATGGAACTAAGTTTCAATACCCATAGACATGTACGAGAGCCAAATGGGATGTGGGACAGACTGAACTAGTCTGCTACACAATGCTGGCAAACCAGGGTAGGGGGTGGGCCTGGTGGGGATTATTGTGGGTTGCTCTGCCTGGGCTGTAGCTCCCACTGGTTAATGTGAGGCCCAAGTATGTGCTGGGCAGAACCAGGCTGGACTGTAACACCCATTGGTTCCAGTGGAAGACAGGACTGAAAACAGAACCAACCCAGCAATTGCAACCACCATCTGATCGGGGTGATGGACTATGCCGGACCCTGTGCTTGCTAGTACATACAAGAATCTCGTCTGGGAACACCTCAGACAAAGTTTCTTTGGGAATACCCCCAATCGAAATGCCAGACTCAGAACCCTAACCAAGAAAAGACAGAAGACAGAACAGGTCAATCAACCACCTCAGCTATATGCTGGAGGCAAAATACTGGGCAAACAGAGACTCTATGATAGACTATATCAATCAGCGGATTCTTCAACGACCTCATCGTGTTTGGAGTGGCGAGACTGGCAGCAATTCATAACTGGTGAACTATCAAAACCAACTGAGCAAGTATCTCAGAGCATGCCCCACATCCATGACCTTGAGTCGGTGGGAAACTGGGTGGGGCTTCTCCCGCAATATCCCCTTTTACCTTAGATACATGAAGGAAACAATATGGAAATAATAGTCTTAGCCACTTTCCTATAGCCCTTCAACCTGTTTACCCTAATTCACAATGGAAGATTGTCAAAAAATTATTTAAAAATTTTAAAAAGGGAAAAATTAGGGCCCTGCATGATAGACTAGCAGCTAAAGTCCTCACCTTGCAAGTGCCAAGATATCACTTGGGCACTGGTTCTAATCCCGGCAGCCCAGATATCACAATGGGCACTGGTTCTAACCCTAGCAGCCCCGCTTCTCATCCTGCTCCCTGCTAGTGGCCTGGGAAAGCAGTCCAGGATGGCTCAAAGCCTTATTACCTTGGACCTGTGTGGGAGACTCAGAAGAAACTCCTGGCTGCTCCTGGATCAGTGCTGCTCATGCTGCTGTGGCCACTTTGAGAGAGAATCAATGGATTGGAGACATTCTTCTCTGTCTCTGCTCCTCTTTGTATATTTTATTTGCAATAAAAATAAAATCTAGGGCCCTGCGCAGTGGCCTAGTGGCTAATGTCCTCGCCTTGAAGGTAACAGGATCCCATATAGGCACCGGTTCTAATCCCGGCAACCCCACGTCCCATGCAGCTCTCTGCTAGATGTGGCCTGAGAAAGCAGACAAAGATCACCCAAAACCTTAGAAACCTAGACCTCTGTGGGAGACCCAGAATTGCTCCAGGCTCATGGCTTCAGATCAGCACAGCTAGGGCTGTTGGCGGTTACCTGAGGAGTGAATGAGCAGAAGGAAGTTATTTCTGTCTCCTCTAATCAATCAATCAATGTATCTATCTATCTATTTGACATTGTAATAAATATAAATATATCTTTAAAATAAAATAAATCTAAAAAAATAAAGAAAAAAGGTAGATTTAAGCACGTAAAATAGAAAAGCAACACATTAAAACTGCTCTCACAGAAGTATAGTGGATCAGGGCTATTGGGACCAAGTGGGTTCTGCCACTGGTTGTGATGTGACCCTCCCATGTGGATGCCACTCCAAGTCCTGGTTGCTTCATTTCTGATCCAGATCCCTGCTAATGCATGTTGGAATGCAGAGGATGTCCCAAGGGCTTCAGTCCCTGTGCTGATGTGGGGGAACTGGAAGAATCCACTGACTCCTGCTTTCAACCTGGTCCTGCTTTAGCCATTGTGCTCACTTGGAGAGGAATAAAGCAGATGGAGATCTTGCATTCTAACTCTCCCTCTTTCTTTATAACTCTGCCTTTCATACTGACAAAATTGATATTTATTGGGAGAAAAAAAGGAATACAATGGATCGCTAGGGATTATCAACAGTAATTATAAACTAATAAGCTCATCATTTCTGGGTACTTAGTATTAGCCTACAAAAGTGAATTAGGAAGACACTAAAAGCTGACAAGATCAGCAGTAAGTAACAATGAATCAGAAATGAAATTTCAAAAAGAAAAGAAATAAAATCTCTTCAAACCAAAGGTCAACATCAGGTGTTTCCATTACTAAATTATACTAAGTTAACACCAAATTTTCTAGAATTATTGTAAACCATTGAAAGGGAAAAAAGCAGTTCCAAATTTATCCTGGGACTAACAATATTTAGATTCCAAAACTAGATTACAAAATGTGAATCCACAGTGGATGACTTAACTTACATCTGAGTGTTTGAAATTGAGAAGCACAATGTAATTTCTTAGTCAAAATGCAATCTCCATTGTAGCATGATTAGACTTCAATGTATTTATTTCTAATGCTTCATCTAAAATAACTTTATACCCCGGAAGTCTAGCTTAAAAAATCATAAACCAGTACACTGGATAAAAATAAAGGTAAAAATCCTCACATATTACACATAAAGTGAATTCAACAGCACCAATCAATGCACACATGATAATCAAAGCACATCTAGCCCGAGGATGTAGAAAATGGGGCAACAAATGCAAATCAACACACCAAATACTTCACACAAGCAGGATGAAGGATAACATTTTTCAAACCATCTTACTGAAAGCATTCAGTAAAATGCTACTTTTACTTTATAATAATGTACATATGTAAGTTGAGAAAACGTACAAATATTCAAATATATCTCAACTGAGGTATATTGATAGAGTTCTTTCAAGATACACAATCAAATACAAATGCCAACTTTTCACTGTTATGTAATATTTTCCCAAAGAAAGTAAAGAAGGGAAGGAAATAAAATGCACAGAAATTGGAATCAAGAGACTCAACTTTATTTGCTTTTAAATTTTTTCCCCTAATTTTGTTGATAATGAAACCTAATGAACACCAAGACTGTATTGAGCCATTAAAAATAAAATATTGCTATTTGATGCAAAAGAGATGAAACTGGATATTATAAAATCAATCAGGATAAAGTATAAATAGATCTAACATGTTATATATATATATATGTGTATATATATATATGTCAAAAACTCCCAGCTGGACTTTGAGTGGTGATTATTACAGACTGAGTAGAGTGAGGCCTGGGGAAAGGAATGAAGTAGAACAGGTAGCAAAGAAAATGAGACAGAAGGAACAAGATCCAGTGACTCATCCCTGTGTGTGGTGACTACAGCTCACAACAGGATAAGCTTATGCAGGGAACTGGAAGGGAGCACCCTGTTTACTATACAAGAAAGATACATGGAAAGCCTGGGCACGTGGTTTACTCAGCTTAGGCTATATATGTACACAAACACTGCACGGTACCTTGCAGCAGTACTCAAGTATACCTTGTTCAAAATTGTGTAGAACTTTTAAAAATCAGAAAATCACAGTAACAACATCTAAAAAATTCAAACTGTCCGGATCTACACAATATAAAAGACATTCAGTACTTCATAAATTTTTTATTGAGTTTTTGTTTTGTAAAATATTTATTCATTTTCACTGGAAGTTCAGGTTTACAAAGAGGAGACCAGACAGAAACATCTCCCATCCACTGGCTCACTGTCCATGTGGCCACGACTGCCGAAGTTGAGCTGCTCTGAAGCCAGGAGCCAAGAGCTTCTTCTGGGTCTCTCATGCACATGCAGGGTCTCAAGACTTTGGGCTGTCCTCTACTGTTATGCAGGTCACAAGCAGAGAGCTGGATAGTAATTAGAGCAGCCGGGACAAGAATTTGTGCCCTTATGGGATCCTGACACATGCAAGATTAGGACTGTAGCAACTAGGCTATCATGCTAGGTTCGTATTTTTTTTCCAAGAAAATGTAGTCCTAAGTTTACTTTTTTTTTACCTTTTATTGTTATAATGTTATAATAAATTTTCATAAGCCCTGGGATATTCCTTACCCCCTCCTTTTTGATTATTTAAAAACCATTTATTGGGCCCGGCGGCATGGCCTAGTGGCTTAAGTCCTCGCCTTGAAGACCCCAGGATCCCATATGGGTGCCGGTTCTAATCCCGGCAGCTCCACTTCCCATCCAGCTCCCTGCTTGTGGCCTGGGAAAACAGTCAAGGACGGCCCAAAGCTTTGGGACCCTGCACCTGTGTGGGAGACCTGGAAGAGGTTCCAGGTCCCGGCTTCGGATCGGCTCGCACCGGCTCGTTGCGGCTCACTTGGGGAGTGAAACATCGGATGGAAGATCTTCCTCTCTGTCTCTCCTCCTTTCTGTATATCCGGCTTTCCAATAATAATAAAAATTTTTTTAAAAAAAAAACATTTATTTATTTGCTTAAATGTGAAAATTACACAGCAAAAGTCAAAGACAGACAGACTATCTTCCCTCCACTTGTTTACTCCCCATGTGGCCACAAGAGGCAGCAAGGTCCAGGACAAAACCAGGAGCCTGAACTCCATTCTGATGCTCCACAGGGGTGCAGGTGTCCAAGGAATTGGGACATTTTATTCTGTCTCCTAAGCACATGAGCAGGGAACTACATCGGAAAGAGAACATCACAGTGTAACTGATGTCTTTCACATTCTTTTAAAGAAATAATAGAGAAATTAATCAAAAAGTACAATGTGATTTTGGATGTTGAGTCATTCAAAGAAAAGTGTTTGACACCAAATGATGGTACAAACATTCACTGTTTCCATTCTTATACCTTTTAACATATAAATCTATATTCAAAAGGATATTACCAAAAATGAACAAAACTGTAGCTTTTGACTCTAAGTAAAAAAATTGAAAAAAATACATACAGGATAGGTGAAAACAGTTGGGATTATTCCTGAACTTCTCAAGAACTTGGGAGTATACCTGAATTTCTACAGAAATGAGACAGTGTTGTTTACAATTTAGTCGAGCTTATTTACAAATATACTTTACAGACTCTAGGGAAACTACTCAAAAATTTAGGAGATACATCTTTCCTAGTCTTAATAGAGGACAGAATATGCAACCATCTAACATATTCAGTTAAAATGAGGAGATGTGGGTGTCTAGCAGAGTGGATGAGAAACTGCTTAGGAGACGCTCACCCTACACTGGACTTCCTGTGTTTGTGTTATGGCTCCACAACAAGTTCCATCTTGCTGCAAACTCACTCTCTGGATGCAAACAAGAAATTTCCCAAGTATGCAAGTCTTTGCACCTGCTAAAATGGATACAGATTTAGTTCCTGGCTGCTGTTTTGGGCTTAACCTTGCGAAAATCTTTAAGGACTTTAATGAATTAATCAGTAGATGGTAGATAACTCTCCATGACTTTTATGAATGAAATATACTAAAAACAATTATTATAAAAATCATTAGAGGGCCCGGCGGCATGGCCTAGTGGCTAAAGTCCTTGCCTTGAATGACCTGGGATCCCGTATGGGTGACGGTTCTAATCCAAGCAGCTCCACTTCCCATCCAGCCCCCTGCTTGTGGCCTGGGAAAGCAGTCAAGGACTGCCCAAAGCTTTGGGACCCTGCACCTACATGGGAGACCCGGAAGACGTTCCTAGTTCCTGGCATTGGATCGGCGCATACTGGCCCATTGCGGCTCACTTGGGGAGTGAAACATCGGATGGAAGATCTTCCTCTCTGTCTCTCCTCCTTTCTGTATATCCAGCTTTCCAATAATAATAAAAAATCTTAAAAAAAAAACTTTAAAAAAAATCATTAGAGAAAAATAATTTAAAAACAAGAATTAGCATGGATGTTTGGTGCAGATTTTCACACAATTGTGAGGACCACATGCTTCTTCCCAGTGATTCTAAATAGAGCAGCGCATTCTTTAAAGGAAAATCTCATAGAAAGGCAAAGGAAAGTACACACTGACTGACAGTAAAGAATATGAGCTAATACAACAGTATAACTACTGAGCCAGTGGGAACTACTACTTAGCAATGTGATTAGAGATGTGAGCACTCCATTAGGAAAAATGTCAAGGGCCCTCCACCATAGTTTAGCAGTTAAGGTCCTCACCTTGAACTTGCTGGGATGCCGTATGGGCACCGATGCTAATTCCGGCAGCCCCACTTCCCATTCAACTCCCTGCCTGTGGCCTGGGAATGCAGTCAATGACGGCCAAAGACCTGGGACCCTGTACCCCTATGGGTGACCTGGAAGAAGGTCCTGGCTCCTGGTTTCGGATAGGCTCAGCTCCAGCCATTGTTGCCACTTGGGGAGTGAACCATCTGATGAAAGATATTCCTCTCCGTCTCTCCTCAACTCTGTATGTGCAATTTTCCAATAAAAAAAAAAATCTTAAAAAAATAATAAAAAGAAAAAAGTCGAGCCAAATCCTTCAGAAACTCAAAATAAGTGTACGTGCAGGAAATGTTACACTGTAATCTTTCTATGTTACCAATACTTTAAACACCATCGAATTTTGCCACAGTCTGTAACATAATATTGTGCCATATCAAAACGCTTGCAATGAATTATCACATGAGAAAGAAAAGCAACAAAAATATTGTCACCAATATCAAAACCTACTCAAACACAAACAAAAAGAGTGAAACTCAGAAAAACAAAGAGTGTACTATGAACCCTGTAAATGTTTCAATGAGGGATCTCAATTTGAAGACATTCTAATGAAATGTATGCACTTAAGTTAGGTAAATGGAGAGGTACTCAGACTTTTGTAGCTTCATTTAGTGTTTATCTTATTGACTGGGCAGACTTCTTGATCCACTTACTCACTTCCCACATACCTGCAACAACCACAAACCCAAAATAAGTCAGGTTTTTCACACTGCTACCCAAGCCACTGTCTGCCTCCCAGCCTGGGCAGTAGCTGCACACTGCATTTGCACAGAATTGAAACCCAGGTATTCTGATGGAGGCACAGGAGTCCGAATGTCATCTTGTTCTTTGTTTAAAGATTTTATTTATTGTTATTACAAAGTCAGATATGTATACATAGAGAGAGCAGGAGAGAGAGGAAGATCTTCTGCCCAATGATTCACACACCATGCAGCTGCAATGGTTGAAGCTGAGCTAATGTGAGCCAGGATCCCGGAAGTTGTTCTGGGTCAGCCACAGGGCTTCAGGGGCCCTAGGCTTTTGGCAGCCCTCTACTGCTTTCAGAGTTCACAGCAGAGAGCTGGATGGGAAGTGGAGATGCCAGGATTAGAACCAGTACCCATATGGGATTCAACCAGGTTCAAGGCAAGAACTTTAACACATATGCTAATGTACCGGGACATCCCAATGTCATCTTAACCACTGTCACACACACACACAGGACAGTGAGGCCTTCCTGTGCTGTGTCAGGTGAGCATTCACTGCTTTTCTCCCATACCTGTGGTTCACATAAAACAGTTATTTTAAAGAACTAATGCTTATTTTGTGAGATAGGGGGAAAAAGACAACTTACTGAATTGTATCTTGGAGGAAACAGTGACTCCTGTTGTGATTTTTCAGGACAGAGAGCAGCACTTGGCATTGAGGCAAGAGTTCTGGACATTCACAGATTTATTCTGTGTCTTAATGCTCTCTGTTGAGACTGACTTATTCCCTCTACAACTCATGGGGACATTTAATCCCAATCATGAGACTTAAGAGAATGGGTGACAACATACCAGAAGCCATCAGGATAAATCAGTAGTGCTGCCTTAACAGCTCCTTCATCAGGTTCTTCTAGAGAAGCCCCTTTGCGTGAGTCCCTGTGCACTCCCTTGGCTTGTCTACAAGGTTGCTGTGCCACCCCAGGCCTCTGCCAAGCACAATGCCAGCACCACATGCTGTCCCTCAACCTTGCAGCAAAATTCGGAGGAAAACAAGGCTGTGTGCTCTAACTGCTGGAGTCTGTGCTGCTCTGGTGTCAGCAACAAGAAAACTGCCCCAGACCCTTAGGAGGAGCTTCACTGAGGACTCAGCTGGGGACTCGAGACGCTGTTTCTTAAAATATATGTTTAAATAAAGAACAAAGAAATTCTGCCCAACATGAAGGCCGAACTGTCCTCAGGCACTCCCCCCTCCTCCCTGCACAATGGGTTCAACTGGGAGGCCTAGTGTTCAAGGTCAGTGCTGCAAAGTGAGGATTCCAAGGGCCCCCTCCTGGCCCCCGCCCGCCCGCCCTGGGGCCTCAGGAGATGCTCTCACACACTCACCCTTCCCAGCTTCTGACGAGTCGGGGGTCCTGCAGAGGCTCCTGCGGGGAGGGAGCTCACAGGGCAGCACTGGCTCAGCCACCTGCACCTCTCCACCAGCACAACCAGCAACGCGGATATGGCGGCGCCACACAACAACCTCCCACCTGCTGCCACAGGGCTTCCTGGGCGCGCCTGATTGGACCATTCCAACAGAACTTGACTACGCATGACGTCAGACGATGCGCAGCCAATCAGAATCACAAAGGATAGAAGGGCAATCATCTAGGATTCTGGAGGGAGGGGGAGTGAAGGGCGGGGCTTCACCTCAGGCTGAAAGTGGCCTCCTCTCTCACCTTCAGCCTTCCCACAGCAGGGGCCGCTGTCACCTCTCACATCAGTCTACCTCCTGGTCTCTCCTTCCCTCTGCGTCAGAATCCAGTTCAAGTCTGAAAACATAGAGAAATGTAGGACAAGAGTCTGCAGATACACCTCACCGAATGTTGAATGCTTTCTGGAATTCTTCATATTGCCGGGATTTTTTGCCATTAGTTCATTTCACTTTTTAAAATACAGATTACACATTCACAATAATGTGTAAGACACAAAGCGAGAAGAGGGCTTGTCCAGATTCCATCTAGCAAAAGAAAACTTGCAGTGATATAGTAATGCATATTATGTCTATATTTCCTATTTTATGCACTATATATGTGTTTCTTTTACTCAGTTTCCAGAATTTGTGACTTTTGGCTTCTGTTTTAAAACATCTTCTTAAGGAATATTTTAATTTTTTTTTTTTTGGAAATGTCAGACATAGAGAGAGGAGGAGAGACAGAGAAGAAGGTCTTCCATCGGCTGATTCATTCCCCATCAGCTGCAATGGCCGGTGCTACACCAGTCTGAAGCTAGGAGCCCAGTGCCTCTTCCAGTTCTCCCACAGAGCTGTAGGGTTCCAAGGCTTTGGGCTGTGCTAAACTGTGCTCCCAGGCCACAACCAGGAAGCTAGATGGAAAATAGTGCTGCTAGGATTAGAATTGTTGCCCAAATGCAATCCCATCACATGTAAGGCAAGCACTTAGGCCACTAGGCTCTGCGCTTGAACCTGTTTTAAAATAACTTCTAAGTATTACAGAAAATCTCATAATCTTGTGAATGATTACATGTTTTATCAAGGATGATGTTTATGTCCCAGAAATGAATTATTTGCAAGGCAGTTCTTATTTTATCATTTCTTATTTTGACGTTAATTTGTTTATTTATTGAAAGATAGATATACATAGAGAAGCAGAGACAAGAGAGATAAATCTTGATTCTGCTGGTTCCCTTCACAAGTGGACACAACAGCCAGAACTGAGTTGATCTGAAGTCAAGAGTCCCATCCAAGTATTTTATGTGTGTACAGGTTCTGAAGGCTTGGTACCATCATCGACTGCTTTCCCAGGCCACAAGCAGGGAGCTGGATGGGAAGTGGAGCAGCTACATTTGAATGGTGCACATATGGGATCCCAGCACTTGCAAACTGGGGATTTAGCCACTGAGCCACTGTCACAGACCCCTAATTTTTGCTATGTTTGTTAATAGTTTGCCACAATAGCTAGTTTTCAGTACATAAATTTGAGGCTATAAATGGATCCTCACCTATTGTGAGTAGCTTTGGAAATTTTCCGGTGTTGGAAACCTAGAAGAAGTTCCTGGCTCCTAAGTTAGGATCAGCTCAGCTCTGGCCATTACAGCCCCTTGAATATTCCTTGTGCCTACAGCATAAGCCACTTGGCTGTAAAGCAATATTATTTGCTCTGACCAGTAATCAATATTTCCCTCCACCCTCTCCCCTCTCTCTTAGTCACACTGAGCTCCACTTACTTCTCACACCTCACTCCTTCCTTCACCCTCCTCTGTCTGAAGTTCCCTAGCTAGCTTTCCTCACTGAGAATCTGAGCGGCCACAACCACTTCTCCCCTCCTTCTCCCTCTTCCTCTGCTTGAAACTGCAGTTTTTTCAAGATTTAAGCATTTTCTTTTCTCTTTTGCATGCTTCACCCACATGCAACCCTAACCAGAGGGATGGGGGAAAGAACAAGCTAAGTCTGGGAGTGATGAGACTGGCAGCGATCCATAACTGGAGGACTATTAAGACCACTTGAGCAAGTATCTCAGAGCATGCCCCACATCCAGGACTTTGGGCAGGTGGGAGACTGGGTGGAGATTCTCCCTCAACATCCCCCTTCACCTCAGATACATAAATAGTATAATAAAAATATCTATTAAAAAAAGGACAAGCTAAGTAACATCTACTTACAAACAAAACAAAACAAAATGTTACTTGCCAAACTTGTTCACTAACATGCTAGAACAGAGCCCTACAAAACTAACAAAAAAAAAAAAAAAACAAGATTTCTACACCTTAAATTTTAATTTAGGCCCAGCGTGGAGGCCTAGCAGCTAAAGTCCTCAACTTGAAAGCACTGGGATCCTATATGGGCACCAGTTCTAATCCCGGCAGTCCTGCTTCCTATACTGCTCCCTTCTTGTGGCCTGGGAAAGCAGTGGAGGATGATCAACCAAAGCCTTTGTGACCCTGCATGTGCCTGGGAGACCTGGAGGAAGTTCCTGGATCCTGGCTTTGGCTTGGCGCAGCCCCGTCCATTGTGGTCAGTTGGAGAGTGAACTATCAGATGGAAGATCTTCCTCTTTGTCCCTCCTCTTCTCTTCATAAATGACTTTGCTCTAAAAATAAAATAAATCTTTAAAAAATTATTTTTATTTAAGTGAGATAAATATTTTCTTTAGCTAATTATTATTATTTCATTTTACAACATAATCTCAGGGATTCCCCCAAGCCCTCCCCCATATTGAATTCCTCCACATTGTTACAGTAGTACAGTTTATATCCAATCATGATTCCGCCATTGCAGGCAATGTTCATGCAGAGAGTCCAGCATCAAATTGTCCAGATATATTCAACAGTTTCATTGGGTGACCCTCCTTGGTCCAAAACAGAGCTGGCAGAGTATCATCCCCTCCAATGAAAAGCCACTACACAACTTCAATATCAGAAAGAAACATGGAAATTCACAACATCATGAATTTAGTTAGCATGGTATTGAGTGATCAATTTGTTAGAAATTGCAAATTCTTTTTTGTTAAAGATTTATTCATTTTATTACAGCCAGATATACAGAGAGGAGGAGAGACAGAGAGGAAGATCTTACGTCCAATGATTCACTCCCCAAGTGAGCCGCAACGGGCCGATGCGCGCCGATCCAAAGCCGGGAACCAGCAACCTCTTCTGGGTCTCCCATGTGGGTACAGGGTCCCAAAGCATTGGGCCGTCCTCGACTGCTTTCCCAGGCCACAATCAGGGAGCTGGATGGGAAGTGGAGCTGCCAGGATTAGAACCGGCGCCCATATGGGATCCCGGGGCATTCAAGGCGAGGACTTTAGCTGCTAGGCCACAGTGCCGGGCCCTAGAAATTGCAAATTCTTAACCACATCTTGTAACTACTCCATTGACATCTCAATTTTAGTATATACACAATCAGTTACTCTAAGCCTTAAAATGGTTATATGGTATGATTCAGCTGTCTCCTGTCTATTTTCATTTTTATAGTTGTCAGCAACGCCCGCGTCCCTGTGTACCCTGAGTCGAACGGAAGGACTAGGTTTACAAAGAAGACAACACACACTGGGTCACTCCTGCAAAGAGAATGCCACCTTAATTGAACTCTAGCCTGCCTTTTATACTCTCTGGTTCCTCTCAGTATTTTTCCAATGCTCAAGAAGCTCCTAAGACCCCCTGCGGCATCTTATAAAGGGGAAGCAGGAAGTTGTGGTTAAACCAGGAACTAAATGTATCAGGCCAAGATTGTGCATCCTGTTATCCCTTGAAAAACAAGCTAAGCTGTGGAATTAACCCTTGGGCCTTACATATAGTTAACAGCTTACAGTATTTAAGTGTGATTTTTACTGAACTTCGCAAATGTTAGGATAGTCCAAACAGGCTTATAACTCTCATAAGTCATATGTTAACTATTGAGCAGCAGAGAAATTTTAGGAAGGGTGTGCAGAGAAAGCTTCAATGCCTTAGTGAGGAGAAACTGATCTTTGTGTTCTACCTAATAAGGTATATATGGAATTAGAAGCTTTTTCCTAACTATTCTAAGCTTTCCTTATTGGTCTCTCTTTGTCTACCTGATCTAATTTTTTTTTTTTTTTTGGATGGGAGGATTGTGGAGCAACCCTGATGGTCATTGCAAGAGAGGGTGGGGAGCCAAAGTTAGAACTAAGTAAGGACCAGAGAAAGCTCCTCTCCTGAGTCCCGATGGAAGTTTACTGTTCTTCTGTTTCTGAGGACTGCTCAGGGCTCCTGGCTGTTATTCCAAAGATTTTAGATCCTGTGAGGAAGGAGCTGGGCTTCTTCCATCCAGTCTGGGAAATCTGATAGGGAATAGTTGGCCTCAGAGTTCTTGGCCTATGAGGGCACCCCAACTCCCTGTGATCTCCTTGGCAGTTGGGATATAGTCCTTGGTGCCACTACTGATACTTGTTGGTGATGTACCAGGAATCTCTGGGTTAAGACACAAGCCTCCTCCTGTCTTCCTGTTCCACTCTGGGGTCCCCTCCTGCTCTGTGCATATGACTTCCTGTTAAGAGGCTGTCAGGTTCACTCTTGGACCCCACTGTATGTCTTTATACTTTTTGTTAATGTCAAATTGAGACTCGAGTCTGGAGTCTGTAAATTACCTGTTACAACCTTGATAGATTATATTTAACTTCTTCCTCACACATTCTAAGAAGGTGCAAGATTTCTCTGCTCTCCTGAGATATTGTGGATTATCATAATGTATTAAAAGCATATCAAGCATTTCGGTTCTTTTCTATATATATATATATATATATATATATATATATATATATATGTAGAAAATTTTGAATATTTGAATTATGTGTTACAGTTTTATATACACTGGGATTTTTCCCCTAAAGTCCCACCCCCAACAAATTTTTCCCATTTTACCACAGTGGTATAATCCTTCATGAGGAATTTTAATTCCATCAGTCTCTTACTTAAGTGTACCTGAACATTGCTGGAACAGACAAATGCAGAGAGTAACACATTCCATTGTCTACACTTGTCCAACTGTTTCATTGTGAATCCATCTTTCATCTAGATGCAGGGATAGATGTTGCATTATATCCCCACATGGTAGACACCAATACCTCATCACTATACATTTCCATAATTGAGAAACCAAGAAACAAGGTCAACAACTGGTATGAGCTAGAACAACAGCCTCAACAACAACAACAAAATACAGTTCCATGAAAAAGTGTTACCAGAAATGCCAGGTGGGTTCTTTCTTCAGCTTAGTATGGAAATAAAAAGCCGGGCATCTGTTGCAAACAGAAAAGTTCATTTGCGAAGGGACCAGGTGAGCAGGGAATGAGGGAAAAGGAAAGCACCTCCGAAAAGCCGGGAGGTGGGGTGCCTCTCAAAGGGGAGGGAGAGAAAGACACCAAAGGTTTGAGGAAGGGTCTTGGGATTTTATGCCTTCCTTGACCCCTCCTTGTTGGGCAGGGAAACTACAGGTAAGATGTTCCCCGTTGTTAGTCTCTTAATTAATTATAAATGGGTGGGCAATGCTGGTGCCTCCCACCTGAAGGTGTGGCCAGGACCTCATCAGGCTTGGATGGGCTCAAAAGCACGCCACTGGGTAATCAACACATGGCTAACAAGAAGGAAATACAAAAGTCTCTTGGGAAAAATGATGCCGCCATATAGTCCGTGAGCCAGCAATGAATTTGACAAGAGAAAGGAGAGTATTATTGCCAGGATCCCATGTGAGGACCAGGTCTAATCCCAGCAGCTCCACTTCCCGTTCAGCTCCCTGCTTGTGGCCTGGAAAAGCAGTAGAGGACAGCCCAAAACCTTGGGACCCTGCACCCGTGGGGTAGACCTGGATGAAGTTCCTGGCTCCTGGCTCCAGATTGGCACAGCACCAGACACTGTGCTCACTTGGGGAGTGAATCATCCGATAGAAGATCTTCCTCTCTCTCTTTCTCTCCTCCTCTATCTTTCCAATAAATATAAATAAATCTTAAAAAAAGAGAGAGTATTTGGAATAAATAAAACTGAAATAAAAAACTTCAAAACACATGGGATGCAGCCAAAACAAACAAGCAAAAAAAACAGTGTTGATTGGATTATTGAAGTTACACATTCCACACTGGTTTCCTTATATAAGAGAGAACATATGGGGCCCAGCGCTGTGGCCTAGTGGCTAAAGTCCTCACCTTGAAAGCCCCGGGATCCCATATGGGTGCCAATTCTAATCCTGGCAGCTCCACTTCCCATCCAGCTCCCTGCTTGTGGCCTGGGAAAGCAGTCGAGGACTGCCCAATGCATTGGGACCCTGCACCCGCGTGGGAGACCCAGAAGAGGTTGCTGGTCCCGGCTTTGGATTGGCTCAGCTCCAGCCGTTACGCTCACTTGGGGAGTTGAACATCGGAAGGAAGATCTTCCTCTCTGTCTCTCCTCTCTATATATCTGGCTTTCCAATAATAACAATAAAATCTTAAAAAAAAAAAAAAAAAGAGAGAGAGAACATATGGTATTTGTTCTTTTGTGACTGACTCATTTCACTGAGCATAATGGCTTCTAGTTGGGACCACCTAGTTGTAAATAGTATAATTTCATTGTTCTTAATAGCTGAATAACATTCCATGCAGTAGATGTACCACAGTGTCTTTAACTACTCTTTGGATGCGCATCTAGATTATTTCCATGTCTTTGCTATTGTAGCTTGTGCTACTGTAAATAGGATTACAGATCCCCTTCTCACATGCAGATTTCATTTCCATTGGGTATATTCCTAGCAGCAGGATAGCTGGGTTATGGCAGTTTTATTTGGAATTCTATTCACAATGATTGTATTAGCCTACACTCCCACCAGCAGTGAAGGAGGGTGCCTTTCTCCCCACATCCAAAGTCTCTGGCAGGATTGGCCAGTCCCAGCCTATCTTCACCTCCCGAGCTCCCCATGTGAACTCAAGCTCCCATTTGGCTGCTGCAAGGGCTGATCTGTGGCTGCCTTTGGATCTCTGGTTGTCCTTTGAATCCGGATCACAGCTCACCAGTGGCTGCTGGGTTTTCTGTTCCCTAAATACCTCTAAGCCATTGTCACCTCTTCCCTATATCCAGGGGTTTTCCAAGTACCTCCCTGCTGACTTCCTGGCCTCTACTTTTTCTGTAATTTGCTCTCTGTTCTTTAGCCTATCTAATAATTTTCCATCATCTCAAACATGTATACACCCTTTGCTGACCAGTGAGATTTTCTAAATGTAAACTTAAAAATTCCTAGCCTCGGGCCCGGCACTGTGGCCTAGCAGCTAAAGTCCTTGCCTGGAATGCACCTGGATCCCATTTGGGCGCCGGTTCTAATCCCGGCAGCTCCATTTCCCATCCAGCTCCCTGCTTGTGGCCTGGGAAAGCAGTTGAGGACGGCCCAAAGCTTTGGGACCCTGCACCCACGTGGGAGACCCGAAGAGGTTCCAGGTTCCTGGCATCGGATCGGCACGCACCAGCCCATTGTGGCTCACTTGGGGAGTGAAACATCGGATGGAAGATCTTCCTCTCTGTCTCTCCTCCTCTCTGTATATCCGGCTTTCCAATAATAATAATAAGATCTTTAAAAAAAAATTCCTAGCCTCTTGTGCCCTAAGAACAATGATTGTGCCTGATTAAATAGAACTCTTCTTTAAAGATTTAGTTTATTATTATTGCAAAGTGAGGTATACAAAAAGGAGAGACAGAGATGAAGCTCTTCCATCCAATGATTCATTCCCCAAGTGACCACAAAGGCTGGATGGGAAGCAGGACTCCCTGGATTAGAACCAGCGCTCGGATGGTTGTCTATTAACTTGTTCAAAAAAGTTATGAGGAGTTGTAAATGCAGAGAAGAGAGTGTTTGCAAAAGGGGAACAGTAGTTTGCTGCCTCTTGAAGGACTGAGGGAACAAGAAGCAGAGAGAGGGAAAGGCAGAAAGAAGTTTGAATCCGGGGCTTAAGCCTTTCCAAAAATAAAAAATCACGACAACAATAATAATAATAATTGCAGCTGGCAGCTGCGGCATTGGCCAGGGGTGGAGGGAAACACTGCTGTTCTGATCCCGATTCCAGTTCGCTTCTCTCTCTCTCCCTCTCTCATTCTCCGTGTGCCACCTCTGTCCCCTTTCTTCCTCCTCTCCCCAAATTGCTCTCTCAACCTGGTCTCCTCGAACCCTGGGATCCCCAATCACCCCTCTAGTCTCCCCTCCTCCTCCTCCTCCTGTGCCCCCCCTCCATTTCCCCGCCACGCCGAGGGTCTCCAGCCTCCACCGGGCCGGGCCCACGTGCACAGTGCTGGCATGTACAACAAATGGAGACAGAGCTCAAGCAGCTGGGCACACAGCCCACTTTGAGGCGTGACAGCAGCAGTGGCAACACCATGGCGGCGGTGGACGGCGGCAAACAAAAGGCCCATGAACGCCTTCATGGTGTGTTCCCGTGGGCAGCGTCACAAGATGACTCAGGAGAACCCTGAACTTTGATGTCAGCAAGCGCCTGGGCCTCAACGGGAAACTTAGAGATGGCGAAGTGGCCGTTCATTGCCGAGGGCAAGCGGCTGCGGGCGCTGCACAAGAAGGAACACAGAGATTATAATATGTGCCATGGCCAAAAACCAAGACGCTCGAGAAGAAGTATAATTACACGCAGCTGGTGGGCTGCTGGCTCCCGGTGGCAACATCATAGCCAGCAGGTTTGGGGTGGGCGCCGTCCTGGGCATGGCCATGAACCAGCACATGGACAGCTATGCCCACGTGAATGGCTGGAGCAATGGCAGCTGCAGCATGATGCAGGACCAGCTGGGCTGCCCGCAGCACCTGGGCCTCAATGCACTTGGCGCGGCTCAGATGCAGCCCTTGCACCGCTATGATGTGAGCACGCTGCGGTACAACTCCATGACCAGCTCGCAGGCCTACATGAACGGCTCTCCTACCTACACCAGGTTATCCCCTGCATGGCACTTGGCTCCTTGGACTAGGTGGTCAAGTCCACGGCCAGCTCCAGCCCCTCCACGGTTACCTCTTCCTCCAACTCCAGGGCGCCCTGAAAGGCCAGGAACTTCCAGAAGAGGAGCAGCACATACCTCCTCGGTGCCTAGGTACCAGAACCCGCAGCCCCCAGCAGACTGCACATGTCACGGCTCTACCAGAGCAGCCTGGTGCCTGGCACGGCCATTAACGGCACACTGCCCCTCTCGCACATGTGAGGGGGGCTGCAGGACAGCGGACTGGAGAACAACAGGTTGGAGGGGAGGTTAGGGGTGATCGTGGGGTGGGGAGTAGGGGGAAAGATATTTTCAGAGGAAAAAGGAAACAAACAAACAAAAACCCGGGAAATGGGAGGGGTGCAAAAGTACAGTGAGAAGGAAGCATGACGAAAAAAACAAGCGCATGCAACACAAATCCTGACATGCTGACAAAGAACATTTCGTTACTCATGGCAAATCATGGCTTCAAAGACCACCAATCCCTTCTACGCTCAACGCAAAACCTGTGCCCCTGACGAGAGAACTTTATAAATGATGTAGAGATGCTGGACTTCTTTTTGGGGGGGACTATTTTTGTACAGAGAAAAAAACTGGCTCATGGGTAAAAGAAAATTTCACACATCTTTTTTTTTTTTTTTAATTGAAAGTTGGATGTACAGAGAGGAGGAGAGACAGAGAGGAAGATCCTCCATCAGATGATTCACTCCTGAAGTGAGCACAATGGCTGGAGCTGAGCCAATATGAAGCCTGGAGACAGGAGCTCTTCCGGGTCTCCCACGAGGGTGCAGGATCCCAAGGCTAAGCTGATGACCCCTGCACCTCTAAGCTTCTGGCTGCTCCAGGCCCAGGCCCACTCAGCCCAAGAAACCAACACACCTGTCCCACTGCTCCACTTGCTGCTGTAGAACCAGCAGGGCACTGCCAGCCACCCCGCACCCTCAACAGGCTGCTCATAGACCAAGCTGCATGTGGGGCCTTGCCCTAAAAAGAAGCTCAGAGACCACCACTGCAAGGACTGGCCAGTTCAGCTGGCATCCCCTGTGCCTCCAGCCTGCCAGATGTCCATCCTGCTGACAATCCTTCTCCCCCCCCCCCTTGACCCTGTCCCACGTTCCCAGCTTGCTTACAAGCCACTCAAGGGTCAGGTGGGCTCAACTGCTGCTCCACATGCCTCTAACCAAACCTCACCATTGCCCCCTACCACTGATCAAAGGCCAGGCCTGTTCAGACAGCATTCCTGGCCCTGAGCATACACCCCATCTGCTCCAGGGCCACATCATTCCAACTGCCTAGGCCAGTGCACACCTCAGCCCTAGTTCGAAGGTCGCTCAGCCCCACATGTGCTTGGTTGCTATCCCCACGTACACCTAGTATGCACACCATGCATTTCAGAGCCAATGGGTCATGACAGTAAGCCCAGAGCCCAAGGAACCCACTGGCCACTATTCCAGGAACAAGCTGTACAAGCCAGTGCACTCTGCGTCCCCTCTCTGCCTGCCATCTGCTTCATAGCCAAGTCATCCTGGCCAGTGTCCCTGCTCCTACAGCCTGTAGTCCTCCATTTCAGGGCCAGGCTGAATTGCATGGACAGGAGGGAGGTGGCGAAGGGCTTCTTTAACATAACACCTTCCATCATCATACTTGCCCATCCATGGCCAGGCTCGGTTAGACAGAGCACTGCCACACTGTCCACTGTCCGGAGCTTGACAGCGAGTTGGGCTTAGCCAATGATCCCACTCCCTTAGCAGGCAGTGTGCTTGCCAACCACTCCAGGGCTGGGCCCCTTTAGCTGGTGACCCTGCAGTCCCAGCCTGCACATCTTGAGTCCCCTGCCATGCAACATGCCCACTCTGCCTCCTTACCTGACCCTCCAGTGTCATCTCCGACACACCTAGCCTACCTGGAGGCTCCTCCAGGGCCAGAAGGGATCGGCCCCACCACACTCATTTCTAGCTTGCCTGCCCCCATAGCCTTGCTGCTGCTGCAGGGCAAAGTGGGCTAGTGTGGTAGGAAAATCAACAAGAAACATTGCAACAACCTATTTCTTTTCTCATGTAATAATGTTCATGTAGACAACTCTAGTTTGCAAAGCAGGGTTTATTTAAGAAGCAGAAGGAAGGTGGCCTGCAGTTCAGCAGGAGGGACTCCAAGGGAGCAAACACCCATGAAAAAGATGGAAATTGTGTCCATTCAGCACCATCTCAGGGAGGGGTTGACATGAGTCACCCCAAGGGCAGAGAGAAGAAAATTTTTTCACAATGGGCAGTAATGTCTGCTGCATCAACCAGAAATCAAAAGTTGAAATCTGTGTCTTCTTTCTCCCAATGTGGTGGGCTAGGCAGGCAGTTCAGGGTCATCAGTTTGGAAGCCACACCCCATCCCACTACCTGGATGTTTCTTCCTGCCCACCTGGTATGCGCACCTATCTGGAACCTGAGAGGGGCAGGTATTGCATTGTTGTGTAACCGCTCCCCTCAGAAGCCCCCACAGTGGGCTCAATGGGTAGGGCTCACTCTCTTGGTCACATGCTTCCATTGCTCTGGCACTCTGACTCTTGGTCTCCCCAGTACCTGGTTGGACTTAGGTCTCCAGGTAGCCCCTGAACATGGCCCATGTATGTGTGTATTCCTCACAATCTGTTTACTGCTCGAGTGGGACAGGAATGATGTTAATTCTAAGATGCTTTGTATTTCTAATTTGTGTACCTTCTGGAGTTCTGGGAGAGGTAAGGCCTAGCAGTAATGGAATGTGGACAGAGAAGCCAGGGAACGGTGGATGCCTGCAGTCCAAGCACCTCTCTCTTTTTTTTTTCCCCCTTGAATTGATTTTGTTTTTATCACAAAGTCAGATAGACAGAGAGGAGGAGAGACAGAGAAAGATCTTCTGTCTGATGATTCAAACCCAAGTGACCACAATGGCTGGTGCTGAACCAATCTGAAGCCAGGAGCCAGTAACTTTTCTCCAGTCTCACACACGGGAGCAGGATCCCAAGGTTTTCTTAGGCCACAAGCAGAGAGTTGGATGGGAATTAGGAATGCCGGGATTAGAACCGGTGTCCATATGGGATCCTGGAATGTTCAAGGCAAGGACTTTAGCTTCTAGGCCACCTGGCTGGGCTCCTGTGCCTCTCTTCAACAAGTGCAGCCCAGGGCCGGGCCCCTTCTGTTCACAATCCTATGGCTGGGGCCTGTTTGCTAAACAGCAAAGTTTAAGAAGGAGTCAAGCAAACCGACCATCCAGCCTGGGTCAGCTCTCCCTTCCTTCAGAGAGTGACCTCAATATCAGAGTTAGATGGGTTTTTATAAAATGAGTGAGTTGGCTGACCCCACCTTAGGAACCAGGTGAGTTGGACAGCCACAGGAGGCTGCCATGTTTACAATGGGTGGACAATGGGTGGGCTATAGCACTGCAGGAGGCTGTCAGCTCTAGGCTGGCTCTGACAGGAACCCTAACACCCCTGTCCTCCATCTTGCTCCTCTGGAATAGGCTCACTCTCCCTGGGTACACAGCACATCTAGCATTCCCACCTTGGTTATTGCAGCAAACACAGGTCTTCAGAGCTGGCAAAGCCTGTGATTCTAGCCAGCCTGTCATGCCTCCCTCAGGCTTCTCCAGGCAATCTGCCTGCAGCTTGCTCTAGGGACACTGGCTTGGCCATAATAACATGCCCCACAACACACCCACCACATCAACCAGCCTTGGCACTGCCAGGTCAGATGAACCCAGGAGGCACTTTGCATGCCACAGCCTGCTTGTCAAACCCAACAAACAAATCTGAGTCTCAAGATACAATTAATAAAAATAGAAGAAGAAGAAGAAGAAGAAGAAGAAGAAGAAGAAGAAGAAGAAGAAGCAGAAGCTATTTTAGAACTTTCCGGAAAGTTGCCAATAACGCTGGGTAGTTCCATGCCAGTGCAAGAAGGGCCAACACAGTCTGATGGGCCACTCGGTGCTGTCCAGTCTGGATCTTTGTGATGTGCACATCTACATCAGGGAAGAAATACAAGTAACTGTCTTCCCATTCATTCAAGCCCTTTGGATCAATATAAACAAATGATAAAGAAGATAGTATTCATTTTTCCACTACTCAGAAGTTGTGTTGAAATTACGGTGCCCTGGGTCAAATTTACATCTTCAAACTGCCATCCCATATCAGAGCACCAGTTTGAGTCCTGGCTGCTCCATTTCTGATCCAACTCCCTGCTTATTGCACCTGGGAGACCTGGCTGAAGCACCTGGTTCCTAGCTTTAGCCTAGCCTAACCCTGAAAGACCTCTTTCCCTCTGTTACCATGTCTTTCAAATCAATCAATCTGCCATGCCTTCAGTGGAGGCTCCCTTGTTCCCTGTACTGTGACCTGCAGGAAGGTGCAGGTGCCCACCAGCATGGCCTGAGACAGGCAGAGAGGAGTGTGCAGCTGGCCCTGGGTCTAACTGTGTGCTGGGTCACAGCAGGCTGTGAGATGAAGTGACACAGGAAGTGGCACCAGGAGTCCATCTTGCAAGCACCAACAGAGTAAGGGGATGAGTCACCACATCCAGCCATGCATAGAGGCAGCAAAGGCAGGAACCACAGAGCAGAATCAGGAAACTACCCAGGGGCAGGTCCTGTCTCTCCCTGGATGGGATGCTGGAGTCTTCCAGAGGTAGGTCCTGGTTAGCCCTGGGTAGAAGGTTGGGGTCCTCCAGGGGTGAGTCCAGCTTCCCTGTGGGTTGTTTCCTGCCCCAGGAAGACCATTATTCTGATGGGGATGGGGCAGTGAGAAGGGAAAATGGCATAAGGCCCATGGAAGGCTCCAGCCCCTGACGCCAGTGGGTAGAAGCATGGTCCATCCCTGGAAAAACTGAATCCCTGAGTCAGGGGCAATCAGGATCTACCCCTGCAAGACTACAGCACTCAACATGGAAGAAGCCAAGCACCCAACCCCGTGGGGGAGAGGACATTCCCAAGATGACGATGACCCCAGCCCCCAACCAAAAGAAAGCAGAATCCATCCCTGAAGTGCGAGGGACGGACTTTCCCTGGAAGACCTCAGCCACCACCCTATGGGGGAAAGAAGACCCCCCACCAGGGAAGACCCTAGCCCCCAACCCATGGGAAATAGAGACACCTTTGAAAGACTCCAGCCTCTGACCCCCAGAGGAAGCAGGACCTGCCAATAGAAAAACCCAGCGGCAGACCTGGTTGGGGAAAGCTCCAGGAACACCTGGAAGACCTCAGCCCCAATCCAAGAGAAATAAGACCTACCCTTGGAACACTGAATCAGGTTGGCTCTAGAACAGCAGATGGGGCAGTGGGATGGTCATGCTCGGTGTGTATGGAGGGTTCGCGGGCCAAAAGGACCTGGCCCTGGAGCAGTGGATAAGCTGGTCATGGCAGATGCACTGTGGGTGAGGGCAAGCAGACCCGGCTCCAGAGCAGCAGGCCGGAGATTAACTTGATGCAGAATCCATATTGTTGGCCAAGCCTGCCTGATCCTGGAGCAGCTGTAGGGTGGTGGGAGGGTCGGTTAGAGGTGTGGGGACCCTGGCCGAGGCCCCAGGCCCTGGATCTGATGGTATGAGTGGAAGAATTTATTCGAATATCCTACCCTGGACTCTGCGCCATTACTTCTTTTTTTTTAAAAAAGATTTATTCATCTTATTACAGCCAGATATACAGAGAGGAGGAGAGACAGAGAGTAAGATCTTCCGTCCGATGATTCACTCCCCAAGTGAGCCACAATGGGCCGGTGCGCACCGATCTGAAGCCGGGAACCAGGAACCTCTTCTGGGTCACTCACGCAGGTGCAGTGTCCCAATGCATTGGGCCGTCCTCAACTGCTTTCCCAGGCCACAAGCAGGGAGCTGGATGGGAAGTGGAGCTGCCGGGATCAGAACCGGCGCCCATATGGGATCCCGGGGCTTTCAAGGCAAGGACTTTAGCCACTAGGCCACGCCGCTGGGCCCTGCACCATTACTTCTTCCTCAGAGCACAGAAAATTCGTGCCAGTCCAGCCATCCACCAATCAGATTTAACCTGGCATTCCACCTGAGAATCCCACCTCCAATCTTCCAGCCTCTTCCCCAAACCCGCCCGCTCACAAATCATCAATAGGTATTCACTTGCAGTTGCCAATCCCCTGGGGCCTGCCCTCAATCCCTCCCAATCATCACCCCCCACACTTGGCAGACCAAAAGGTCCCCAGGCATGGTTCTCTCTCTTCTTTGCTCTTCCTCTTCTTCCAGCCACCCTACCCCTCCTCCCTTTCCCCTTCCCCTCCATCCTGTTCCTTCCCCACTGGAATAAACCTCCTAAGATACCTTGTTGCGTCTGGTGTTTTCAGCTCATGGTAAAGAATCAGGTTGCGGGAATTAGCTGCGCATAATAACATCATAATATCATATAAACTAGAACTCAACCTTTTAAATAACCAACAATGCGTGTTTGGGGCTCTTGGAGCTCCATTTGAATAGGTCTGACACAAAAGCAGCCAGAATGACACTGGGTAAGCTCGCTTGGCCCTGGAGCCACCTGCAGGCAGTTTAGGAATGTGTGTGTGTGGAGGAGGGGGCGGAGAAGGGAGTTAGAAGGTGTTAGTGAGCTGCTTGGTGCTGGAGTGGATGGCGACGGGTGGGCAAGGGCTCAGGGGGGTGCAGTCCAAACTGCCCTGTCCTTGAAACAATGAGCTCGGGAGAGCCGGCCTGTCCTTGTAGCAGCCCACCAGTTGCCAGGGCGATGGACTGTGGCGGGCCCTGTACTTGCTAGTACATACAAGAATCTGGTCTGGGAACACCTCAAAGTTTCTTTTTGGGGTCCCCCAATCACAGTGGCGGACTCAGAACCCTAACCAAGAAAAGACAGTAGATAGAACAGATCAATTCACCACCTCAGCTATATGTTGGCAGCGAAATATGGGACAAATGGAGACTTTATGATGGACTATGTCAATCAGTGGATTCTCCAACAACCTCATGGTGCCTGGAGTGGAGAGATTGGCAGTGATTCATAACTGGTGAACTACCAAAACCACTTGAGCAGGCTCGGCGGCATGATCTAGTGGCTAAAGTCCTTGCCTTGAGCATGCCAGGATCCCATATGGGCACCAGTTCTAATCCCAGCAGCTCCACTTCCCATTTAGCTCCTGACTTGTGGCCTGGGAAAGCATTTGAGGATAGCCCAAAGATTTGGGACCCTGCACCCTAGTGGGAGATCTGGAAGAAGTTCCCGGTCCTGGCTAGGGATTGGTGAAGTACTGGCCGTTGTGGTCACTTGGGGAGTGAATCATTGGACAGAAGATCTTAATCTCTTTTTCTCCTTCTCTCTGTATATCTGACTTTGTAATAAAAATAAATGAATCTTAAAAAAAAAACTTGAGCAAGGAGCTCAGAGCATGCCCCACATTGGGGACCTTGCATGGGTGGGAGACTGGGTGGGGCTTCTCCCTCAATATTCCCTTTACCTCAGATATATGAAGGAAATAATAGAGAAATAATAGGCTTACCCACTTCTCTGTAGCCCTTGTACCTTTTTATCCTAATTAACAATTTAAAGATTGTCAAAAATATAATTTAAAAAATTATATAAAAAAGATTGGTAGCTTTAAAAGTAAAAAGTCTTTTCTCTATGCTCTTTTTTTTATTAGACACATCTACTAATACAAACTGAGAGATCTCACTGTCAGGTCTTAGTGCGATAGTGTGGCAGTCACTTTCATGACTTGCTTACTAAGTTTTACAGACTGAGAGTGGAACTTTGCATTTTAAACACTTCCAGGCAACACTGACTAGATTTGTACTGGATTTTCATTTGCTTTAGGTAAACTACGCAGCCAAACATGGTTTAGATGTTCTTTTCAGTGTTTTATTTTTTTTAGTTGACAACTTCAAAAATCACAATTAAAAGACTTTGCTTTTTGAGTTTTATCACAATGGTGCTGTTTTGTCTTGGAATACTATTTTAGAAAAAAACTTAGTGGAAATGGTATTTTTGAATCTATGAGTGTTAAATCTAGCTCATAATTCTGGCAACATCATGTGATGCTAACTTGCGTATTACACACTTAAGAGACACAATCTCAAAGTTTCAACCTGTGATGTAATTTGATGAAAAGAAGGCGGGGAAAGATGACTGACCGTGGAAAGTTGGTATATCTGAGTGTGTAATGAGATAGGGACAGAATGAATCAGAGGAGAGAGCAGGAAGTGCAGAATTGCAAGGAAAAGTGTCCGGAATTCTGTGGGGTTTGGGGATGCGGGGGAGGGAACAACTTTCACCCAGGCAAGAGAGCACTGCGAGAAAAACCTCTCAAGACAGCAACGTGCAGCCTGAGGTGGTGGAAATGGGTACCAGGGCCAAACAGGGACTCAGTCAATACCTTGTGGTGGGCCCAACGCCTTGGCCTAGCGGCTAAAGTCCTCACCTTGAATGTGCCAGGATCCCATATGGGCGCCGGTTCTAATCTCGGCAGCTTCACTTCTCATCCAGCTCCCTGTCTGTGGTGAGGACGGCCAAAAGCTCCTGGCTTCAGATTGGCACTGCACTGGCCGTTGTGGTCACTTGGGGCGTGAATCATCAGACAGAAGATCTTCCTGTCTCTCCTCCTCTCTGTATATCCGACTTTGTAATGGAAATAAATAAAATCATTTTTTAAAGATTTACCCATTTTTATTTCAAAGTCAGATATACAGAGAGTAGGAGAGACAGAGAGGAAGCTCTTCCATCTCATGATTCACTCCCCAAGTGAGCCGCAACAACCGGTGCTGTGCTGATCCAAAGCCGGGAACCAGGAACCTCTTGCAGGTCTCCCACGCGGGTGCAGGGTTACAAAGCTTTGGGCCGTCCTCGACTGCTTTCTCAGGCCACAAGCAGGGAGCAGTATAGGACGGGAAGTGTAATTGCCGGGATTAGAACTGGCACCCATAGGGGATCCCGTGGCGTTCAAGGTGAGGACTTTAGCCGCTAGGCCACTGTGCAGGGCTCGGAAATAAATGAAATCGTAAAAAAAAAAAAAAAAAAAAAAAGAAAAACACCTTATGGCGAGTCACAAATCGATGCAGGGAAGACACCAGTGGGAATCCTGGCTGACCCATAAGAGATGGATGGAAGTAGAAGGACTCTTAGAACAGAACACAGATGGGATTTAAAAAAAAAAAAAAAACGGCTCAGGTAGTGAAGGAATAAATATATATTGTCGTAATCTGATTCTTTTCTATTTTAGTTGCATTTTTAAAAAAGGATTTGCTTTTTTATTGGAAAGTTAGATATACAGAGAGGAGGAGAGTCAGAGAGAAAAATCTGTCTGATCATTCACTCCCCAAGTGGCCGCAACGTCCAGTGCTGCGCTGATCCGAGGCCAGGAGCCAGGAACTTCTTCAGGTCTCTCACACAGGTGCAGGGTCCCAAGAACTTGGACTGTCCTCGGCTGCTTTCCCAGGCCACATGCAGGGAGCTGGATGTTAAGTGGAGCTGCCGGGATTAAAACTGGTACCCATATGGGATCCCGGGGAGTTCAAGGGGAGGACCTTAGGCACTAGGCCATCGTGCAGGGCCCAAACCCATTTTTTTTTATGACAATATTTTGTAATTTTCCAAGGTCTCATTTCAACCAGCATTTGAGTCAGCACAAGGTCATTTATCCTTAGGTGCCTTTAAAATGTATTTATTTATTTGGAAAGAGTTAGGCAGAGACAGGAAAGGACAGAAACAGAGAGAAAGCTTCTATCTGGTGGTTCTTGCTCCCAAACAATTGAAATTCTCAGGGCTGGACAGGGCAAGGCCAGGAGCCAGGCCCTGATGAAATATTCCTCAAACTGCATTAACAATAGCTAGTATGAATATTTTTAACTGTTAATAGTCAGTATCAGTGGTTACATTTTATGCTTTTATTTGAGTGAAACAATTTATTACTAAACAATTTTCTTCAAAGAAAGCATATTTACTAGGTTATTTCAGAAGCTAATAGGAACCAATATGACGTCTTGGATGCAAGGACCCAGCCTGTGTGTGTCTATGTGTGACTGACGTTCCAAGGGTGGGGTGTGGAGGGTGGAGTGCCCTGCCTTGAGTGCTCACCCAGCCAGGCTTCCTAAGGGACCCTGGACAACAGAGAATATTGGATAATGCAACACTGGGCTCAGCACTGAGTGACCCCTGTCACAAGCTTTGATTGGGTACAAGCACTGGTTTCTGCACTGGGAACAAGCAAACAGGGTGCCAGAGCAGCAATGATTCAGCTGTTTGTCTTGGCCTGTGAAAACATCACACCAAGGGCCCAGTGCAGAAGCCCAGGGGCTAAAAGTCCTTGCCTTGCAAGCACCAGGATCCCATATGGGCGTGGTTTCGTGTCTCCACAGCCCCACTTGCCATCCAGCTCCCTGGTCCTGGCCTGGGAAAGCAGTCAAGGCCAGTCCAAAGCCTTGGGACCCTGCACCTGTGTGGGAGACATGAGAGGTGCTCGTGCCTCCTGGCTTCAGATGGGATCAGCTGGGGTGGTTGCAGCTGCTTTGGGAGTGAATGATCAGACAGAAGATCTTCCAGTCTCTCCTCCTCTCTGTACATCTGCCATTCAAGAAAAATAAGTAAATCTTAAAAAAGAGAAAAATTCTCACTTTCCTATAGCCCTTGAACCTTTTTACCCTAATTAACTATGTAAAGATTGTCAAAACTATAATAATATTAATAGAAACATTCCCCAGTATATTAAAGAAAGAGGTATAAATTCAATGTGGTGGGCACAAAAGATCACCACAGAGCCCTTGGCACTTGTTTTCTGTTTAGTCCACATTTTCTTTCTGTGTTCAGTAGAATGGCCTTGTCCCTGCTGCCTCGGAGGAAGCGCATCTCCCCAGGTCCGCTGTGCAGGCTGTCCTCCAGGTGACCAACGTGTGAGCCTGTTGTTCTGGGAGGTCTTCAGGTAAGCCTGCTCTCCTTCAGTGCGTTGATGGTCCCGTAATGGGGTGATAGACGCTGGGAGCATTTCCTGGTGTCACCTCATAGATTGGAGTGTACTGGGTGGGATTCAAACTTCACCCCAGGGCTGAAGAGGGAACTGAACCTAGATGATAGGTGGAGAAGGGTGGAAACTTGAACTTCAGTCTAAATCATGGGATTATCAAAATGACTCCATGCAAGCCCTTCCCAGGTGATCTGATTATGTTAATAGGCTCCAGGGAACACATTCCAATCCAAGAGTTCACTGTTGACAGGCGCTGGGGGTTTCTCAAATGAACTCACAGGGCAATATCTGTTTCTATACAAACTACCTCAAGGTGGAAAATACCAGGGATGGGGATGAAGCTATTCCCACCACAGGGATGAAAGGCATAAACAGATGCAGGGAGTGGGACACCCCTGGGTCTGCTTTGGATGGTGTCTAAGAATGACCAATCAGAAGAACGACTGCGTGTGGGCTGAGTCTAGCAGTCAGTTAGGCTGTCAGTTGACGGGAAGTACCGCCCCTTCCGATAAGCCCTGCCCACCTCAGGTACTTAAGGCCCTTGCCAAGGCAATGAGCTGGGATTCTCTCTGAGGAAAGTGAACTGCACAGCAGGTTTCTGTGCTGCGCAGCTTCCCAGAGCATCCTGCGAGCATCCTGCGACTTTGAATCGTGACACGGAGTGACAGAGCACTTGGGTGAGGGTGAGTGGGCCTGTCTTTTGTGTTCTGGATATTCCCGTGTTTTTGAGAGAGGCTCTCCAGTAAGCCTCAAAAACATAACAACACACACGAAACCACACCCAAACACACAAGCAACACACACACACACACACAAGCAACACACACACATACACAGCCTCCCTTTTATCTCACCACAGCCCCAACCCTGTAGCCTCAGGGTCAAAGTCCTATTGGCGCCCCTTACTTGTAGATTTGAACACAGGCCAGGGAATTGCAGCTTACTTCCTGTAACAATGTCTTTCTCAATGAAAACTAGGGATCACTCTAGTTTTTCTGAAGGGTCCTCCAGGCCTGACTCCCCAGATATTAGACCACAATCGACAAGAGGATTTTTTGAGTATCCCAGTGATGCCATCACTGTGCGAACACCCCCCACAGGGAGCCCCAAACTAGACGCCAATTCCCTAATGGCTTCACGCCACCCATCATTGTCACCAACACGACCATGCGCATCGATGTATAATACTTCATTTTCTGGCATCTCCTCCCCGAGGACAACCAATTGTGCATTTTCATTCTGTGGCCATTCTGTGGCACCTGACTACTCCCCAACTATGCCCACACCCCTTCAGCCTGTGTCAGACAACCCACGCCATAGGATTCCTGCCAACTCAGGGAACTTAAGATCTCCCAGCCCCATGTGCCTCACTCTGTCTTCCATCTCATCTTGCTCCTTGAGTAGCAGTTGTATCATTGTAGGGGAGTCAGCCCCCCTGAATGAGGGAGCTCCTAGTGTGGCAGGAAATTCACCCTGTTCCTCCCCCATGAACCCTCTCCCACCACTGTCTCCTCTGTCTCCCAGCTACTTGCCTACCGTCCTGAGATTTCTCCGTCAGGACACCAACCAGAGGCAGTTCTTCCTCGAGGAGAGGCCAGGCTTAGTGGGAGCAGTAGATTTGGCCCTCACATCTGCCAGGGAGGAGGAGACTGGGGTTCTATCTGAATGTTCTTCTGAGGGCACACTAGAGCCTGACTCCCTAGTGTTTACTTCTGCCTCCTCTCACTATGCCCCCTCGTGTTCCGGTGTCCCATCTTCTTTGGAACCCCGATGTTCCTCTCCTATTGCTCGTGGTCCATCACTGCCATCCCTCCTTCTCTCTCACATTTCACACTGCTCTACCCCAAATGACTGTATGTTTGAGGAGAAGTTTGCTCTCCTGTCTCAGGGACCTGATCTTTTCTCAGGCTTTTCAGATGCTTCTTCCACCATCACCACTGTCCCAGCACTCCCAAACCTTAACCTCCTTGCTGTTTCAACTAGCTACACCCCAAGAATCCACAGATTTCCACCTGAGTCAGACCACCAGTTTCAGGGATCTGCTTGTGAGTCAGGGCCTTCAAGGTCTCCCTGTCCTGTGTCCCTCAGTGTCTCTTCTATCTCATCCTCTTCATTGCCCACCAACATGACAGATGAGGGGGAGTCAGCCCTCCAGACTCAGGGAATTTCTGGTGTTTCCAGAACTTCACAATGTTCCTCTCCCCCGACTGTCATTGCATCATATCCATCTCTCCGGCTTTCCTCAAACTCCTCTTGCACTTCCCCCACTGGCCCCACAATTCTGGGTGAGTCAGCCCTACTGAACTCAAGGAGACTCAGTCCCGCAGGATTTTTAGGGGCCTCCTCCTCATTGTCTGCCCTCATGTCTCCAGCTCTCAGAGAATCTTCCATGTCCATAAGCAACTCCCCAAGTGACCCCATGTGGACCATGGCTTTCAATCTCCAGGCACAGGCTGCACTCTCCTCTCCTCATTTCCCAAGGGAGACTGCCCACCTGACAGGGCCAATACCTGCACCCCTGCAGGCCACTCTCACTTGCTTTGCCACATCCACTCCTTCTTACCCCCGAGTCCCTGGAGACTCTGCCATGCCCCACCTTGATGCTCAGATTCATCCATCTCATGGATTGCTTCCTGAAAGAGCCACACACACCCACAACCCCAGTCCCAGTCTTCCCTGCAACAGAGACCATTTCAGTGGTCGCCCTCACACTCACAGCTGCCCCTCCACTTGCTACTGTCATAGGGTGGCTCGCAGAAGAAGTGCTGGTAACAGGCACCCTCATCACCCTGGCCGGTATGCTCCTTGAACACCCAGGGTCATCTCCCTAGTCAATGGCTGCCAGTGCCCATGCAGCCAGCAAACCCCAGCTGCCTTCATGCCTGCAGGCTACCCTGTCAGTGTCATGGCTGGCTTTACCCTCTTTGGCTGGCACTGACACTGAAGGGGGAGCTCCAGCAGAAGATCTCTGCTTGAGAAAGGTAATCCTGTCCCCACTTACCATGCTTCTTGCATTTACATAATGTATCTTTCCTTTCTGGCTTCAGCAGAAATGACAGGTTTCACAACATTCCCATCCTGTTCTTGCTGTCATTGGGCAAGACTCTATTGGGTCCTGTGGTGTGATCATGTTAAGTTCTGTTTTGAATTACACCTGTGCCAGGTGACTAGTACTGTTGGGGTTCTCATGGATGATTTTTGTGTAAATGGATGAGGAAGTCTGTGCATTGGTTTTCTCTGTACAGACTTATACCGTCTTGCAGTTTTTGTCTTTTATGATTTGGATATGTTAGATTCATTGAGTTTATGATGCTAAACCCACTTTGAAATTGGAGGTCATATCCTAGAAGGTCTTGTTTTACCTCTGCATGCTGTACAGAGGAGCGCTACACACTGATTACAATTTGGAAGTCCTGATTGCCAGCAGTGCAGAGGAGCTCATGCTGAAAGACCTCTCAACCCCAAACTACAGAAACATGTGGTGTATATGTTGGCATGATTACAGAGAAAGATACCCATCCCTCTCTAAGGTCTGGCTATCTAAGTATCCATCTTGAAATTCCTTCAGAGTAGAATGAGTTTTTCATCTCAGAATCAAGGAGAAATGATGGAATAAGGCACAACATGCAAATTTGTTTTCTGAATAATTAAGTGAGAACTTAATAATTTAACTTTTGCATATGAACAACCTAGGAAAACTGACCAAAGTGTCCGATGTTTTCTACAGATTTTAAGACTTGAGTACATGTATGAGAAACACATATCTTATATTTATGCATTTGAATGATATATGCACTAAGAGTAAAAAATGATAAATCAACATGGTTATATTTTCAGTTATGAATTTTATCAAACAAATGTAGAAGCTAGATTGGATTTGATATTGAATGTGTAATACCAGAGTATATTGTTTCCCCAGTAAACTAGAGCACAAATGTGTCAATGACCTAAAAACATTTTGATTTCTTCCTACCATATTCCAAAATAGCCTATATGTCACATGAATTACAAACATATTGAGCTATGTAGCAGTTTTAACTTATGAGTGCTCTTTTTTCAGCCAATTAGAACGTGTTCTTTCAATAAATTTTATCTTGTAGAAACACAGTAAGCATACATACAATACACATGATATGACAGAACAAGTAATTTTTGTAGTATATTTTTAAGCCTTTAGTTCTTTAGCTGATGTTTTAAAATGACCACCGGTTGACACTGATTTTATTAATGTGAATTAGCCCTATTTAAGTTGTTGTGCATTTTGAAGGAGAGTACAAAACTGTAATTCACAAACACTTTAAGCAGCCATGACTGAAGCATAAACTCATGAACCAACAACAGGAGGGAAGCGTTGACTCCATAGAGCATTTTGAACGCAGCTGTAGGCTTTTAAAGCCACTTGCAGTTTTTTTACCTCAGGGCCTTTTTTTTTTTTTATTAAGACAATAACTAAACCTGAGAGCAATGCATGATTGTCAGACTTTTTGACATTTGGACATTTGTATCAGAATATTTCATATTAGTATAAGTTAAAATGTGCCCCCCACCTGGCATCTGGGCAGTACCTTTGGTATAATCCCAACTGCCTCTTTGTGAAGTTTCTCAACAGGCTGGGAAATACAGCCTTGGGTTGTATTTGGCCTTGTTTTACAACTTTTGTTGAAGTTTGATTGCAAACTTTGTGATTTTTTTCTGACTAGCTTGTATAATATTTTTAGTTGTCTTAAACTGAATAGAATTATTTTGAAAATATTCAGTTATTTGAAAGAGAGAGATTTCTCCCATAGGTTGGTTCACTCTTCAGAGCTACTCCTAGCCGGGCGCAGGGGTGTTAGGGACTCATGGGTTGGATCGTGCCTGGCTGCCTCCCAGAGGGCACATTAGCAGGAAGCTAGAATTAGACCTGCACCAGGAGCACACCCAGTTCCTCTGATTTGGATGCACATATCAAAGGGCACTGTAACTTCTGTGCCAAATGCCTACCATTGCTCCTACCCTCACATTAGCCAAATGCATACATGTTTGTCATGCTATTGGTAGTGACTTTTCCATGCAATGAATGTGCTTGCCTTTTGCCAGTCAGGGCATTGTATTTCTCTTCTTTTCTTTTCTTTTTTAAGATTTATTTATTTTTATTACAAAGTCGGATATACACAGAGTAGAAGTAGACAGAGAGGAGGATCTTCCATCCGATGATTCACTTCCCAAGTGGCCTTGGGTGCAGGGTCCCAAAGCTTTGGGCCATCCTTGACTGCTTTCCCGGGCCACAAGCAGGGAGCTGGATGGGAAGTGGAGCTGCTGGGATTAGAACTGGTGCCCATAGGGTATCCTGGCATGTTCAAGGCAAGGACTTTAGCCGCTAGGCCATGCCACCGGGCCCGTGCATTGTATTTCTTTAAAGGTGATCTGTCAGCTTTTGAATTTGTTTTGTAAATGCAGTCTTTATCTGCACTTGTGGAAAATATTTACATTTATCTTGCTTTTTTCTGAGTTGTTCTCTACTATGTTTAAACCGTCATGTCCATTTAATACATTTGATTGATTGTTTTGGTGATTTCATTTTTTTTCTAAAACATAATGTTTGCAAAAATTGTCCTACATTTCTGTACTTTTATTTGAAATATCATATTTATTTAAAGCTTTATTCATAGCAAATTAGTGGGTTTTGGCTATCCAACAAAAAAGGCCTAGATAAAGCATAAAAGATTGTCTTTTTTCATTATTATTTTTGATGATGTTGACAGAGTTGATCAGGGTGGAAAGGATCAACTGTTATGGGAAAGTGGATGATACCATTGTTTCCAGATTTTCTTTTTCTTCTTGCTGCATCTGGCAGTAGGAAGCAGACCACGGGAGAAGCCACACCCAGCCTCCCAAATGCCCCAGAACCCAGGGATGGGTAGCAGCCACCGTATGTCAACCAAGGGTCCCTGATGGGGTGTGATGTTCTAGGCAAACATCCCTTCATACCTTGTCTCAAAAATGCTCTAGGTAAAACCAACTCATCCATGCCACATGCAAAAGAACTTTTTGAACTCAAGTCTCACATCAATCATGAAGCAAAGCATATTTCTTTTCTTAAAATATATTTTTCTTTGATTTTTAGATTATATGGTACAGTTTCATACAGGCTGTGATTATCCTCTGCCAAACTCCCACCTCCCGACAGATTTCCCCCATTTTACTACAATGGTGTAGTCCTTCAGAAGGAATCATAACTCTTTTTTTTTTTATTTTGCATTATGTGACAGTTTCATAGGCTCTGGGGTTCCCCCCTCCCCCTCCCCAAGGAATCATAATTCTATCAGTCTCTTATTTAAGTGCACCCCGACATTGTTGGTACAGGCAATGTCAGACAGCCCAGCATCTCATTGTCTACACATGTCCAACAGTTTCGTTAGGAATCCATCTCTCCTCTGGAAGCAGGGATGCATGGTTACTCAGGGGCATGTTTTTTTCATGGCGCTATTATTTGTTGTTGTTGTTGTGGCTGGTGTTCTAGCTCATAGCAATTGTTGACTTGTTTCATGACTTCTCAATTATGGAAATGTATAGTGATGGAGTACTGCGCTCTACCATATCCAGATGTGGGGGTATAATGCAAAGTAAATTTCAACCCATGATTTCCGGTTGGTTGTGGCTGTATTGCTTAGGCTCCTCCCATGGTATTTTTGGTAGATAGGTTGGGTGTTTCTCAGTTCAGATCCTTTCACGTGTAGGCTCGTCAACTGTCAGAGTAAGGTCATAGCTCTTCTGCAGCTCAGTATTTGCTAAGTGAGTGCTTTATAATAGTGTTCAAACAGTTGTTTTCAGAAGGTATCACCTTTTTTTAAACTTTCTGAAAAATGATGAAAATCTCAGTTTGGAAACATTTTATTGAGACATTGATTAAAAGTTATGAAAATGATCCCTTCATTTAAATACATTAACATACCACAAAGCAGCCTCTTACAAACTCCAGAGATCTGTGCGTGTGTTCCCTAATATTTAGATCTCATCAGAGCTTGCTAAACATGACCCCAGCAATCTGAAACAGTCATCAAGGACTTTTATTTTAGAAAGAGGCAGCTCTGGACTGAAATACAATTAAAAAAAAATACTGAATTAGGTATTTGTGGAAGCACTATGTTTGCTTCAGTAAACATAAAAGAAATAGCAGCACTTGGTCAAGTTAGTTTTCAATTTTAGAAAACTAACACTTTAACAATATTCTTTACACTCTACCATGCTGCTGAGTGTAATAATATTCATACTATCGGGCCTGGCGCTGTGGCCTAGCAGCTAAAGTCCTTGCCTTGAAAGCCCCGGGATCCCATACGGGTGCCCGTTCTAATCCCGGCAGCTCCACTTCCCATCCAGCTCCCTGCTTGTGGCCTGGGAAAGCAGTTGAGGACGGCCCAATGCATTGGGACACTGCACCCGCGTGGGAGACTCGGAAGAGGTTCCTGGTTCCCGGCTTTGGATCGGCACGCATCGGCCCGTTGCGGCTCACTTGGGGAGTGAATCATCGGACAGAAGATCTTCTTCTGTCTCTCCTCCTCTGTGTATTCTGACTGTAATAAAATGAATAAATCTTTTTAAAAAAATTCATATTATCACCCATGGGCCAAGCTCCTCCTCCCACTTCCCCACCAGCACCAGAGTCTGGAACCAGGGGACTGGCCCGCCCCTCCCCCACTCCTGCTCCTGCTTTATCCCTGTCCTGCCCTGCTGTTTTAACCTTTTTTTTTTCTCCCAGGGAGGTGTGTTAGGGGGGTAAAGTAATGAACATCTCTAAAGGAGGGGAAAAGAGAAGAGCAAAAAGCCTGAGGGAAAAAAAATCCTAACTTAGAACGAGTTCACAGCAATAAGCATTTTTTTAAATGATTTTTTTTTTACTTTTATTGGAAAGTCAGATATACAGAGAGGAGGAGAGACAGGAAGATATTCCATCTGATGATTCACTCCCCAAGTGACTGCAGTGGCAACAGCCGGTGCTGTACCAATCTGAAGCCAGGAGCCAGGAACCTCCTCCAGCTCTCCCACGTGGATACAGCATCCCAAATCTTTGGGCCATTCTCTACTACCTTCTCAGGCCACAAGTAGAAACCTTGATGGGAAATGAAGCTGCTGGAATTAGAACTGGCACCCATATGGGATCCTGGCACATTCAGGGCAAGGACCTTAGCTGCTAGGCCATGCTCCCTGGACCAGCAATAAGCTTTTTCTCTCAAAATTTTGAATTGACCTGGGTTAACGTAACATTTCAGTTACTAATTTCAAGCAAGGATTACATTGCTGAGCTTGGTCCCAAAATGTGTGTGTGTGTGTGTGTGTGTGTGTGTGTGTGTGTGTGTGTGTGTGTGTGTTGTGTGGTGCCACACAGAGTGTGTCTCAACATTTATCTTTTGAAAAAGTTTGAAATTGTCATCATGTGTTTTTTTTATTATTTATTATTTTTAATTCATTAATTATATTGTATTATGTGACACAGTTTCATAGGTACTTGGATTCTCCCCACCCCTCCCCAAGCCCTCCCACCATGGTGGATTCCTCCATCTTGTTGCATAACCACAGATCAAGTTCAGTTGAGATTCCCCCATTGCAAGCATCCAGCATTGCAAGAGTCCAGCATCTTATTGTCAGTCAAGTTCAACGGCTTCTTAGGGAGACACTCTCTGGTCTGAAGACAGAGCCAGCAGAGTATCATCCCAATCAATTAAAAGCTCCAACATACCATCAGCAAAAATTTACATCATTATGGAATTAATTGACATAATAATGAGTAACCAATATGTTAAAAGTAAATGCAAGTTCTTAACCACCTTCTGTGACCACCTTATTGACATTTCAATTTTAGTTTATACTCAACATATAACATACATAACATAACTTGTTATACATAACATCGTGTCATCTTAAATTAAGGCAAACATGTGGTATTTAACCTTTTGGGATTGGTTCATTTCCCTTAGCATTATGGTTTCCAGTTTGGCCCATTTGGCCACAAAGAACTGCATTTTGTTTTTTTAAATAGCTGAGTAGTATTCCATGGAGTAGATGAACCATAGCTTTCTTATCCAATCCTCTGTTGATGGGCATTTTGGCTGCTTCCATGTTTTTGCAATTACTGATTGTGCTGCTATGAACATAGGAGTGCATGTTGGTTTCTCATGAAACAAGTGTTCTGGATATATTACTAGGAGTGCTATTATCTGTGTTATTATCTGTGTTTTTTGATCAAAACATGTTTTTGATCTTGTTAATTAACTTTTAGAGTTCTTGTTGAGCGTTCTTTCCTTGTTTCAAATATACAGTTGACTTCACACGTTTGGTAAATGTTTTTAGAGTTTTCATTTGACAGTTTTCACTTGACAATGTTATGTGATTAATCTGGTATTTCCCACCGCTTTCTTCACCCCTCCTCTTGTCTCTCTCTCTGACACTGAGGACTCAGAGTGCACAGTTTGATCTCCAGACCTTAACAGTGTGGCTAACTTATTTCCTCATGGACATCACCTTAAAACTGTCAGGATGTGTGCATGACTACAAATTTCTAACTCAGTGCATTTAAGAATTTAGGGATAAAATTGAACATCCCCTGGGCCGACACCCCAAGACTGCCTCTGTGGCCCACTTCAATCAGGGCCCAGGGGAAGAGTAGTGAGCTAGACAACAGGAGGCCTATTAATGTGGCTTTATCCAGTAACCTGTTCTCAGGGAGACCCAGCAAGGCCAGTTCACCCTCAAGTCGCACCTGCTTGCAACTTGGGAGGCCAGAAGACTGGGCAACCAGCTACCAATCATAGAAGTGGCTTTCAAAGCATCTTGTCAGCTCTGCCAAGAGCCAGGCCACTAGGAATGGGACTTTCCTGGGGGTCAAAAAATCCCCGGGTCAGGACCATGGTTGGCCACCAGCTAGAAAGCCCTTCACTCTGCCCAGCCCCCAAAGTGTTCATTGCCTTGGAGAAACAGGCTACAGTCAACAGCATCACAGATAAAGCTGTATATTCCATCCAGAGTCACCATCTGTTCTGTATCAGCCTCTCTTTCAAGGCCAGCTCTCCTCTCTGTCCAGCCAGGTAACGGGAGTCAACGGGAGGTCTCTCCATGGAGTTTCACACTTCCTTTATGTCATCTCTTCCAGCACCCCACATGAAGAGATAGATGGTCCTCAGCCTCTCACATGCCTAACCAACTTCAGAATTTTCCTGGGTGCATCTAGATTTAAAACTCGAGTGCACATGTGTGTGAGAAATCAGAATCAGTGTTTGCTAGCTCTTTCTGTAGCCTTGAACGTCACTGTCAACTGGAACTCTGGCCTTACCATAGGCCCTTACTTTGCTCCTGCTAAGCTCAGAAAGACCAAAGCAATCACCCTAGCTCTTGCTGGCAGCCAGAGTCCCCAAGAGCAGGAGGAGAAAAAGAGCATAGGACCAACAGCAGGCTGGTTTATCTCCACTAGAATATGGTCAGAAACGTTTCTCTTTCCTACAACCATATATGTTATTTTGTTGCTTCTTTCTATATCTTGTTTCTTTCTTAAAGACTTAATTGGACAGTCTTCACCAGTCGTTCACACATGCTGCAGCCCAAGTCTCCCCACTAAGGTCATACAACAAAAGACTGGGATGTTGGGGCTGAGTACAAGTGACCGTAGCTCCCTGCCAAAGCCAAATAGACACTCCATCCAAAGACGATGGGAATGCAGAGTCTGCTCGGAAGGTCAACACTTGCCACAATGATCCATCTGCCAGCACAGAGGCACCGTGAAAAGCTCCTCAAGACCCACCCTCAGGCACTCCATATTCCAGCGAGCTTCAGGAGGAACTCCAGCCATCCTTTCAAAGGGACTTTTGATGAATAACCCCTCCCTTCACTCTTGTGTCACCACTCAATGTCTAGCCAAACCATTAATCAGTTTGTTTTGCAGGGCTAGCAACCTCCTATTCTTCCCCCACCAAACTGAAACCACCACCAAGAGAACACCATGCCCAAACTCGGCTTGAAGAATCAAATGGGAGAAATGTCCCCGACTCCTACTGGTCTCCAGTCACCTGACCACAGTCTTTGTGGACTGTGGATGGCAGCTCAATGTGGGACCCTGACAGTTGCTGCTACTTTTCATTGAATACCTGGACATCACTCTGACCCAATCACCACCACTCAATCCAGCCTCCTTTCTGCCATCTCCTAAGGAGCCACTCACTACACACTCCTGTCTCAAATTACTGATTTTTATTGGTCTCCTAGGGACAGCCTACAGGATAAACTTCTCCCATCACCTGATCTCACACTCTTTGTGGATGGCAGTTCAGTGTGAAGGCCTGATGAACATCACTGTGTGACCTATGTGACAGTGACCTTGGACTCCATGCTTGAAGTACAGTGTCTCTCCCGAGGAACACCTCCCCAAAAGACTAAACTGTATGCACTGATTTGGGCATTAACATTAGCTCAGGGAAAACGAGTCAATATCTACACTAACTCCAAGCATGCTTTTCTCATTGCTCACTCACACTCAGCTATCTGGCAGGAGAGAGGATTCCTCCCCACCAAGGGTAATCCTATTGTTAATGCCTCTTTGATGTACAGATTTTCCCAAGTTCTCTGTCTCCAAACACAAGAGATAATTCTTCACTGCCGGGGACACCAGTCTTCAATGTACCCAGTGACACAAGGCAACAAGAAGGCTGACCAAACTGCAAGGCGTCTGGCAAACCCAAGAGCAAGTGCCCCCATAATCTTCCTTTCTACCTCCCTTAAGCCTACCTATTCTCAACAGAAGCGACAGGACCTGCTCACTTCTGGTGCCCAGGAACATCAGAGGGCTGGATCTTCACGAGCAACAAGATAGTACTATCTTCTCATGCTGCCCTGCCCCTCCTCGCTGATATCCACAATTCTCTGCATGTGGGGCCTGACTCCTTATTCCGGTTTCTTACCCCATTATTCTCGTGCCCTAATATGCATGAACTTTTCAAACTGATCCATGCTTCATGCCCAACTTGCTCCATATTCTCCTCACAGGGAGCATCTAAACCAAGGGCACCCACTCAAAAACTTAGAGGTGATCAACCTGGGGAGGACTGGTAAATAGATTTCACCCATATACTGACACAGAAGAAACTCATTACCCTAATTAAAAACATGACTCCTTTTCCGGTTGGGTAGCAGCATTTCCAATGGCCAAGGAGACATCAGCAATGGTGACAGAAACCCTACTTAACAACATCATACCCAGGATTGGTTTGTCTCTGTCCATCCAGTGTGCCAATGGGCCTGCTTTCATCTCACAGGTCACCCAACAGGTGTCAGAGGCCATACCCATCACCTGGAGCTCAGATCCTCATGGGTGGATTGATTCCCCGGGGCTCTAATATACATCAGGGTCAGCCCTCGCAAGCCCCTTGGATGGAGCCCATTTGAGCTGATGTATGGCTGACCCTTCCTGGTTACCCACCAGCTCCCTACAAAGTCTCCTCCCTTGGCTAACTGTTTCCCTTCTCTGACTCTGATTCTCAAGCTTCTCCAAGAACATGAAGACCTGTGTCTCCTGTGTCCTGACCCGAATGTGTCAGTGGACCCGGATGCCCTTCCTCTCCAACCCGGAGACTCAGTTCTACTCAAGACTCTTCTCCCAGACCACTTTAGCCACAGTGGACCAGGCCTCACATGGTGATCCTTACCACGCACACTGTGGCCAAGCTTCTTGGTCACACCTCCTGGTGCCATTGTTCCCATCTAAAACCTTTCCAAACCTCTACCTCATCTCAGTGGAAGGTGCAACAGACAGGGC